>NW_024505892.1:1906839-2236230 GCF_017590055.1 Onychostruthus taczanowskii
AGGGATTTTGAGGGGGATTTGGGGAGGCATTTAATGATTTAATTTCAAGTATCTTTTAAAAATTCTTCACTTTATTGGGACCTATATAGGCTAATATTAAATATTAAAATTAAAGAATGTGAAGATAAATACCCATTATTTTGATTTGTGGTCTGTTATAAAAAACAAACAAAGATAAAAATTAAAAATACACTAACAGTGAAATGGAATTTGGATGGAAGCCAACAGCTCATATTAATTCCTGAGAAACAAACTAACTCAATTTTCAAGTTCATTGAGTTTGTCCTCTAGAGGGTGTCAGCTGAGCTGCATGGTGGGAAGGACAAATCCTATTTTTCTTTATCAGGTCACAATATTGTAATGTGTTCCCTGACGTTCCTTGAAAGTTGAATTTCCCCTGATGCAAATGACCTTGTTGGAGTACTTCTGGTGGAAAACTGAGATGCTGGGACATGGAAGTGCCTTCAACCTCCTCCATGGACTGTCAGGGACATCCTGGGCAATCTCACAGCAATTTCTTTTGCAGAAAGAGTTTTAGTAATCAGTTCATGTTGTACACATTCAGTGCACCTCTGCTGTTTATGCTACAAAAAGGATATAAGAAATTAAAACAGAGTTGTGAAAGGGCCTACATTTGAACTTATGCCTACTTTTTTTTTTTTTTTTTAGTTCAGACCAGATATGTTTGTCTCACTTAGCTTTTCTCTGACATTTTAATATATTTAAATTAAATTTCAAGTCAAACACAATTTTAATATGAAAAATCAAGCGGATTTTAATTTTCTGATGTTGACAGGATATATTTTTAGCCAATCCAAAATTTACTTGTGATGTACCTGGGATTTTTTTGTTTGTTTGTTTTTTGTTTTTTTGATTTTTAATAATCCAGTAAGCCTAATCCTATCCCACCCAGCCAAGATAGTCAGCTACATAGGTTGGATGCAGGACAATTTTTCATAAAAGCCAGCATGGAAGGCATGACCCAACTTATTGAGATGACATTTTCAGAATTTTTCAGGTTTTATGTCTCCTTTGTTCCATCTCCTCCTCTTTTAATTGAAAAACAAGAGAGCAAAAATGTCATTCATCTGTTGACAATGCAAATATTTGGTCCCAGCCTGTAGTGAAAGGGTCACCCAGAGGGAAAGAAAACCTCTAACTTGGGTATTTGGGCTTTCTCCTGAGAGGCTGGAGGCCAGGGGTCCTTCTGCCAGTGTCTGCTCTCAATCCTAGAGTGACATCTTTGCTACATAAAAGGAGGGGACTCAAAACTTTCTTCTTCCAGTGTCCTGTACTTACTAGAAAGTCATCGAAAATTTGTTTGAGGAAGCCCTTCTTGCCAGAGCAGTAAGAAACTTCTTAAGAGACAGACTCAGCATATACAGAAATGCCTGGGGTTGTATCTCCTAGTATATCTAGCATGTTTTGGAAAGGCCTATCAGCAAGAAAGTTGGGCTAGAGGTCACGTCACACAGAAATGCCAATGGCAAGCGAGTTTGAAGTTTGTGCCAAGCAACCCTCAGTGTTATTAATAAGGAACACAGTTCAAAGTAAAATTTGGTTTATAGGAATTTAAAAATGTAAGTGGTTACACTTTTTGGCCACCTCCAAGGGTTTGGATTGTGGAGGATCTGAGTGTGCTGATTTTGAATAGAGGATAAAGGGTCAGGTAACCACACAAATCCAGATAGCCATCTTAGTGACCTTGTGTTTATTCTCATTAAATCACTTTTGCAAAGAGCACTTAGTGATTTTTTAACTCTTGCACTGCTTGTCCTACATAAGTTCCTTAAAAAATATTTGCATTTTTCTTCAGTCATTTTGGAAATAAAACAGAAGTGCTAGTATTAAGCAGTAATTGAATAAGAGAAGTGAAACTAGGTTTTGGAAGCAGGGACTGAAAGTCAGGTGGACCCTGATTTTAAGAGAGTGCCTTAGTTACTAAAATGTAAAATGCTCACCCAATGTTCAAATCTATTCAAATATCAGCAGTAATAAGAGAGAATTCACTTGCTTTCATCCCTCAGCATACTTTAACAAGAACACATTTGGAAAACATGGATTTAAAACTTTTCAGATGGAGAAGAAAATCCAAGTCCATGTTTCCCAAATGTGCTGGCTGACAGGACCTAGAATGGCACACCAGGAAGAGAGCAGGTGTTCACTTTCCCATTTCAAAAACCTTTATCTTGTCACTGTCTTGAAACCATGTATCTCCTCCCTGAATACTTAGTTATCCGAGACAGAGAAAGATACTCTGGGATTGGACTGGAGAATTTCCAGATGTCCCTTCCAACACCATCTATTGTGCAGTTCTGTGGTAATGCCACACTCAATAGCGCCTGGGAATAGGTGCCCATAGATGCCAAATTGTAGAAGACTCAAGTGGCCTTTGAGGCTCCTCTCAGGACAAACTACTGTCGGCAGTCCTGAGCTCAGCCAGCAAGTCTTGGGGAACTCTGTTTCTGAGAACCTAAATCTCCTTATGTTTGTACAGGAGATAAGCTGTTAAGAGCTCCTTACCCAGCTGTGAGGCGAGGAACAAGATTCCTGACAGTAGAGAGGTTTTATGTCTTAGTCAGCTCAATCCAGGTTTTGATGCCTATTGATTCAAGGTTGTCATTGTCACCCTAATTCTGGACTTTTTAATTTACTTTGGTTAAGATCTTTTGAGATCTTAAAAGATTTCAGTTCACCTTACAAGATTGAACTGAATGTGTTATAAAAGTAAACATACACCTGCAAAGAGAGTACAGGCAGAACAGGTGACGCTCATAAAAATTCCTTTCAGATAAGGGAAAGAACCCAAAATAGTAAATCCATGAATCACTCTGGAGGCTGACTTCAACCTTCAGATTGAAAGACTGAGGAAAAAAGAAAAGAAGTTTCACACATTAACACCACTGGGAATGTTTACTTCTAAAAAGTTCAGTTATAACATTGTAGAACAACATAACATTCTCCACACTTCCTACAGAATATGGTGCATTATTGTTTAAGGACAGCTTACATATTCAAAACTACTGCATTGCTGACTTTGACTAACAAGAAAATAGCAAAGAAAATTTTGCTGTAATTTCTGTTCAAAGACAAGAAATTGTCTTTGAAGAAATACCTCAAGGATGGCTAAACCCATTAATCTGCACTTACTCTCACAAGCATTCTGCTTATACACATTTTTTTAGGACTACAATATGAAATGGCTACCAGCACACAAACGAATTTGATCTTAACTTTGGTACTAAATCTCTTTGCCTTTACTAAATCACCCAGCCTTTAAAGCTGAGGGTGATAGAACAACTATCATGACCTCTATTAATTGGAAGAAGAAACAAGCTATGTCAGCAGCTATCCAAAAGACAGCAACAATTTACTAGGATCAACCAAGGACAGAGCAAAATTACATTAGCTATGTGAATTTTTCTTTTACTTGTTGCCAGAGATTTGTTGATATTTTCTCCAGTAGCTTTTCAGGCATTCAATTTTCTGCAGTTTTTGGGTACTTCCATCATGACCTACATAGATGAGTTGGTTATTGCCACACTGCCAGACAGAAATTTCATGATTTCATAGAAAAGTAAGGAAGTTTTATCTGAAAAAAGAAAAAAAAGAAAAAAAAAGTTAGCATTTTCCTAGAGGGATATTTAAATATTTCTATGTTTAAAAGATAGAAATATTTACCAGTTCTTTCTGTCAGATGGGGCCACTCCAAAGTCTGAAAGGATAAATATAAAACCTTGTACTACAAGGTTGTTCTAAGGATTCCTTTCTTTTAACAGTAAAAGGGGCTTCGATAATTTAGAAGCAATCCAGAGGGGCAGCAAGAAAAAAGAACTTAAGGAGTTTGATGCCAATTCATATAGTGTTTTTTCCATCTGTTGATTTGGTTTGTTTTTTTATTTTGTTTGTTTGTTTGTTTGTTGGTCTGGTTTGATTTTAAATTGGAATGGTTTCCTTCTTTTCACACATCAATTCCTTTATGTAAATTGCCATCACCCACTGTGAGAGCTCTGTTTTAATGTCGCTCCTAGTGATAAGAAAAATCATATTTGAGTGGCATCTAATAGCTAAAATTTTGTTAATATTTTTGTTAAAAATCTTTCCTCTACTAATACAGTGAAATACAGATATTGCTTCTTCTAGATCTGTAGAATAAATGTACTTATATGCGGAATGTACTTAGATGCTGAATCCTCTGACATTCATTTGTCTAAACAGTTTAATAAATGCAGCAGATTCTTAAGACATTTAAAATTGTTTGAGTTGAAAAGGACCATTAAAGATCATCTAGTCCCAAACCTCCTGCCATGGGCAGGGACTCTTTGCACTAGACCAGACTGTTGAAAGTCCCATCTAACCTGGCCTTGAGCGCTTTCAGATTTGGGGCATCCACAACTTCCCTGGGCAACCTGTTCCGGTGCCTCACCACCCTCATTGTAAAACTGTCTTCCTTATATACAGTGTAAATCCACCCTCTCCCACTTTTGAGTCATTGCCTCCTGTCCTGCCACTACAGGATTTGCTTAAAAATATTTCTTCATCTTTCTTGTAAGCCACTTTTATGTACTGAAAGACTGCAAATATTTTCTCATTGTTCCTGAGACAATATTTTGGCTAGAAAAGGTAATGTCATTATTTCCACGCAAATACATTCACAAATCATCAACAAGGCACAATCAAAACCTGATGTTGATAATAATGATGATGATGTTCATGGTAGTTCCCATTAGAGTCTGTGGATATATCTGTAAGTTAATGAAAAGTGATTAGTAATATCATGATTACAAAAGTGAGGCAGTAAAAAAGGTCTCTGCAGAGGTGCCACATCTAGTCCTATCTCATTAATGAGAAATTAGGAAACAGAGAACTAAATTATTTTCTGCATTACACCAGAGTAATTGACAGCCTAATTCTGCAGAGGTGTTTAAGCTACACTCATCTGTACCCCCCCAGGATGGAAACATGACAGATCTCCAGATAAGGGGTGAGACTATCATGTTCAGAAATGCCCCAATATGCCTTCCAATTCAAAGATCACAATAATAGATCACAACATGATCTATTAAGTCCCAAGGTCTTTGAAGACAAAGTTTTAATATGCATTGCATTATTAGGAAAGTAGCATATGCATTGCATTATTAGGAAATAACTGTTAAGGAAAACATGAAAGAAAAGAAATGGAAAGTGTATTTTAGGGTCAGAACTGTTTAATCCCATACATCCAACACAAATATTTTGAAAAAACCCCATAGTCACCAGAGTTTCTCATCAGGAATTTAATTCCCATTACAGCTTTCTCTTTCTCCAAAGATCTAACACTTATTCAGTCTGGTTTATTTATGTTATTTCCTATTCCTAAACTAGGAATTTCCAAGGGCCTTGTTTTTAATGAAGTGTAGCAGTAGTATTTGATTGGAATTTTGATAAATGTGCAGATATATCCATGTATATTTTCTGCAAGCTTATGTGCAGATAATGAAAAAAAATATATATAGCTAGATAAAGACCAAGAGTTGGTTTCTGTTGCCATGTGTTATCACTCTTCATTCTTCTTGTCTTATGATATCTACAAAGTTTCTCTGTGGAATTCCCCTGGCTGCTGAAATAATGTGATGTGGTATAGTGGTCATGGTGGTATTCAGTCAAAGGTTGGCCTTGGCAATCTTGGAGGTCTTTTTCAACCTTAACGATTCTATAATTTTATGAAAATTATTCTATAATTCAAACATAGGTAACAGAAATGGAAAAGGGTAAATCCAACATGCTAAAAGCATGGAATAAACCTGTTCCTTGAAGCACCCTTTACTGCCATCACAGTAATCCAGGCATCATTTCAGAATGCCCTTAACTCGAGTTAGTTCAGATTGTAGTGGGATGTACTGCTAAATCCTGCACAAAAGCTCTCTGCCCTTAATCACAGAATCCATCTGTTGATAAGAGACACAGCAAAGACCTTTCTGGTGTTTTCAAAACATGCAGCAGGTGGAACAGGTGGCATTGAAGGTGTTCTGGGTGAAGGAAAGTACTAGCTCAGGCTGGCTGGAGCTGAGGAGATACCCAGTCTCCTTCAGCTTGGTGTGTCAAATGGAGCAGGAAACAGGCAAGGTGGCTCATTTAATGTCAGTGATTTGGGAAGCACCCTGACCACCAGGAACCTGGTTACTGAGCACATTCAGTATCCCTTTAGCAAAAAATCCTTATCAATTTAGATCCTCTGCATCATGCAAGGTTTCATACTGTGCCCAGGGTGTGCCTGGCTTTGTGTCCACTATCCCAGCTACCTCAAGGATCTTGCTCTTGGCCAGGATTTATGCTCAGAAGTGCTGAAAACAGTATGATCACCTTGTGGTTGAAGTTAGATCTTTGACAGTAAGCAACATAACTCCTCTTATGCAGATATTTGAGTTAATTTTCCCCCAGACCAGATTCCAGAATCTGTTACCAGCAAGAAGTTGTGATTTTTCTCAGAGCACAATACTTCTCTGACTGTGTACGTGTGACAATGTGAACTTCTATCAAGTGTTTGCTTAGCAAATAAGGACCTCATCAAGAGCCCATTGAAGTCAGTGGGAAGGATGCTATTGCCTCTGGATCAGGCATTGAATTGCTCTCACATTGTCATTAAATATAATGTATATATTAAATGCTTTTAAAAATATTGTCCAAATATATAATTAAGGGAAAAAATAATTTTTTCTTCTGTCCCAAACTTTAAAATAATTGGCTATAACTTCTTCATTACCGGGAAATACCATTTATTCAGTGAAAAACAGGGGACAGCAACAGCCAACAGTTGATTTCTGACCTTAGAAAACATTTGCCTGGAGTAAGTCAGAGGCTAGCAGTGCACGAATGTCTCTCCAGCCAGGAAACAGCCTCACCTCCTCATCATTCAAAGCCTTCCTCCTGCATCTCAAAACACAGCACATGCTAGAAATGGGAATATGCAAAGGGGCAAGTAGTGGTTTTGTTTCCAGATTAATTGAGGGCCTGAGCAACTTCCAGGTGAAGGCACTGCTTATCCCTGTGTCTTTGTGTAGTGTGGCTAATTGGTCTGAAGAAAAAAAAATATTCTAAAGTAAAAATGAGAATTATTCAGAGTAACAGAACACTAGATTCAGATACAGAGCATTTTGTAGATTCCTAGTGCAGCACACTTCTGTTATGCCTAGCTGGAAAAAATTGATAATATTCCTTAGAAACAGAAGGCAAGGCAGGGCAAGGCAAGGCAAGGCAAGAAGGAAAGGAAAAGGGAAGAGGTTTGCTCTACATGATGGAACTGTAAGGTGGCACAATAATTATCTGAGATTATTTGTTCAAAGGTAGCTGTATTAATATAAAAAGGACATTTTGCACATCACCCATGAATAGGTCTGTAGTTCCACGGGCAGTTCAGCAGATTGTATTGCTGCAAAAGTGAGGAAATCTTTCTCTCCTCCATTCTTATATATCCTCTATCCTGACCATCCTCCTTTCCTTTCCCTCAGTCCCAGTGGTATCATTTCACCCACATGCTGGCTCTGATCACACTTCTGGACTCATTTAACAATTTGAAATATCAGACAGCCCTTCATTGTTTTCTCTTGGCCTTGTTTCCTGTTACTTCAGTAAATTAAACTGACACAGAAGTGTCTACAAGTGTTGAACGCTAGCAGAAGGAGTGTGTGGCTAGGAACACGGCGGACAGAGAGACAAAGAGGAGAAAAAAAAACTCATTTAGAGAAGTGGTGAGCTGTCTGTGAATGTAGCAGTTTATTGAGCTGCACTCAGCTGGTGGTAGAACCTTCGGGACTCAGCTTTGCATAGAGAGAATGCTCCCTTGACTTTAGTGGTTTGCTTCTGTTAACACCTATTTAGAAGTTGTTTGCAGATAGGCTAGTTACACAAGAAATGCTGCTAATAGACCTGTTTGGAGTATCTGCAGAAACTCTCAAAATCACTTCTTTAAGGGTGAACATATCCTCTAAGCTCAGCTCTATTCTTGGATCATTCATAGAGGAACACAAGATGTTTGAATAGCTGCTGAGTGAAAAACTCTGCTGGCCTCCTTAATATTTTTTTTTCCCTGAACGTACCCACCAAAGCACAATGCAAATACATGAATGGTGAAGTGGCTGTTCAGTCTGTAAGCTTGTAGGAGCATGTACTTATATGAATACAAATATTTTCTCCCAATTTGGCAAAGGAAAAAAGAATACATACTGAAAAGTGGCATTTCAAAATCAAGATAAGTAAAGTGAGACAACTGTTTAACATTACCTGAAGAGATATGAAGACAGAGGTAAGCATTGACATTTTTTTGCTTACATGTAGCCACATAAGGTCAGAACGATACAGTTTACCTCAACTACCTACAGAGCATAGAGTCTCCCGAGGTTTGTAGAGGATAGAGACATGTGAACTGTGCAAGGGGTTAGTGTAATATGTGGTTTATTTATTTTGAAGTTTGTTCTTTGGGAAGAAAAATAGAAGGACTCACTTCAATACAAAACAGAATGGGTTTTCATTTAAAGATCATAGGAAGAGGTAGTGAGTAAAATACCCAAGTATAAAAAGACAGAGAGACAGGTCTGGCTTTATCAGCCAGAGACAGACCAGGAAATACCTTATTAAACATCACCATCTACTGGATGACAGCAATTGTTCCTTACAAAAGGAACTGTAAGATTCTATACTGAATTAACTTGTCAGACAAGCTGATACTTTCACAGATCTGGCCCTGCTTGTAAAGTTATTGGCAGGGCAAGGCTTGTGGATCTTTTCCATAGGTAGTTGGGAAAAGATTTTCAGAATTATGGAAACTCAGAAAGTTCAGGATAATATATCAAAAGCTGTGAAAAGGCTAATAAGGCAGAATGAGAATCTACAGGAAGAAGGTGGGAATAGTCAGGCATGGGGGAAATAGCATCCTCTGGGTAATCAATTTATTTTGTGGTGTTTTTGTGTAGATACACATACACACACACTCGTGTTCCCAATGGAGTTGAATGGTTGTCCTCCTGGGTAGTTCGTGCTGATTACAGTTCCACAGTTTTGAATATTAACTTTTTGCTCTGCTGGCTCCACAGATCAAGTTCAACCATATTTGTGTGATTTTACAGTGTCAGGACTGGCAGTTCTCAGAGCTTGCTGAGGTCAAAAGGCACCAGTGTAGGTTGCACTCCCCTGCTGTAGCTGCTGAGCTGGACCAGCTAGGCGATGAAAGATCCTCCTTCCCTTCCCACTGAGAGCAGAAGTCTCCAGTCCCACACTGAAGGATGCCACTTCCATTGCCTGGTGCCCTCCCTTCACTTCCACATCTTTCTCCACCTTCTTCTTCTACCAGCACCAGAGAGGCCACAGCACAAAGTGACAGCAGTGGGTGACACAAGTATCCTCCTCTGTGGTAGAAGAGAGACACAATGGAAAAGTGCTTTGAGGGCCCTACTCTTTCTTTCCCTTTGCTTTCTCTAAGGTTTCACCAGGTTGCATGCACCAAACTGGTGACTCAAGACACCAGAAAGAAGCAAATTCTTTAGAGAAATCACTTAGCAAAAATTGCTGACTTATAAGAACCTTGAGAAGGGCTCAGAAAAAAAACTGCAAAGACAAAAAAAATTTCCCTTATCACTGAGTGATATTCTCAAGCCATCAGTACAGTTAATTTATCAAAAGGAATGATTCAATAATTATTGGAAACAATAAAGCTAAGATTTTGGAACGTTTCAATTTGTTTCAGATTTGACCCTTTAATTAATAGAGATTCTTAATGAAAGAAATTTTTGTAGTAAATGGATATATGCTTTCAAAAGGTGTTGCCAGTAACAGCATCAAATGCAGGAGCTCTTAGCTTAGCGCATCAATTTTTTATTTTTTAAATTTTTTTTGTAATTTTCAAAATGAAAATACTCTCAAAAAGTAAACACTGAGATGTGGAAAGGACCAAAATAAATGGGAAAGTTATCTTGTTTGAATTGGTGGTGATTAAAACTGTTCCTTGCACAGAGTCACAGAAAACGAGTCACAGAAATGGAGTTCCAGGAAGAGCTAAATAAATTCATACTATGTCAAAGCAGACAGAATGACAAACACTGACAATTATGACAAATTAATTTATTATATCCTCGTGGAATACTGGTAGGTGTCATACTTTATTGTACTATCAGCATATTTGGAAAGAAATAGGTGTTAGAGTCTACCAAAGAGTCCTGGCATCAACACTGTATCAGGGCTTCTGTGTAGTTCATTTGTCTGGGGAGGATATGAGGTGAAACAGTTTCCAGCACTTAAGTAAACATCATGCAGGATTACACAGTAACAGATCAATAACAAATTGTATTTCTATTGCTGCATTTATCTTCCAAACATTTTGCAGTTCAAAACAGAGAATGCCTCAGGCAGATTGTTGTTAATGACAAGTCACACCAATATGAATAAAGTTGAAAAATGCTTTGTTTTCATGTGCTGTGTTGGCAACAAGGAAAAGAAACACTGCAGCAAGATGAAATGGTGCAATACCTGAGTGCTGATATAAAAGATATTTCACATGCAAGTTATAGAAACAAATAATTCTGTTCTGCTGTACAGAGCACATGTATCTGATCATTTACTCCAGGCTATGCAACATGCTGTTGAATTTTGGTAGGATTACACCATTACAAAATTCACCTAAACCAAGCTAGGCTTCCTAGGCTCTCAGTACAGACCTAGAAGGGAAACAGACTTATGAGAAGATGATCTGTTTCAGTGGGTAATGTGCCTGGTATGAATTAGCTCTGGGAGACACATTTTCTTCTCCACCGACTCTAAAGGGAGACTGAGGTGAACAGATTAGGCTAAGAAAACTAACTCTGAGACAAAGTTAGGCAAGAGGTGTTGCATGTTTCAAATACAAATTATAGAACCACAAATTAGTTTGGGTTGAAAGGAACCTTTGAAACTCACATAGATCAATCCTCCTGCAATGTGCAGGGACATCTCCAGCTACATCAGGCTGCTCAGAGCCCCATCCCATCCAGCCTTACAGGAATCCAGGAATAGGAATGATGCATGCACTCACCTTGGCATTCATCTTTGTGCATATGTATGTATATACATCTATATATGTATAGGTCTGTGTGTGCACAATTTTTGAACAGGAAAATTCTAAAAAAACAAATATACATGGATATATGTTTTAACACTTCTACTTCATAATCAGATTTTATTCAGTAATAAGAAATATGGTTAGGACCATGATTCAAAACAGACATAACCCAGAGCAATATTAAAAATTTTTAGGCACAAGCAATGCTGTAATGTCCTTAGTACTTGTGGTTTCAGCTAGCTCAATTCTATACCTGTCCCATCCTTTCTGTCTCCCAAAGGCTGAAATCATACATTCAGGTTGGCTGCTGACTCCAGCAAGAGGGAGCTTAAATCTGGGGAAGGATTGTCCACCTGCCATAGCTTTTGGTGTCTGTCCTTTGCTTCAGCAGGATTACAAATGCTGGCTGCAGGATGGAAACTAGAAGGTCCCTAGGCTGGACCCCTTACTCAGTTATTCCTGCGTTGATGATCATGGATAGAATTCATTAGTGTCATTGAGAATATTCTGCCACCATAAGAATCCTTCCCTTTAAGGACAAATAGTTACATTTAGCTCCATAATTCCAAAATATCCATGTTCAGTGTTACATTGGATTTTGATGACAAAAGATTCAACACAACAATAAGCAGCTGAGAGGTTTTATTATACCATGGAAATAGTGGTCATGGTGGACCAAATTGTGAGCACCTGTGCCAGTGCTCAGGCCAGCCAAAAGTCAGAGGGTCAAATGAGATTTTACCACAACCTCAAACTAAGGCATTGGATCCAGATGCTGAACCGTCCCAGTGAGTTACAGAAAGAATTGACACAGGCATGTGTAGTCAAAGCCATATATAGCATCACTTAATGAAGTAAGGAGGCAACATGTAAACAGGGAAGAAATGTTGACTGGAGTAACTGGTAATGAAAGAAATATATTTTATACAGTGGAGGGAAGAGGTGTAAGCAGAACAGGAGAAAGTTTGGGCTAAATGCCATTTTTGACTCTGGAACCCTCTCACAGGTCTGCCTTGGGTCTGAAGTCCATAATTTATTCTAATGATGAGGTTTTGGGCCTTTCAGTAGATATGGGCACACCTGGGGTTTTGTTAAATATGGATTTGAATGATGATAGCTGGTCTGACAATGCACCTCTGCAAGAGTGGAAGTGGTCATATTCTGCTGCTTTGTAGTGCTGGTGGTATCAATGACTTGAGGTGCAACAGAAGACTGGAAGAGAGTAGCAGGAAAACAGCTATTCACGAGCTTTGTGTTTGTGACACTACTTGATGGTTCAAACAACGTTTTACAATTCATCTGATATAATACTTCAGAGCTGCTTGCTACCACAAGTCATACTACAATTTCCCAGTCCTTATCTGGAACAGCACAACACCGAATATTTTTTTTTTTTTGTGAGAATTTATTAAAACAGTAGATTTGGCAGTGATCAGATTAGATTTCCATCCTACTGGCAATTTTGCTGTCTGGAAAAAGCAAGGACCACTTTCTGTGATTCTCTCCTGCCATCTCTCAGTCACCATGCTGAAATGGAGCAAAGCACAGACACGTCTGCCAGATGAATGTACAAAATGAAGATGTTTTCCTCCATCACCCACAAAATTACGCTGGGAATTAAGGAAATACGGGCAGTGACAGTGCCCAGAAGGGTCCCACGGCCGGCCCTGCGGCTGTCGGTAGCTGCGAAGCGAAGAGCGCCCGTCGCCCTCCGCCGGAGGGGAGAACAAGGAGCGGCTCCGCGGCCGCCTCTGCGCTGAAGGGACGAGGGGACCCTGCGGTCCCCCTGATGCGGCGGGCCAGAAGCTGCTCCCTGACACCGCCGGAGCCACCGCCGGCGGGGGTTAATCATTAAACCCCCGGCAGATCCGCTCCTGGCCGGCTCCCGCGAACCTCCTCTGCCTTCAGCCGTGCCCTGAGCCCTTCTGGCCTGACCGAGCACGGCTGCGGGAGGGGAAGCGCAGGCAGGGATGGAGGCACCTCCCGAGCGCGGGCCCCGGTGCGAGGCGGAGCCCCTGGGCGGGCGGGCCGTCCCCGCCCGCTCGGGAGCCATGTCGCCTCCCTGGACGGCGCCCTAGGGCACACCTGTGCCCCGCTGCCGCCCCCGCATCGCCTCTCCTCCCCTTCACGGCGGCGCTTGGCCGACGCCGTCTCCGGCCGCGGTGCAGAGCCCGGCCCACGCCTCAGCCGGCGCCCGCCCCGTCCGCCCGCTGCCGTCCCCTGCCGCCGCCCATGGGCGCCGCCCGCGCCGCGCCGGGACAGAGCCGGCGCCGCTGAGCAGCATGGCCAAGGGACCAGAGCAGGGGGACGCCTTCCTGCACCTCCCGGCCGCGCAGGCGGTGCCCGCCGAGGCGCAGGAGGAGCGCTACGCGGGGTTGCTGGGGCGAAGCTTGCTGCCCTGCGCCCGGGAGGCGCTGCCCGAGCCGCCGCTGTCCGCCGGCATCAAGGCAGGTAAAGGCGGGAGCCGGCAGCGAGCCCTGCTCAGCCGGCGGGAGCCGCTGCTCGGGCTCCGGCGGGGACGCGGCTGCCGCGCCCGTCCCTCAGCCCGCGGCGGGCAGCGCGGCAAGCGGGAGGGGGCGGCTTGTTGCGGGACCGTAATGATGCCCCCGGGCCTCTCTTCTTGTCCCCCGCGGCGCTCAGAAACTCGCTTCGGCAGCGAAGCCCTCTCCTCGGAAGAAGAGGATGCGGATGCTCGCGACGGCGCGCTGACAGCCGCCGACCAAAGCCCGTCTTCGAAAAGGAGCATCACGCAGATCATGAAGGACAAGAAGAAGCAGACGCAGCTCACCCTGCAATGGTAGGGCTCCAGAGAGCCCCCGCTGCCCGCCCTGGGTGCTCCAGGACCGAGCCGGCGTGTCCGTCACACTCAGAGGGACTCTTCTCTAACAGCTGAGCCGGCCAGGAGGGCGACATCTCTTTTAGAAAGAATTTGTCATTTTTGGGGTGTTTCGCTTGTTGGTTTTTGTTTTCTGTTTTTGTTTTGCGGGTTTCTTTTGGATGAGCCTCATCTGCAAATAAGGACACCCATCCCCAAATTTCTGAGTTTTGAAATTATCAAAGATTTGTCACATAATAGAAGTCTCAGTCAGATTCTCGGACTATGTGGCTATCAATGAAATGTATCATAACAATGTATAAATGAAACATTATTTAAGAATTGCATTTGTGAACAGTTAAATTTTCACTGTCTTATGATGCATTTCTTTTACATTATGTTCTCCCACCCATTGAGGCCCTAACTTTGGTTTATTTTATTTTAGCTGGGGAAAAAAAGTTAACCAAATAAGAGGTCAAATTCTGCAGACATTAATTGATAAATGTTTATATTAAAATACGCTTGAAATTAGGGAGGAGTTCTGTTGAATTAAATGGGAACTTAATTACAAAATGCAGACTGTCAATAGAGATTTTTTTCCTTCTATCTGAAAAATTAGACTAATCCAAATTATTCACTTCATTATTCTAGCTTACTTCTGAGTGTCAGTAGTTAAGGATTTAAGTCTAGCAAGTCCATGCAAAATTATTCAATATGCAGCACTTACTACACAGTATTTTCTTACAAATTTATGTAATTTGAGAAACAAATTTATTGCACATCATCCCAGGAGTAGTGAACAATGTAAAATGATAAAGAAAAAAACCAACAGGACGGAGGAATACCCAGCTCTTACCAAGGGCTCTCTTCAAGTAAAAACAGTCAGGTTTTTGCTTCAGTTTTAAAAATTTTACTTTAATGACCATAACTCAGCACTTGTATTCTCTAAACTGTTTGGGAAGCTACATAGAAATTCACCTTCTTCAAAAAAACACTGTTTTGTTTTTTCCACTGTGGTTTGAAGCATTTCCAGGTCCAGAGTGGAAATTAAAAAGCAAAACAATGAAGAAAAGAGATATTAGCTCAGCTGTTGAGGATACAGTGGGACAGAAAATGCAAGTCCAGGTCTCTGGTCTTAAATCCTTTCAAAGGACTGACTTGAACCCAGGTCTTTCGTAGTCTAGTTAGGTCTCTTATTTTCAGACTAAGGCTGGCTCTTAGGTGATGATAATTTAGTTATTTAAATTAAGCAAAAAAGTCCAGACATTGAAAAAGACTCATTAAAAACAGGGATTTGGCTCTAGTTTTCCATATTCTGCAGCTAGCCTAAGCAGCAAGTGTGGAGTCTGTCTGTAGTGCCTGTTATGTTCAGGAGAAACTCATCTGTGTGCTCTGATGGGATTCTTCAGTAAAATAAAAAAAAAGAAAAACAACCAAAAAAAAGAGAGCAAAAACTGGGAAATGCAATTAGGAGAAATGGCATGTTACTTCTTACTCTGGCAGTTTCTTTCTCTACACAGGCTGGAAGAAAACTACATTGTGTGTGAAGGAGTTTGTTTACCAAGATGCATCCTTTATGCACATTATTTAGACTTCTGCAGAAAAGAGAAGCTGGAACCTGCCTGTGCTGCAACTTTTGGGAAGGTAATAAGTAAATGCCTTAATAATTTGTTAGATCAGTTGTTTGGAAGAGTCAGTTTAGTACACCTGTGTAAGAATTCTTCTGTTTTTCTGAAATTCACATGTTTTCTGCTGCTAATGTACATGGAATCAGACTAACTATAACTACGCTGTCTCCTATGAAGGCATTCCTTGACATCACCTTTAGGAGATTTAAGCTGAAATTCCCTTTGATTTATTGGGGTTTTTTTACCAAAAAACAACAAGAACAACAACAACAAAAAACCAAAAACAAACAAACAAAAAAACCAACAAAACCCCACCCCAAAAAAAACCAAAAAAACCCCCAAAAAACCAACAACAACAACAAAAGCATTCTCTCTGAGTGCTTCTTTTCTTTCCCTTTTTGTTCATGACATTGATAGGTTCTTTCCACAAAACCAGATCTGGCATGGAGGACACTTATAATTATAGTAAAGGCAGTGTAAGGTGAGATGTGACACAGGCAATACTACTAGAAGGGGAAAAGAAATTAATAACACGAAGAGCTTCCAAATGAAAAATTGTTGATTCATTCTCTTTTCTATCCTTCTCTACAATTAATCCCGAAGTAATTTAATGTAAGAGAGATGTGAACTTTCCAAATTAAATCCTGAGTATTTAGTGAAACAGGAAACCAAAAATGCTTCAAGGATCATCTTTTTTAAGCACTACTGATCTAGTAATGGTTTATACATAGCAAAATGCATTAATTTAATTAAATAATGGATTTAAAATCTGGTTTATAAGATGTTAATTTCCTATTTTATCCCTCTTGAACTGGATATCCTAAAAAACTGAATATCTAGTTTTCGTATACGGTTTCAGTATAAATGAGAAAGACAATAGGTTCCATTTAAACATTATTTTGACTGTGATCTCTCTATTAGATATATCTGTTAAATCTACCTCTATTACTGAGTTAATTTTTCAGATCACACTTTCAAATTAAAAATTTCATTCTAGTTGTTTGTCTTTGAAAACAGAATAGCTAGAGGGCAGTTTCTCCTGATTTTGTTTAAATCTCTGAAGCAAAAAATACACTTGTACTTAAGGAACTTGAACATAATAGGATTCTGGTGAAAACAACTAGATTTTAGAAAGGGAAGACAGGTGGGAAGGCTGGAGATACACAGCAAGATGGACAAGGATGGAAGAAAGACTACAGTGTGAAACATGGACTAATCGTTTATGTTGTGCCATAAGTATCAAAAATGTGAATTCATGAACTACCTTGGACTATATATTTACACTACTATTTTTCTATAAACGGATTGCTAAGAAAGTTTGCCAGTGTTAGAAATTAATGCAGTTATTTTCTCTTCAGACCATTCGCCAGAAATTCCCTCTCCTTACCACAAGGCGGCTTGGAACACGGGGCCATTCAAAGTAAGGCACAATTACATATGTATCTGCTTATAGAACACATTTTAGCAATCATCTTTATTCCAGGTGTCCTTAATATGTACTAATTGGCAGGGGAATTTATTCAGATTGTGCACTGCAAGTGATAACTGTCATGTGCATGTTGAAACTGATACTCAAACTCAAGCATTTAAGTTTGAAAACACTTCTGCATAATTTTAAAATTAAACTGATTAAGCTACTAAATCTTGTCATTGCATTTATAGACCCATGCATATATTGCAAATATATGTCAAAATATTAGATATAAAAATAGTTTATAACACATGTCTTTTTATAGCTTCTCATCTTTCTATAAATAGTGATTTTATTTCTCTTTTGCAAACCTAACACCTTTCATTGTGTTCGCTGTGTAACAATATGGGTTCACTTAAATACACCACCAGAAAAAGCATTGTTTTAAATTGAAGTTAAGGTATAGCTCTGCTCTTTGTTGTGGGTATTTTATAAAACTCTGAAAAGTACACCATCTATAGTGTAGTTGTTTCATAAATAATGTATCCTATTAGTTTGTATATTTGATCTGTAAAATATTAGGTTGTAGGAATAGATCATAGACAACTCTATATCACCTGGTGCTAAAATTTTTATTAGTTCTGGTTCTGGAATTATGCTTTTGGCCATGAATAATTTAGTGTAAAACTGTTGTGAAGAGTGGTAATACACATATTCCCTCACATCCATTTTGCTAATGAATAAGATAGAAAACCAGAATAATGATAGAAATAGGAGAAACTCAAAAAATTCTGTTTGTTTGGGAAAACCCTTCATTTTGGGCTACTTAGCCTTGAAAGACAAAGTTACTCTTGCCTTTCAGTAGTTTATAAGCAAAACTCAAAACAAAAGGAGACTGAAAAAAAGAAAAAATCTACAAGACTCATTTTCTTAAGTGCTTTGCAATATACTAGAAATGTCTGAAAGATAAATTTTTTATTTTCATAGTTTTGGGGAGTTATTAAATGTTTTTATACTTGGGTTTTTTTCCTGCCTTAGAAATACAAGAAATAGCTAGTTGTTCCACCTTAGTTTTGCTGAGGAACGAATGAGATGTCATTTGTGAATTTTAGGTTTTGTTGCAGAAAAAATGAAGATGGGGAAGAATTTAAATTCCAAATTTTTGCAAAGTCATTCTATTTCTTGAGCATATCTCAAACATTTATTTCAAATAACCATTAATAAAAAATAAAATCCAAAGGAAATAAAGTCTTCATAGAACATTGTTCCTTTTTAATGTTTTTATTGTTGGTTTTAACAGAGGATAGTTCTGCATAGTGTCTCTCACAGTCTTACAAATTTGTAATCCATTCACCTCTTTTAGGAGACAGTACACAGCCTGCAAGGTATAGAGGAAAAGTGGAACTGAAGTTCATTTCTCTTCTTGTGGGTGACCTATAGATGCTCAGTAGAGGTGTTTTGAGGAGAGCAACTATTAGAAAGGTTATTTATTAGGGAAAAGAGGGATTTTGTGTACTGTCTTCTGTGGTGAACTTAAGCTGTGATTACAGGCATAAGATGATGTAGACATAGCTTTGCTGTTGGTGTTCTGTTTAAGATTTTAAGAGATCTGGCTTTCACAATCTGTACAGGAATATTTGACAACGTGGTAATTCATCAATGCTGTGGTGAATTCTTAGTCAGGTTCATAACCCAACATATTTGGTGAACTACTTAGTTACAATGAATGAGATAATGCAAGGGAGAAACCTCCCATATACTCATTATATACTTGTTCTGACATAACTGACAGATTGATAGACAGGATCCAATGAGGATCCAAGCTTCCAAACATATCCTGTGTCTGCACGATTTAAGCACAATAAGTCAATTAAGTAAATGAGTATGTTTCAAGTATGTATATAGCTACAAAATTAATTGTATTAGAACATGTGTCACTGTAGTCCACTTTTCTCAAAGACATGAAACAATATTAATATAGAAATAATGCATGCCCAACATTTCTTTGGCAGATTCCATATCCCTATTGACCTTGTTGGTATTATGTGCCATATTTTCATATGGATTAACTGTTCTTGAACAATTTCCTCAAAGAAATGAGGCATCATCAGGTTTTGTTTGAACATCTGGCACTTGTTTCTCTGTATTTTTGCATCAGTTTTCCTCAGAGGCTTTCCTATTCTGTTCTCAGTTCTGCTAAGATGCACTTACCTTGATCTTGCTGTGCTAAAAAGGACCTCACAAAAGGAACAAATGACAATATTTCCAGTTCAGAGACCAAATATAGCAGCAAGTAATCACATAGAAGTGTCAGTATAAATCATAGAATTATAGAGGCATAGAATGATAGAATGGCTGGGGTTGGTAGGGACCTTAAAGATCATCTAGTGTAACCTCTGTGCCACAGCAGGGACACTTTCAACTGGGCCAGGTTGCTCAAAGCCCCATCCAATCCAACCTTGAACACTTCCAGGGATGAGAGATCCACAGCTGCTCTGAGCAATCTGTGCCAGCGCCTCAACATCCCCACTGGAAAGAATTCTTTCCTAATATCTAATCCAAATCTAGCCTTTTTCACTTAAATGATCTCTGGTAATCAATTTTTCTGTCTGTGGTGTTGTGGGCCGTGTCCCCCTCAGAACTACAGCCTTGCTGAGGAGTAAATGAATTTCTGATTTCACCAGGTAGCAGTTAGTTACACAAATGTTATTTACAGAAGTATTTCCATTAAATTAATAATAAAGTTAAGGGACTGTTCATCAGTTTCAATAAATTGCTAGTTATTCTCTTTTTATGTTAGCATGGACTAAATGTTGCAAGCTGTTTCTGAGTCACTAGGACTAGTAGGAGAGTTGTTAGTAGCAATTAAATCATGCTTTAAAGCACAGTAGTGTAGTAATGACATGATATTATTTCTGTCGCTGCTATCTTTATTGCCATATAATGCTAGCAGGAGCAGTATTAAACTCACTATTCCTAGCAGTGATGTTTTATATAGCAATATTGCCCTGGAGCTCTGATCACTGTCCAGGACTCCAGATGCTGCAAAAGCATAAAAAGGAAGAAGACAATCCTTCTCTGATGGAATAATTGCTCTTAAATTTAGAGAAAAGTTAATACCCTGGGAAAAAAGTGCCTTCCTGGACACTGCAAGCATGCATGGTAATCTATTGGTAAAGCCTGGCTGTGATCAGAAGAAAGCAAAGAAAAGAATTTTCTTTCCTCGTCATCTTCAAGGTGTTGGAAATTGTTTTTCTCCCACTCTGAAACAAGCTCTTTCTGACATCCTCATGAGCATGAATTGGATTTGAGGAAAAGCTCCTGCACTAACATATGGAATACAGTTGCTGTTGTAAGGTGTGCGACACACAAATGTTAGTTCTTCCTCTGTTCCCAAACAGCATTTGTCATCTCTAGTTCAGGGCGAAGGATAAACTTAAAACTGAGTCTGATGATCCCTAGAATTCAAATCAGAATCTTTCTTTCTCTGTGTTTACATCCAACAACCCATTTGTGCAAAAGTGTCAGTACTAAAACTCATTTAAACATGTGGCCAAGAAGGTCCAACACATTGGACATAATTTTGTTAACAAAATATGTTAGTTTCTCATGCCCATGTTAATCACTCTACATAGCTGAGAGTAAGGGAAATTTTCTGTTTTCACTCTGCTGAGTGAAAGAAGATGCAGCACCATAAATACTGCAAGCTGCTCTCTTAGATTAGTGATAATAAGCAACAGTTCTCTGTTCTGAATCCACCTTTATGCAGTGGTAATTTTGAACACACCATGGTCAATCCTAGAACTCAGCTGAAACTTTCACAGTACACAAATCACCTGAAGCAGCTATTTGGGAAAATGTACAAACTGCTCAGTCCATACACAAGGGAAGACTGTTTGAGCTCAAGTTACAATTTAATTTCTTTGTAGACTTTGATCAATGATGAATCTTAGCTTTTATCCATCATGTCTGAAAACTATTATCTTATTTATTAGGAGTGATTTAGTGGGTTAATAAAACTGATATGGCAGCTGGCCCTGTGATAAGAAGTTATTGCAAGTCCCTGAACAGCTTAAGCCTATCATTTCCTTATCAGCTATCATTTGTGTCAGTGTATGCTAAAATCAGAGCTACAAGTTGTGTAGGAACATATGTTACAACAAACCACTGAAATTAAAAGAGAAAAGTAGTTCAGCTTGTTTTGTAAAATCTTTGTTTCAAAAAATTGAGAGTAAATTCCTTGTAGTAACCGACTACATTTTGTTAATTACACAATAGAAATAATAAATGGCAAAATACAAATATACTGAACACACAGATAAAAATAGGCACATAAAGAGATGGAAAGCATTTGAAGATGTAGGTTAAAGATGTTGTCAGTGTGTCTGGTATGGTTATACTACTCTCAACAGGGAGCCCAAAATAAGCTATTCAACTAATGGCTTGTAAGAGAATAATAATCTTCATACCCTATTACTCTATGGAGGATGCCAGACAGAGCTTGAAAAGTAAACTTATATTATTTTTAATAGTTTCTCTGTTGTGAATGGAAAGCTCTGTTTTTTAGCAGTAAAAATTAAACTGCACATTATTGAAGAAAAAGGGAATGATACATGCTGTGCCTTTAATACACAATGAATATGTACTGAAAATGTCTATTCTGTACATAACAGGATGTCTCAGTAATAAATTCTGATATCCTGGGATGTTCCAGCAGGCACAAGTATATTGCCTACCACTGGATACTTGAGAATCTAAATCATACAACAGTTCCTGTTCCTTGCCCAAATATATTAATATTGAATTAGATGTGGAATAATCTAGATATTGAATCATAACTTCCTAAATAATGAATGCTTTTCCTTGCCTCTGGCCCACTCCAGCCTCAGCTGGAGGGAATGCCAAATTTATGGTGAAAGTGTAAAAGTCTTTATTTTAGAAATTTAAAAATGGCATGTGATTGAAGCTGAGAGATTTAAACCGTTGGAATGAGATGTGGGCAGCTGCTTGCTTACATGGCCAATGACAAATGGACAGATAACATTGTTAAGAAGCAGTCACAACTCTATTCTGTTTTTCATCCTGTTCATTGGACACCCTTTGCCATATAAAGACTAAGTAAATGCTGTCATTTCAAAGAATCCATATCTGTATATTTTCAATACCTCTTGTGTCACAGTAAGGAAACTGTGACACTTTTAAGTAAGGGGAGACACTTTTAGCTTTCCTAGGGGTTGAAAGGTGCTACAGTGATCTAGCAGTGTTATGTGGACTCACCAGTTTCAGAAAATAATTTCAGGAAATATTCAGGAAAGCAGTAAAAGCAATGGTGCCAAGTTCTGTCATGTTTCTTGGCTCTAAAATCCTGAATGCACACAACAGACTGTCCAGAAACAGAAAAATTATTTCAGCTGAGATTGTCACAGCTAGCTAGGCTAGGCAAATATATCATCCTAATGAACATTTTCTTAGGCATAATTTGTATCTAATGCCTTTAACCAGCTTTGTAAATATAAAGCACATGAGGGTTTTGTTCTTACCTTTGACAGTTCCATACAAGAACAAAAAAAATATTGTGATTTTTTTTTAATGGTCATAACCAGGAACAGCAGAGATGAGATGAGATTAACACTTTTGTTGATGTGTTCTATGAACTGTTTGAAGGGACTTTGTTTCTTAGGAATGCATTTCTTCAAGCTTTTGGGGAGTTTAAGTGAAATAAGTGCAATGTGTTGCAAAGTGGTACTTTGAAGCAGCTCAGTTAAACCAGATGCCATGGTACTGTCAAGCTAATTTCAGTAAAAAGCAAATTAACCTTTCTATTCTATCCATAACATTCTTAGACAAATTTGGTTTAACACAATCAGTTTTTAAATCTCTTGGGTGGAATTTATAAGACAGGGCCTATCAACTTTGATAGATGAACTCAAGCAAACTTTGCTATGACCAGTAAGGAAAGAGCTGCCCTCAGCTTGCTCTCCTGCCCTTCTCTCAGAGGTCACTTATTTTGTAGCAAAATCAGTGGAAAGCAGTAAGTAGCTACTGCACAGCCAGTTTTCTTAGCACCAACCCAACCTTCTTTGAATCTTTGGTGTCTTTGGTTAAGATGTTGGGTGTGAGCACTGCAAAGCCTGAGCAATAGGCATATTTTCTTTTTCAATCTGTATTTGGGAGCAATAATCTCCAGGAGAGCAACAAGGGAGACAAATGTGGATGAGAAGTGCCTAAATGGCTTAATAATTTAGAGTTAGCCTATGACCTGACAGAAGAATGAATGAATGATGTATTATCATTGTTAGTCATAGGTGGCTGAACACTAAGTTATAAGGTGCACTGGCAAGCTATTTTCAACTGAGAAAGGCTCTGAGGGATTGTCTAAATGTAACAGTGGCAAGTGAGATAAAATGAACCTGATAGATCAAACCCAGCACCCTTTCAAACAAATGAAGTAAAGTGAAACAGAAGGCATTTTAGGGTAAAGTTTTAGGGAAAAGTGAAAGAAAGAAAGAAAACCCAAGTTTCTGAGTTTTCTGTTCTAGCTACATTCTTCTAGTGAGAAAGAAAGTATTTTAATTTTGACCCTTGAATTTGGATCAAATCATGACAATATTCTTTTCTATGAGACTAGATTTTGTTCCATGTCTGTGAAAGGAATTGTTAGACCCTGTTTAGAAAAGTTTTCAGAAAGCATTTAAAATCAGTCTGACACCTTGCTTTACTTTCAGTTTAGCAGTTTGGTTTATGTCACTCATAAATGCTCATTTTTTTTAAATTTTTTTTTAATTTTTTTTCTTTTTTCCTGCAGGTATCACTATTATGGAATTGGCATTAAAGAAAGCAGTGCATATTACCACTCTGTGTATTCTGGAAAGGGCTTAACCAGGTAAAATAACTTCTGAGACTTAATCAATGAAGGTCTAACTATAACCTTCCCTTAGGAAGGTATATGTAGGACTCTAATTTTTCTTTCTACCAGAACTAGAATTTCTGGTTATCTCAGTGTTTACAAGGTTGGTCTCTATATTTTGCTTGAGTCTTCCAGTTTGACCCCACCACAGTCAGTGTAGAGCTGTCAACTTTTAACAGCAGAACATTTGTTCAAGTTTGTACGAGGGAGCAAAATCCCATTTCCAGAACACTTTTCTAATTTTGTTTGCCTCTGTGTCGCCCAGTGAGTTCTTTGCCCAGGACAGCTTTCCATTATGAAACGCCTGGAGAATGGTGTGAAGCTGGCACCTGTGGGGCAGGAGGGAGGGGTCAGTGTAGATTAATATTTACAGGTCCTTTGACTGGCTAATATCAGTTTAAACCTAACCCAGGAAGCTCTAATTATATTTATTTAAGGGACAGCTAGCAGGATCAATACGTTACGATAGCTGCCTGTTGGTTTGCCAAAGATTAATAGTTCGTAAAACAAATGTCTCTGTTCACATATGGCTTGAATGACGGCTTTCATTGTCTGTGGCAGTATACCTGGATAAGTGGGACTCTGAGAAAGGAAAGGAATAAATGAGTTTATAATCACACATAGAAAATTTGACTGGTGGCAGATTTAGGTCATTTCCAAAGAGACCTTTTCCAAGCAATAAGACAACTGTACAAATTGAGGGTAATGCTGCCGATGATGCTTTAAAAAGGAGGGTTCTCTCCACAGCAGTACTTAGGGTATAATAGATTGGAATATTCTATTTATTTGTCTGATACATATCCAGAGCTGTGGAGGTGCTGCTGGTACACAGTGTATTTTTCTTTAATAATACAGAATTATCTTGAACAAATTGTTCATTTTGTTGACTAAAAGACAGTTATTTTCCTTTAACAGAATATAATAATTCTTACTCCTCAGCTTTATGTCAGGCAGGCACAGTCTAGTAGCAATCAATGAGTGCAAAGGAAGTGGAGGTTCTGCAAAATTCCCCAGTGCTGGATTTCTGAAGTATACACTCACATGAAGAAGGCATAGATACTGTATAAGATTTTCAGGACTACTCACTAGGTTCACTAATTAGGAACCTTTTATTTGTGTTAGGACCTGTATGAGATGTTGAATTTTCAGGGTCCAGCAGTTCAGCTGCCTCCCTATCTGAATTAAACAGAAGCCCAGATGCTCATTTTGGACAGTCTGGCCCATCACGGTAGCTGGGTTTTTCTGTGTGAAGAGAATGATGCAGTTGCTTGGGGTTAAGAACAAGCTTCTAGATAATGAAAGAATCAGGCAATGTAGGGATTCAAAACTCCGAATTTCTAGCTGCTGCATATAGTGATCCATAAATCTGTCCTTTACGTCTCTTCTAGCCATTGAGGCTCTGGAAGAGCAGTGCTAGCAGATGCTGCCTCTCATTTTTGCTGTTCATGCAGTACATTTTGCTGAATGTGTGGAAATCCAGAGTCCAAAACAAATACATCTAGCCTTGAAGTTAATAAAATCCATGTTGTAATCGGCTGACTGATACCTTAATTTATACTTAAGTATCAACACGCAAGGAAACTGTCTAGGTAACACATGCTGGATTGTCATGTGGTGGGAACTGTCAGGCACCTGTACCAGGCTGGGGCAGGAGGAATTCCACAACTGCTCAGCCTCTGGATTTCTGAGAGCATCTCAGAAAGCAGGAAACAGCCAGGGAGCATCTCAACAGCAGGAAACAATGATATTGCCTCTAATAATTATGAGACTTCATATTGCCCGCAGTATCTTATCAGTTGGCAGTTAGTGGTACAGGAAATAACAATAATCAAACAACATTTATCATTATACTGATCAATTAGAATCGCTATTATTGCACATTCTCTACTTTAGTAGTTATAATTTAAAATGTTCTTTCTGGTTTCTGCACCGAAGGATTATCTGATAGTCCAATGACTTCACTGGGAATCTCTCAATAGGACATTCATCATACAGCAACATATTTTTGCCAGTTAAGGAATCTTTTATCTCAGAAATCTATGTCATTAGATCAAAATAGTACTGTAGTGAAAAAGAATGGGAAAACACTATGATGTCTTAATTTTTCCAAGAAATGTAAATTTTATATATATATATACACACATACACTTTTTCTACTCTGAATTTACTCAGCTCTATTAAAAACTGCATGTATTTCCCAATAAAGACATTATGGATGTGCACCTATGCTACCCTTTTGCTGTTTGTGAAGTGGCAAAGATCCAAACAAAAACATGAAACTGGATTTTATACTTTAGTCAGTGGTCTTAATCTTCATGTTTTATAAGACATCAGTAGGTTTGCTGTTATCCCCAAGCATTTGAAAATCAGTGGAAGAAGTTAAGGGAAAAAAAATTTAAAAAACCCATAAAAAACTGTAATTGCATTTGGAAAAATGTGATAATTTTTCTAATAGATCATACATCTGTATAATCTCTACAAATGTTGTGCCTAGGAAAAAATAATCAAATGTGTTTATTTTCAAAGGTTCTCTGGAAGCAAGCTAAAGAATGAGGTAAGTGCTGTAATCTGTTTCCTTTTACTTCTGTTATAACACAAGTATTATGTGACCTGTGGTTTCCTTCACATTTTTTTCTTTGGGAATTGCAGCATTATTTTTCATTAAATATTAGACCACATAACCATTTTTAACAAAGCTGAGTTTTGTTCCTCTAAATATTCAAAGAAAAATAAGATTGAAAAACACCTTTTAAGGTTTCCATTGCAATCCAGTTACCTATAACTGTATTTAAGCAAAGGATCAAGCTCTAGCTTTATTTATTTTACATGTTACTTTAACAGGAGGGCTTTTTCAGAATCTCGTATGTCTGACTGGGAGCTGAAAAGAACTTTTTAAAAAAATTAATTTGTACTTCCTAGTCAGTATTGCCTTTCTCTATTTTTTTTCTCTTCATGACATTTTGTTCTTATGTCTTTTTGCTGCTTTTGCTTGCTGGATGGGACAAACAGCATCTTTTAGTAATTTATATTAGCCATATAGCCCTCCACTGTACTTGTTCTGATTTGAATATCTTTAGAGTCAAATAAATCATAAAGTCTTGTAAATGGTATCTTTCCAATTGCTATTGGAAATATCCCTTCTGATGAGCCCTAGAAAGGGATCTGGTTTGTTGGGTTTTGTTCTCCAGCCTCCCACAAGTAGTCTACATTTTTATTACTGCATATTTCCGTATAGTCACTGTCATTCTGGACATATTAATAGTAGAAAATTATGGATTATTGTGCATTAAAGGTTAAGGGTTGCTCAAAGTATTTTTATTTGATACTGAGTTCAGCTGGCATGGAATATCCCACATTCATATTATTAAACTCCTGAACCTGTAAAAGGACATAGGGACATCTCTGCTACATTGCCATGAAGAAATGTCTCTAATGTGCAGTACATGTTGAAATATGACTGGAGGTGTTTGGGATACTGCTAATTGGCATGAGCCAAAAGAATGCCAGAGGCCATTCTGAGTGATATTGTTCCAGTATTGCCTGGGAATGTATTTAATTTACTAGACTAAATATATCTTTTCTGATCAACTGATACCCAGTAAGCCTTTCACCTTTTTAATTTCCAGATAAGCAACTCCTAGCTGATAGTAGACATTTTTATTTGTCCCTGAGAGTGTAGTTTTACTCTATTGATTTTCATCCCCCTTATTACCATTATCTCAAAGCCATCCATGTCTTTCTGCATGACCTCTTGGTCTTTCTTTGTTGATGATATCATTAGCTCATGTCAACCAATTTAGTCTATGAAATGTTCAGTCAGATCAGCCCCAAGTCTGATCTTTGGGAATTTTTACTTCAATCCCTTTTCAACCCAGTAGTTTCCTTGTCAACAAAACTTGTTAGCATTTCAGCCAGAGTCAGTTTCTTAAATATTTTTACATTCTTTTACTAATCCCCACTCTCACCAGCATAACTGATCATTTCCCGTGGTGACACCATGTCAAGTATTTTAGTGAGGTTCAGATAGATTAGATCCGTTGCATTTCCCCTGTTCAGATAATTGGCTATCTTATCAAAAAAAGATAGTGCTATGCCATGGGATATCCCCAACATATTCATGAGCACTACTGAAGCATTCATTCTTTCAGAGTTTTGGGATGGAATATATCAGGTTCTTTGGTATAAATGGATGCATATTTTCTTCCATCTCTGATGTGACCTTACCAGTCTGCCTTGGAATCAACAATCCCACAAATCTGTTTTGTTTCTGACCCAAACTTCCTCTGTTGTCCCAGAAAAAAATGTTCACAGATAAGTCAATGGAAATAAATGAGAAAGGTGAGTTCTTGATTGTCTAACTTAGTATCATCTGAAATTATTCAGGCAGGTCTTAAAAGAAAAAAAAAGTCTTTCATGGTCAAAACTGAATTATAATAATCTCAGTGTACTGAAATTTTGGCATTATATTTTCATTAGTGTGAACAGGCAATAGATATGTGCTTTTTCATTTGCTTGGAAGTACATGCAATTAGGTATTCCAAAAAGATTTTCAACAATTGCATAAGGTGTAATTCTCAGCAGGGACATAAAGACATTGAAAAGATGTTAAAGCACTGATTGTCTAAATATACTGAGTAAATGGCATTTGAATGAACACTTATTGAGTGCCAGGGACACTGTTTACTTCTGGTATGTTTTATCACATTTTCTAGTATTCTCTCTGTAGGGGGAGATATCAGCAAATTCTTTTATCTAAACCAGTTAGTGCACCATTAGAGCCTGCATGGTTAATTAGGCAGATAATATTACTGTCATTATCTTAATGTTAAATGGCCATTAGAAACAGATGGCATTAAATTGAAAGGGCAAGTGGCAGCAGGTTAAAATATTAAGCCTAGAACTGAGGCACAGTCATATAAGTCCATTAGCAAGGTAAAAAACATTGCAGATTATCTTCTCTTAAACCTTGCACCACAGTCATTGCCTTTTTTTAAAATTAACAAATCCCTTTGAATCAGAGCTTTTAATAGATTTCATGGGTAATTGCATAATAAAATCATTAGAATTACTCCTGTTAAAAAAATACCCTCCTTATTGCCTGATAGGCAATTATAACACTATAGAAGTATTGACATGAAGAAATACTAACGTTTCTAAATTTCTGAAATTTCTTTTACTTAGAGCTTTATATGTGTTTGAATAGTAGATAGCACAGGCAAAATTAGTTTACATGTTTACATTTGTTTACATCAGTTTACATTAATTGGCTTTTGTTTTTTGCTGTGTGTTTTGTCAGACATATCAGCCTATAAAAATAGGGCTATATTTATGTTGCATAAGTCAGTTACAGGTATGGTTTTCTGAATTTAGTATTTGAGAGAATTTCACTTGAAACCGGCCTCCAATTTATAAGTCAACATTTACAGAAAAATAGTCTCATTTGCATACTTTTACACTATATGCTGTACTATATACCTGCCATTCCAAATTCAGTGAAATCTAACTGTAGGTAAAGGGGCAGGAAAAGGTCACTTCAAGTTCCATTCAAATGCCTTATGCAAGATCATAAATTTCATGCATTAGTACAGAGGAAATCTGCACAGAAGTAGTAAGATTTTCCACAGGAATAGGCAGAAAGCCAGCTTGTGGCTCTGCACACTGACTTTACGTAAGGACTGGTTAGGCTAAGGTAGAACAAAGAGTTTAAGCCAAATGGTTTTTAGATTTGAATGCAGTCCTGTGAGAATAACTACACTTCAGCCAGTAAGGGCAGAACCATAACACAGATTGTATTTCTTCTCTTGAGCATGAGGGTTTCACCTTAATCATAGCATTTGAGAGCTTAAGAGTGTTCTGTGGAGTTTAGATACAGACACATATATATAGATACAGACATTTAATAACCTTCCTGAGCAAGGGTCCAGATCTGGATAAGCATCAGTATTTTTGAAAGATTATCTGAAATCAAGTACTGTGGAACCTTGAAAGACTCATGAAATAATATTCAAGTTTAGCATGAATTTTGGTTTCAGATGTAACAGTGTTAGCTATTTCAATGTTCCTGCTTTTTCCCTTCTGTTTCAGGGTGGTTTTACTCGTAAATATTCTCTGAGTTCCAAAACTGGAACACTCCTCCCAGAGTTTCCAAGTGCTCAACACCTTTTGCTTCAAGGGTGCATTTCTAAAGACAAGGTAAAAAGTGAGCTCCTTCTCTTCTGTCTAAGAGATCAAAAATTTGCCACAGAATGTTTCTTCATATCTTAGCCTTTGAGGTATTGACATGAAAGAGCCAGAAATGTCCATAATCAAACAGAGGTGACTGATTTATAGAGGGGGCAAACCTTTACTAACACCGATTAACCGGCTTTCCAATGGAAAGGTGGTTGAATTATTTACCTATTAACTGACCCAGTATTTTACAAACTGATGGTATGTAAGACGGGAGAGCAAAACAAACAAATAACCGAGAGTTGTATTCTTTACAAATGCCTTTGGATTTAAGGTAAATTTTGTTCTGATTAGAACAGAACAAATAATTCACAATAAATACTTAGATGAATTTTACTGTTTTTCATTAATTATTTGAAAAGCAGCTGAAAATCTGAACATATTTGGGTTTTTTTTAAATTACTTAAAACATTCCTCAAATCAATACTTGGTATTACTTGCCCTAAGGATAACTCTTCAGTTGGAAATACCTCTCATGTTTTATGTCTTTGACTCTTTTACTGTGTGTTACATCTGTGTTGTTTCTTGTCCCCTTACAAGCTGCTACATTGTGCTAGAAATCCTTTGACAGACATTTTGAACTTTTCAATTTAGTCTTCAGTGCCGGTGATAATGGTGACTGGTTTGAGACACGTTGTTTTGTGAGCCCCTCCTCCTAAGCTTGTTCTGAGAAAATAGTGAAGCCTAGGATTCCTCTAGGAGAAGCTAAAGAAAAGGAGCCGTCTTAGCTGGAAAACTTACCATTCATAAAGAAAGCCCAAGAACTGGTGTACTTAGCAGTGTGCACCACCTGCTGCTATAGTCTCCATCAGTGAAGTGACATCTCTCATATAGACAGCATTCTCATTAAATTTAAATCTGACAAATGTTTGGGGTTCCTTGGAGACCCAACACAGCAGTATAAACAAACTGATTTTTACTGCTCCAACAGTGGAGAAAAACTGGCAATTCATTCTCTCTTCATTTTTGGCTCAGCAGCATTGTGCATGACTGTCTAGGGACAGACTTACCGAGTTATGAGGAGACTGTGGGAAAGATGAATTTCTGTGTATCCTGCATTTTCTTTCCTTGCTACTCTTTTTTCATTTCTTGTTTTCTTATTTCCTGTTTTCTTTTCATACTGTCTTTTCCCTCCTTCAACTTATCTGACCAAAGGTTATTGAAACTAAGATATTTAGGTACTGTGTTGAAGACAGCCCATACTTGAAGTTTGACTCCTGCATTAAACTCTTAAGGAGTTCATTGCAACTCAGATGTCTGGAGAGCCCATAAATACAGCAGTCTTCACTAAAATAGATGGGTAGTTCCTGCATTTAATATTTCTGGAGAGAACTTACCCAACCTTTATACTTCCATCAACTCCTTTCAAAAACAATTGTTTAAAATGTTCTAGAGGACTTTGCTACTGCTTTTCAAAGATATGTAGTTAAAGAAGCAGCTCTGAAAGTCAGAAATGTCTGTTTTCAGGGAAATCTGCATCCTGAACCTATTGCAATAAGATGGCACCAGGTTCATTCAAAATCTGATAGTAGTTTGCTGGAGAAGTTCATAAACAGTAACAAACCTTCTGTGACTCAGGACCATAAGAATGGTTTTGCTAGCCCTTTTCCTTCCTTAAATGAGTTTGTGTATTTCTTGTCTTATAATTTGCTACAATTTTAAAAAAGTACTGCTTTTTATTTTTTTTTTAAATAAGGGAACACTCCATTCAGATAAAGTAGCTTGATGAGATGAAAGGGTGTTCTGCTTTTAAAAGTTGAGTTCATGTGAGGCAGTGATTAAACTTTGACCAAATGACTGGCAGCTATTTTCTCATTTGTCCACCTAGATGATGTTTCAGAACACTCATAGACGCCTATAGTAGCCTAATGATTAACTTGCACTGCTCTTTGGGATTAATCTTAGCTTCAGAAAGGTGAATTTACTTTACCATCTGACTGACTAATCTAGCTATTGCCTTACTTTATTATCCACATTTTCACAGTGTATACATGTTCAGATGCTACATATCTGACCACAGCATCAGTGCTTGACTTAAATAATGCTGGAATAATAATGATACAAAGCTGTTGATAAAGCTATAGATGAGTGATGTCCTCATCACTTCTGGATATACAGGCTGTCTGTTTGTAAATATACATTACAATGCAGTTTATATTATGTGTTTAAATACTAGCTACACAAAGCAGAAACTTAGATTACTGTAGCAGTAAAGGAAAGATTTAAGAAACTCTGTTTAATATTTCTTTCTTCCAAAACAGGTAGATACTCTTATCATGATGTACAAAACACACTGTCAGTGTGTCCTTGACAATGCAATTAATGGGAACTTTGAAGAGGTAAGGTTGTTTGAACACACACTTTTGGTTCATATGCATGGGAAGCCAATAAAGAATGATTTATGTCCATGAATCTGGTTCCTATTCCTTTAGATCCAGCATTTCCTATTGCATTTTTGGCAAGGAATGCCTGACCATCTTCTTCCTCTGCTTGAGAATCCCATCATCATTGACATTTTCTGTGTCTGTGACTCAATACTGTATAAGGTAAGTTAAGCATTTAGCTACATGAATAATCTCACCCACAGCACAGCTTCTGCATCTGTAAAGATAGAATGACAGGATGACATGCCTGCTTTCTGCTGTAAATCAGCAAGGAAATCACTGAAATCAAGAAATAAAATGGGCACCTATAAGAGCTGAACTCCAGTCTCACCTCAGCTGAACACCTGGTGTGTGACCACAGGCAGCAGAGCAACAGTGAAACCTTGACATATTTGCTTGAATGTAGCTAAAAGAAATGCTCATGTGCCCACTGACAAGGCTGACTAAGGTAATCCTGGATGAAAACTGAAGCCTTGTTCTCACTGAAAAGATTATTGCAATTTCTACCAGAAAGGAGAGTCTGTGGCACATTCATAAGGTGATTCCACATGCCAGTCTGCTGCTCGCAGGTTATGCCAGGCCATGTTTTCATGCTACCAAGTTGGAACAATACTGGAACAATTCTTGCCCCTCCTGCCAGCTGCCTTTCATTTCTGTTCCCTTGCTGATAGATGTACCAGCAAAACTGCTGCACTCTAAACTGCTCTGGGTTTCAAAAAAAGTTAAGGAATACTGGTTTTGAGGAGCTTTTGTACCATATGAGTCCTTTGATCTAACTCATGGCATGACCACATAAAAAGTTGAAACTAAATGACCCTTAGGAGTGTTGCAAGGTCAGGAATAAGTTGTAGACTGCTGGGGAAAAAACATTATTTTGCCACCAAAGTTTCCTGTGTTTTTAATGTGGACAGTCAGATCACATGATTATTTAGTAGATGCAAAGTACTTTGAGTTTCTTTGATAGGACATGCCATAGAAATAGGAAAAGGTTCTCATATAAGTGTCTCTCTAGCAGATTTCACATCAGATATTGATGAGAAGAAATAACTATTGGTTTAATAGTAAACTCTAACCAATCAAAGCAAAAGACTTGAAGCTTTTTAGATCTGATGATTTATTGTAATCTGTCTTTCTTTACTGTACAAAAATATGGGGGAAAGATCCAGAAAAGATGAAAATATGTGTTTCTTAGAAGCATAAAAAGCTGTAAAGTAAGAAGTGTTTTAGTTAGCATAGTAAAGCAAAGGTAATTAGCATCGAGAATCATAATTACTACCCAGGAGATGGGTCATTAAGCCTCATTTACTTGTAGAGGTTATAATGTACCTTGAGTTTATGAGGTTTTTCCTGCTCTAAATGTGTTGTCTCAATAGATTCAATATTAACTTCATTTATGATAGATTTAATGTGACAGAAGAAGAAATACTAGAGGAGCATTAAATTATAAATTGAATAAGACTGAATTTCTCAGAAGTTCATAAATTTGCTATTGTGCCTCTTCTTTGCTTCTCACTGTTTCTTATCTATAATCATGTTAGATATTCTTGACATCTGACAGAAGGAAGACGGAATTACATTGGATTGCCATCAAACTATTTACATGAACAGAAAGGAGATTTCTGGAACATTGTCTAACAACTTTGTCCTCCACAGTAATATTCCCTAGGGGGCATACCAGATGGCACAGTTTTTTTTGCCAAAACTGTTCCACGCCACAATTAGCTACAGGGAACTCTATGGATAAACTCTGAATGCCTGCAGTTCCATGTCCAGTTTGGTAGAAAGAAGAGTCAACACCTTTCAAAGACTTGGGAGATCCTTGAGTATCTGCTTTACAGAGAAGTGGTGATGCTAGAAAAGACAAAGTGTTTATGCAACTCACTTCTGCTGGTTTCCCTTCTTTAAGACATGGGGGACAGCATGTCCTGTTTGGTTTTTTTCCTCATTTTACTGGTATGAAGATACGCGATAAGTATATAAATGTCTCATATGTTCTTGTCTAATAGTGATTGGAAAAATCCAGGCATGTAAATATCTAGACAGTAGGTTGAATGGCTTTATTTTGTGTAAATTTTCTGCAATTTAAGTAGACAAGACAGACATGAGTGAATGGCCAGTGGAAGCATGATGTCATTTTCTGTTAACTTTTTGAAGGTTCTTACAGATGTACTCATCCCTGCAACAATGCAAGAAATGCCAGAAAGGTAGGTATTTTAAAATAATCGTGGTACATTCTGATTTTTAGGCATATTCCAGAAAAATACCAGTAATTCTATATTATAGAGAAATTTTCTCACAATATTTATGCTCATTTTTAGAACAGTAGAGTATGTATGGAAAAATAGTGTCAGCTCTGAGGGCAGCTATAGAACAGCCTTAAAATATTAGACAGCATTTTAGTGCCCTAACTGGCCCAGAGTTTTTCCCAGAAGAGGTATGTATCAATATGTATTCAACATATAGATCAGTGATAGATAATTTCCTGTTTCTTTTGGTAAAACCTGAGGACGAATTTCCAGATATGTTCAGAGGTCTGTTAGCCATAGATTGAAACCCAATTATTTAAACTAATGCCAGACAATTTTTATTGGTGATTCTCTAAATCACTTTTTGTTTCCCTTATAGTTTACTGGCAGATATAAGAAGTTTTGCAAAAAACTGGGAACAGTGGGTTTCTTCCTCTTTGGAAAATCTTCCAGACAGCTTGATAGATAAGAAATTGCCTATTGCACGAAGATTTGTTTCTTCCCTGAAACGACAGACGTCATTCCTACACCTAGCACAGGTAAACAGAATAAGATTATACATTCCAAAATGTGTCAGTTGCAGTCATTGTACCTTTCTGGCTATGAGATACAATGCATTATTTTTTCAACGTTGACCTTCAGCCATGGAAGACTTAAATCTTGTACTTTTAACCATGAAATTAGAAAGTGGCCATAAATAGATCTGACCAGAACTTTAAACCTTTGTACCAGAAAAGAGAGCAAATAGCATGGTTATAATGAACTGCCATCACAGGAACTATTTTCAATAAAATTATCAAGAGGAATATATGTGTATTTTGTTTAGTACTGCATTGCAAAATATTGGATGATTCTTCTTGCCTAGCAAAGATTCGCTGCCTTGTCCATGTTGTTCTATTTCTATTCAAGTTTTGAATGGAAAGAAGAAATGGGAGTGACAGGTAGTTGGAGACTCCAAGGCTATGTTGTCAGGATACAGGTGTCTGCAGTGAGGAGTCACCTCCATGCGATGGTTTTGTAGGTTATCCAAAAGGATACAATGCCTTTTGAGGAATTTATTTCCGTGCTACCATCTTGGGTTTTGAGGTGATAGTCCTCATGAATAACTGTAGGCACACCAGAGATTCTTCTTGACTTGGTTTTCTCTTTCATAAATACAGAAGCAGCATATGGGTGATCTTGTGAAGATAATCTGATAGGAAGGCATATTAGAAGAGCATCAGGAGTCTAATGAAAGGGAAACACCTCATCTGATCTGTGCTAAACCCAGCCATGACAATAAAACTAAACATAAGATTCTTCTCTGAATAGTTTTTTGGGTGGTCCCCAGGTGTGGGTCTGTACTGGTTTTGGCTGGGATAGAGTTAATTTTGTTCATCATAGTATGGGTCTATTTTGGATTTGTACTGGAAACTATTGATAATTCAGGGCTATTTTAGTTACTGCTGAGCAGTGTTTACACACAGCCAAGACCTTTTCTGCTTCTTACACCACACTGCCAGCAAGTAAGTTGGAACTAAACAAGTAAGTTGGAGGTGCACAAACATTTAGCAGGGGATATAGCTGGGACAGCTTTCCCCAGCTGATCACAGGGATATTCCTTACTACAAATCAACAATGAAACTGGGGGGAAGTTTGGCAGAGGACCACTGCTCAGGGACCTGGCTGGGCACTGGCCAGTTGGTGGGTGAGAAATGGTTTTAATTGTTGGTTTTTGGTGTTTCTTTTAAACTTTTAAATTATTGTTGTTGTTATTTTCATTATTTCTTTTAAAAAATATCAAACTGCTTTTAACCTAACCAACAAGTTTTGTTACTTTTATTCTTTAATTCTCTCCCCCATCCCTTGGCAGTGTAAGGAGTGAGTGAGTGGCTGTGTGGTGCTAAGCTGCCAGCTGGGGCAAAACCACAACAGGGTCTCACGATTTTACCTTGCTTTCTCTTGCAGATTGCTAGGCCAGCTCTTTTTGATCAGCACGTGGTGAATTCCATGGTGTCGGATATTGAAAAAGTAGATTTGAACAGTATTGGTTCTCAGGCCCTCCTTGCAGTTTCAGGGAGCACAGACTCCGATGGGGAAGTTTACAGTGAATGTAAGTCCATGGTGATATAGTTTTACCATTAAAAGTACATTCTTTCATTCCATGCCACACTAGTCTGCTTGGACTGACTGAGACAGGGCACTCATAGATGCTGCTTTCTCTAATCTAGTTCACCATAAACTTCACTAGGTTAAGAAAACCAATTGGTTGCCCTGGCATGTCCTACAAGAACAGAAGCTAGAAGCTTGTGCTGGAAAGTCATCCCAGCTAGATGACTTTAAATGGTTGCTGAAAAATTCCTTTACATGTCAGTTTCCAACCTCTTTTGAAACTTGGCACTATCCTATATGGGGATATTGCACAGATCAATTCTTGAAAGGTTTGTCTGAAATTCCATTTCATTATGGCCTAATGTAATGGATATTTTAACTAGTTTCCTTTTTTTAAAATTAATAGTATTTTCTTCTGAAATTTGAGCTTTAAAAATATATGCAATTTTCTATTTAGTGTAGCAGCTATTTTTATACACAAAATAGAGTGAAGTAAAAATTTTGAGTAGGTTAATTTTCATATATATTGTTAAAAAAAATAGTAATTTTCTCTATTAAAAAGAGAACTTTGTCATAGGAGTCATGTTGGTGAGAGTTTCAAGAGCTGAAAGGAATGTGTTGTCCTGTAAATTATATTACTTTGATTATGACAGTTTGTTCTCTTTAATGATTCACAGTCCTATTCACATTTTCATTTGAGTTGCTCCTTTCCCACTTTTTTTGTGCAGTTATTTTTTATTTTATTATTTGTCTTCTTTCACACTGGTGAAAAAAGAAAAAAAAGAAGAGAAATTGCTGGTCCTTCAGGCACTTTTTGAAAATGGAAATTGAGGAAATTAACTTTATATCCTATTGGAGGAACTTGTAAAATATGAAGAAAACATAAGGCACTGCAAACCTGCCATATTAGAGAGAAAGCTTTATTAGTAAATCTAGTATTAGAAAGATTTTCAAGATTGAATCTACAAAGGAATGGAAAATACAATAATCTTCTTTTGCTTTTATTTTCTTATAAAACTTCATTGTCTTACAACCTGTACCGTTGTAATGCTTAAGTAATTAAAATACGTGTGTGTGATGGATATGTGTGTGCTTGCTTTGCTGGGGAATTACTTATTTCTTCACTGCTCTAATTCTTTGATTTTCCTTTCCATGCTACAATATTGTCATATGGCTGGTGAGTGGCTTTTTCTCATGTTCGGAATAGAGTGCGATGATGTGTTCTCCTTTTTACATGGTAGATGACTCTATTACAGTGTTCCAAGAACTGAAGGACCTCCTAAAGAAGAATGCCACTGTGGAATCATTTATTGAATGGTTGGATACTGTGGTTGAGCAAAGGGTTATCAAGGTACCTTTCAAATGTTCTGCCTGACTCCAGACCAAATCCTGCTCCCCTAACTCCTTATGCAGTCCCACTGGTTTTCCACAAGGAATTTTCATCTCTACTCCTATCTCCTTTACTGTGACAGGGAAGTTTGTAATTTGGTGTCAGATTCCTGTAGTATTAGTCCAGATTAATCATGCTGAGTGATCTCATGTGTGTGACAAACCAAGTATTGTAGCTAAGACACTAAAGTCAGCACTTTCACAAACTGTAAGACAGAAACCCTCTGACCTTATGTGTGCCTGCAGAATCACAGGGAGATTGCTCTGGGTAAAGTGAGAAAAAGTTGTTTCTTAGAGAAACAATTAATTTCTCTTCCATGGCATTTAGGTGGTACTGTGTGTGATATAAGTTACTGCAGCATGTGGATTCAGAAGAAGCTATCCTCCTGAAGGATTTCTACATCAGGATGGAAGATAGATACAGTTCTGTAGCTTTGTAAGGTGCTTAACTCAGTAACTGATTGTTACTGAAGGGATTTCCCTTCCCATCTCCAATTACCAAGATGCATTTTCATCACAAGTATTTTATGTGCATGTAGTTATGCAGAAATTAATAAACTACAGCTTAGAACAAAAGAAAGGATATTTTCTTATAGCTGAGTAAAAGATATTTACCCAATTTGTGATTCTAATTACTGTAAGCTAGTAGAATGAGGTGTTACATATTGTTGGCTAATAGCTGAACACTGGTCTTCTCATCAGACTTCTTTTTATCTGAAAATGCAATATCTTATTCATCATTTCAGGTAGGATCTTGATATGAATGGGTGCAAAAGGATGAGACAGTATAGTTAGCATCAACTGGCTGGCAGAAGAAAGACTGCCACTTACAGGAAGACCATAGGCATGCCCTTTTTCCTTTCTTTGCCTGTTTTCCCAAATTTCAATGGAGGCAGTGATAATTTCTTTCTTTTTAAAGTTCTCTGAGTTTCCTAGCAATTGCTGACACAATTGCTGACCCTGTGAGCAGCGCAGCTTTGGATTACTCAGGGCAGCAGAGCCAAAGCAAGTCCTCACATAAACAGAAATCTCCCTAGGCAAAAAAAAAATCCCATTGAAGCTGAGTAATCTCAATTTATCTTAGACTGGAGTGATTATAGTCTAAATTTCCTTCTACAATTTCAGAAGACAATTCCTGATAAGCAAGTCAGGCAGCAAAGGTGAAGCAATTTTCCATTCAGCATCTACAATGTGATACCATATTGTTAAAGCTAACAAGTATGGTTCCTAGAATTGTTTTCCTGTACTTAAGGGAAGAAGTACCAAGAAGTTTTGATATGAAGCTAGGTCGACTTGAGCAGAAGCTAATCATTTACAGAACATGTAATCCTTCCACTGCTGTTTGCCTTCTGTTCCTGCTAAAGTGTGGCTACTGTCAAGCTCACACAACAGCTTCTTTCTGCTTGATGTTTGAGAAAGTAACAGGGTATATGTTGCTACACAAACAAATCACTGCCAGAGCAAAGAGACTTTATGAAATAAGCAGTATTAAAAGCATCACTTTGGTCATCATGATGGTAACATACCATTCTGTAGGAGACATTCTGACCAGTATTACACAGATTAAAGTAAAAAGACTGATTTATATTCCCTGTTTTTATGGAATAACAGTGCCAGGGGGTGGGACCCTCCTTCCTTCCTTCCTTCCTTCCTTCCTTCCTGCCTGCCTCCCATCCTCCCTCTCTTCCTCACCTGTATAGTCACAGAACAACTTGACACCTTTAATACTAGAATATGGAGTAATTTATGTCCCATCAGGGCCCAAGCAGTAAGCAGTTTGCTTCATCTGACATTGACAGACAACATTCTGTGATTGCACTGGAAGGAGTGGAGGCTGCTGTTTTACCAAGTTAGGTCACACAGCAGGGATATAGTTTGAATCAGGCTGCTTGATTCACTCTGACACATCAGCCTGAGTTAAGGAGTCCTTGATTCTCAAGGATATTCAGTTCTTCTCTCCTGTTGGCAGAAAGCAAGTGAGCATTCCTAACAGTATTTTACTGTTCTCTTTCAGGCAAGCAAGCAAAATGGGAGGTCTTTAAAGAAGAGAGCTCAGGACTTCCTTCTGAAATGGAGCTTCTTCGGTGCTCGAGTCATGCATAACCTAACTCTAAACAATGCATCAAGTTTTGGTACCTGAGCTTTAGAAAAACACTCATATTTTGTACATATATGTTCAGCACTTACCAGCTTTCCACTATTTCCTGTGCTGAGGAACCCATCCTAATCTAAAAATTCTATTATCAAAGCCACAAAAACTGTGTGATGTATTTTTCAAACTAATATTTCACAGTAAATGCTAGCAATATTTTGCTGGTGACCTGTGTCATAGGCTTGTTTGTAAATGGTATTTTTCTTTTGAATTGCTGTTTTGATGCTGCTTTGACATTTAAGTGCTAGAAGTTTTGTTTGTCTTAATGTTGCAATGACTGCATATCTCAGTATAACAGACAAAATATTTAAATTATTGGTTTTACCTGTGGATCAGTTTGGTCAAAAAATACCGTTGCATATAAGTTCTTAGGCATAGTATGTTTGAAAAAAAAAAAAAGGAATTTGGCAGTCATCACACATGTAATTCTGGAATCAGCAGATGATCAATTTAATAGTGTTTGTGGCTTTTAAAAATTAAGGGTCACACCTGCATCTTTAGGAATGTTTACATTTTTGGGAACACTCAGAAAGAGCCCTATATAAGAGGGAAGATGGCAGAGCAAGTGAAACGAACCCTAGTATGCAATGTCATATCTTTAGCCATTGGTACATTGTTATCTAAAATTCAGAGGGTATTTGAAATTACTGTAGGGACACATACATTTTTTTAATGTGATATATCCTTGAAATAAGGTCAAAGATTTTACCAGTTATTGTCTGGTTATTTAGCACAAGGCAAACAGAAATAGAGCAGAGGCATTCTAGCAGACTTCAGCCTTATCTAGTTCCTCTGTGTGCTCTCTTCAAGTATAAAGCATGTCTCACTTTCATCAGTATTTTTCTTTGATGTAATTAGTGGTCAAATAACCTACAGGACAGTAAACAATTGAGCTAGGTGGGCCAGTGCAAAGAGAGATTAGAGCTAGAAGTTAGGCACTATTCCTTGTTGGTCTTGCCAGGTCATTTAAAGTCCACAATTATTTGTTTGTTTCACTGGCTTCTTGTGGAGTGGTGAGAGATGGTCACAAAGATAACTCAGCTACTCTCTCTCTCTCTTTCTCCTCCAAAAGGTTCTTTTCATTTGATCCGCATGTTACTAGATGAGTACATCCTGCTTGCCATGGAGACACAGTTCAATAATGACAAAGAACAAGAACTCCAGAACCTACTGGACAAATACATGAAGAATTTAGGTAACTAGAGCTTGCTTCTTTTGCATGTACTCCGGTAGGTTTAGAAATTGATGTATTTGTTTAAGCAGAAGCAAGTGTACAGTGTTCTCCTGAAGGTGTGGTTATGTGCAACGTTGTCAAATTCACCTGGAAAGTTTGTGACCATTCACTCAGCAATTCATTCCCACCTTCCTAACACTTCATAACAATTTGTTGGAATGACAATACTAAGGATCACTGAAATTATCTTGGATGCAGCAAAGACTTGTAGGTACATCTGAAGGGCCGTAAACTGAAGTGCAAAAAGAGGTATAAGTAGCAGAAAGGGCAGGAATTGCTAATCCAGTTTTTCCCCAAAGCTTAAATATGTAATTACAACTTGAACCAGGAATCTATTAACTGTTACCAGAGTGCAAATATCCCTTCAGCGTCAAAACACAAGTTTAGAGCCCTATTTATCATGTGGTTGAAGTATTACTGTATGGAAGAGAAATAAAATGATTTGAACACAGTATCCTTAATGTTTTCCATCTACCAAGATTCTTCAAAGTTAGACAGTTTGAAATTATATGTTCCAGGTCCTTTGCTGTAAAAAGAATGAAGATTGATTTGAATCAAGTTCTGGTCCAAGTTAATAATTAAAAATCCATTGAAACTTCAGAAACTTGCAGAATTATTTTTTATTAGCATTAGCACTGGTAGTCAATCCTTAATTTTTTGGTTATTGTTACTCTAAATCTGCACTTTGCTGCAGGAAATATGCATAGGATTTGTCTGACAGTAAGTGCTGCACTTCTTTCAATTCACCCTCCAGAAGAAAATCTTGGCCTGTGTGACAGTTGCCTTGTCCTTGTGTGCTTAGGTGAAGTACTTGAAACCATAAGGTAAAATCGTGGTTTCCTCTGAAGAACAGCAAAACTGACTTTTTCAATAATCTGCAAAAAGCTGAAGAACTCTTGAGTATAACAAATGCTTTTCTCTAGATATCAATATGGAAAGAGAGTTCAGGAATCCTAAAGTTGCCATTGTTCGTTCTTTAGGATGAAATGTCGATCCTGATTCACTCTTAATGCACTTTACTTTTCACTGTTGACCTTTACTTCAAGGGAATAAATCTGATTCATACTTTCAATGTGATGGCTTCAGTAAGGAGCTGAAACTGTGTGATGTAGATCTGTGGTCAGGGAAAATGATACAGACAGAACTTATGTTCAGTGAAGATATGTAACAGCCAACAAGGGTTTTCATTTACCCTTCCAGATGCAAGCAAAGCCACCTTCACTGCATCACCAAGCTCTTGCTTCCTAGCAAATCGCAACAAAGCCGCTCCTCTGCCCAGTGACACTTCAGTCAAAAACGAGTGCCTAGGAGAGCAAACCTACGTGTCCTTGTCAGCTGGCCAGCCCAGCAGTGCACCTTCTGGTCTGAACCCCTTCACCACAGGAGATGGGGACAGTATGCAGCTGACAGGTGTGTATCACCTCTTCCATCTTCTCCTTCCCTTATTTGATTGTTAGTCTTTCAGTTCGTGGCAGCGTGTTGCTGTAGGAGGAACGATGACCACATGCATTTATGAAGACCTCTAGTAAACAACATTTCATGAGCTCACCTTCTGTGGTGATTTACAGAAGTCAGCAATTGTAATTACCCTGTCAGTAATAAATAGTTCCTCTTGGAAAAATGGTAAAACTATCTTGGAATTTTTGGCTTGGTGAGGTTCTTGTGAGAAGAGAATGAACAGTAAACCTGGAGCACATAAGGAGTGTAACTGTTGGGAATTCCCACTGAATGTGGCACCTCAAAGCTGGAGAACGAAAGGGAGAAGTTTTATATACTGAAGCCATGAAATAAAAGCTGTGAAATATGTATGTGGGGGCAGCACATATCTTTTGTAAAGGTTTCAAATGATAATCTGCGCTTCAGTAGAGGGTTTGTGTCTTAACAGCAGTACTGAGGTATGACACTAAACACGGTTAATGTTTATTCATTCCAGATCAAATGGAGCTGTCTCAAAGCACTGGTCACCTCATGACTCCACCCATCTCACCAGCCATGGTCAGCCGAGGAAGTGTTATCAACCAGGGGCCAATGGCTGTGAGACCTCCCAGTGCAGGTCCCATGTTATCGACGCATTCACAGTGCTCTTCCTACTCAGAACCCCTTTACCAGACTTTGTCACAGACTAATCAGAATTTCTACGGAAACAATTCCAACTACCAGGCTATGTTCAGGACACAGGCCCATTCCACTTCAGGAGTTTATGACCACAGAGCAGAGCCCAGTCGATTCAATGCCCTGAGTGAACAGCAGTTCTCCAGAGACTACTTCAGCAACAGTTGTGCCGTGTCTCCCTACAATGCCAGATCCCCTTCCAGCTATGGTACCTCCAACATGTCTCAAGATACACACAATATGCAGTTTCTGAATAGCGGGAGTTTCAATTTCTTGAACAACTCAGTATCTACATGTCCAGGAGCAGCTTATCCTGCTAATGCTTCCAACGGTATTGATACATATTTTCTTTTTCCTTTTGTTTCTCTTTCATTGCTGGAGTAAAACACCTTTTCTCTGCATTTTTTTCCTATGGAAGATGTGTTTCAGCTTTTATTTATACATTCCTGTTTTCCACTTCTCTGATAACACACAGAGATTGTAAAGCAGCTTAATAAGCTACTTAAGGGTTTATTTTCCTCTGGTGAATTCTCAGTTGACCTCAAATTTATCTGCTGCCCTATGTTAATCTTCCTTTGGTATCATCACCATATCTTGCACAAAGGAAGAAAAACCAGGATGATCTTATTGTTTAACAATCTCTTGAAAAGCCCCCAAAACATTTGCTGTGAAACAGGAGATACAAGATAGCTTACTTCAGGGATCAGCATAATGAAGTTGCAGGGTGGAAAGAAGTATAAAAATGTACAATCGTTTGGGACTTTGTCTCTCTCATTTCTCAAACTTCAAATGTAAAATTACTGCTTCAGAGGTATAGTCAGCAAAACACCTCCCTCTTCTGGAGGAAAGACACAGTGGAAATACTACTTTCATGTGGATTTGTCTATGCAGTGAGTGCATATTACCCTGAAGATTTTCTTTCCATGTATGCTTTCCTTCATCATAAGCTTCAGAAGGAAGCACTGAACTGTGCATAGGACTCCCCGTGGTATCTCTTAAGGCCAGTGATTGCAGGCTATATTTGATTCTGAAATTAGAAGGAAAGAAACTGAAGGCATGACTGAACCCTTACCATAGTTTGGTTTCCTTGTTACCACCTCTCTTTTGTGTCAGTCTTTACATATGCTGCTTATTTTCCTGAACTCTGTGTGTATATAAATAATCTTATGGTGAAGGGTTTCATCCAATAACAAGTACTGTTTTTCCAAGGTTGTCAGAGGCTCATACACTACCAAGTAGTTTCATTCATCTTTTTTTCCATCTTCAATTAGGATATTATGGAAACAGCATAAATTATTCAGAATCTCACAGACTTGGAACAATGGTGGACCAACATGTTTCTGTAATCAGCAGTGTCAGCAGCATTCGGCCTCTGCCATCCTACAGTGATGTACATGATCCACTGAATATCTTGGATGACAGCAGAAGAAAACAAACAGGCTCCTACTACTCAGATTCCTCACCTTCTATTGTCTGCCGGACCCCTATGTGTAAGTACAGCCAACAACTGAGGAGCAGCTGTGAACTTTTCACTATCCTATCAAATGCTGGGTATTAAATTGTTGCTCACATACACAATATGTGAAATGCAACACAGAGATGAAGCAGCTCGGTACTTAGGATGTGTTTTCCTTAAAATTGAGTTTAATAAATTTGCTTCCTTGAGGGGGTCTATAATCCATTGTCTAGGAACAGTGGAATGATTGGCCTGAGTTGCATAAAAATGTGTATTGGGAAGCACTTTCTAATTATTAAGTAAACTAATAATAGACTGGACTTTTCTAGGGTCTCTTGGATATCCTCACTGTCAAACAGATCAAGTGAATCCTGGGTCAGGGGTGTCTCAGTATATACTTCCTGTGCTCTGGTCCCCCATTCTCTGCTTCAACAACTGTGTAATAGGCAAAGCTCCCACTGACAGTGAATTTTAGGCAGAAATACCCATTCCCGAAGGGTTTGTTTTGGTATATGCCTTAAACAAATAGCAGCCAAGTAGGGTCTCACATTCCAAAAAGGGTTGCATGGAAGATATAAACTAGGGCACTTCATTTCTACACAAGATTACACCTTCCTGTTAATCTTGCACAGAAGATCAGACATTTCTGTCCTTCAGATGATGTGCCTGGTAGATAGGAGTTTCCATCAATGCAACTGGATTGTTGTGATTTCTGTTAAATTCAATACATTGAAGACTTGCAGTGACGGTAACCTTTTTTTCCCCACAGCTTCAAACTTGCAAACCACATCTTCTTCACAGTGTATGTATGGAACATCTGGTCAGTTCTCTTCCCAGGAAAATCTGGAGGTCCATGCCCCACCAAACCGAGATATGGTGCCATCTTTACCACCAATCAACACTGTCTTCATGGGAGCAGCTGCTGGAGGAACCTGAGAGAGACATGTCTGTGCCCTAAGCTTACTTTCCAATCCCAGACATTAAGGCTATGATGATAGTCCCCTTTCCAAGTTGGTGGAAGATAAAACTAGTACATATAGGTGTTAAAGAAGTGATTTTAGCAATGTTATCAGCCCTCCACACACAAAAAATAGCTATATTTAGATTGGGTCCTGCTTATGAATCTCTCAGGATTGCTCTCACCATTACAGCTTTTCAGTCAGAAATTCAGGGTAAGCAGAAAGAGACAGTGATTCTTGCACACAAGAATAAGTTGTAAAGAAATTATTACATCTATTCCTAATTTATTAAAAATGCTATTTTAGTCTTTCACTTATATCTTTTTTATATATATAAAATGTTTATTTAATGCCTGTGTTGCTCATTATTTATTAGGATCACAGAGTAACTGTTTACTTTCTCATGTTTGACAGATTGTCAAATGTATGTATCCTACCTCCTATGGAAATGTTTACAAGGTCAGTTTTTACTGTTTTAAATGAAACTAAGCCAAACTATAAAGTTTTTTACTGTTGTTCTTTGGAAAGTCAATTTCAAATGTTTAGTGCCTACTTGTGTAAGTGAAAGTTCTCAGGAAATAAATAAAACTTATTATGGAGATTTTATTTTTCTTCCTCTTAAAATAAAACCAACAAAACATGTAAATATCATAAGCTAACTAACTGCAGTAGTCTGCTACTGTAGCTGTATAACTGAAGGAAATGAAACTGTGCTAGTAAATGTCATGGGATTTCAGAATTACCTGTGGTATGAGCCCAAAGTTTTTTCTGGTGGAAATCCATAAAAATACATTCATCAGCTTTCACTGATTTAGGGCAACTGTGTAAACTGAGACTGAAAGTAATAAAGGTTATTAAAAAATTTTGCAACCCTTCAATAGCTATTTTAATTTTAAAAAGTGTTTTACAGATGCCATGATAATCTGTGCACAAACACACAATTATTTATGTTTCTGGAGAAGCTAGTGGTGTTAGAGAGGACAAAGAAGAGAACACACTTACAAAACAAACTTCTTGCTATGCATTCATGAAATAACAGGTGTTATTTTATAATCAGATTATCTGAACACCAAATTCAGGTTTGGATTTAAATCCATTCCCATTCAGTCCATTAAATATATGCTGAATATTGTAAACATGAAGAAAAGTGCATTTTTGGTGGAGGAAGATGGATGATACCAGGATGAAGGTTTTCATTCTAATTCTGTAAAACTTCCTTCAGTATCTGTCTATCATGAGAAATCTGCAGAAAAGCAATCAAATACATTGGCCTGGACTAGGTTGTGAATAATTCTGGATATGAAACACTTTATACAGGAAAAAGACACTATAGTTCAGTAATTGAGAAGTGGAAGACTTCAGCTCAACTGCTTCCTAATTCAGGAAGAAGACTTAGGCTGTGACCAAAAGTACCATAATGGTGCAAGAAAGCTTTGGTTTCTATACAAATTCACAGAAGTGATGGTAACACAGATTGTTCAATATTTATTGGACAAAGCTTTGTAGCAAATGAAGTAAATACTGCAAAAGAGTTCTTTCTTCATGACTGTTTGGGATGTATTTTGTCCTAAAATAACTCCTATTAAAGTCAGGTTCCCTCCCTATCTATGCAGGTCACCACTATAGTCAGTGACAGGAGAGGAGATACCTGCTGTTCCAAGGAGTTAAGATGGGAAGGGGAGTACGATGGTAAGGGATATGCCACCAGAGCAAGGGACATGTCACTATCCTGAGACCCTTGGCTCCCTCAGCTAACCAGTGACATGGCACAAGTAATTAATTTAAGGTCAAAACTTCCTGGTTGTTGAATGTATGTGAGGGGAACATGTAGAATTTAGAGAAAATAGGCAATCACTAGCAGACAGGGGTTTAGTCCATTAGGCTCTACATAAAATGAACTCTCTGTACATAGTTTCTCATATGGGATATGGGATTTATATGCATCATTTCACATAATTTATTGTTGATATGTAAACCATTTTGCACTGGGATTTGTTGGGTTTTTTGGGTTCCCCCTCCCCACCAATAAATTACTATGTCTGCACATCATCTGAGGTAAGATATGATCGTATGTCATTAAATGTGCAGATTCTCCAGAAGTCTGCGGAACACAAAGTAGCATGAAGTATCATGCTGTTGGAAATTGCAGTTCATTTTCAAGAGCAAAGAGCAATAAAAATATTCTAATATTCAAATAGCCAGTTGAGAGAATTCTCTCATAGTGCTGCAGAACAAAAAAACCCATCATAATTGTAACTAGCTAAACGAAATTAGAAACTTCCATTTTATGACCCATTAGTTCAATCAAATAAATGGCTTGATGAATTCAGTATGTTTTGTCTGTATAAAATGAAATAACTCATAGCTTTTGTGAATAGCCCATGGGAAGATTTTTATCTTTTGTGTTGTAACAGCATTACAGTAAATCATATGAAGAATTAATGGAGTTGCTATTTGGTGGTTTTGTATTAGTAAGTTCGGTTGCATTTCTGTGGATACATTAATACATTGGTGTTAATATACACATGCCTAGAAATCTCTGTTAAAAATTGTACTTATTGAGTTTAAGCAGTGTCAAATGAATCTTGCCTGAAGGAAAAAACAAAGCTTTTTTTTTTTTTTTTTTTTTGAGAAAAATAACCATGAAAAATCTTTTTGATCTATTTGTTGGTAGCAATTACTCTGAACTAGTGCTAGGAAAGGCAAAAGAGGTGGGTGAGCAAGGTGGATTTGCTTCCACTTTTAAAGTAAAAGTTACTCTAATACAAATTATATCAACCAACATTGGAGAAAAACCAATTGTCTTGTGTGCCATGAGCCCATGCCCTCGCTGTGCAGAATTTGTGCTGGAAGAGGGGTGCAGTTCTTTGATCCTGAAGGTAATTAGGACCATGGGAATATTGCTTCAAACTCAAAATTAGTGAGAAAGTTGGCTTTTACCTTTAAACGTGCAGTGAAAGCACAGTGAAATGACTTGCAAAAGGTAAGTGTATTGTTCTGTCATACCACACACCAAATCACTGATCAGATCAGCATCCTGTCTCCATCTTGTATATAAGTGATTGCTGGTCACTGGGAGGAAGGGAGTCTTTGATGCAGAGCCATTTAGCAGAATCTCGTACCTGGTGCAGACTATTAGAAGGTCACACATACACAGGGGGAGGAACAGATGTTTTGTATGATGCAGCACAGTATTTTTTCCCTCAGTATGCAGTCAGGACTGAGTGGACTTTAGGCTTATGGAGCAATAAACAGTGGTACAAAAAATCCCTGCTCTTAGACCACTTGGAGGCAACCTGTAGAGATATTATCAGACTTAGAAAAGCAGATATTTGACACTAAAGAATCAATACAAGTCATTAATGCCATACCTGTGGACAGATATGCTACAGACTGGGCATCCCACACAACCAACATTACTATCCTAAAAGTAAAACTGGCCATCAAGTAAAACTTAAAAGGATTGAAGCTGCCTGCAAGTGATTAGATCAGCATAATTCAGGAGGCTGAACCTGCTTTTTGAAAATAGATTAGAATTTTTGAGGATAGATTAGAATTAGTTTTAGGTTCAATATGCTCCAGGTTATAAGTAACAGGCTTTTGTATGAGTAGTTTTGGGCTGTGGTTTAACTGAAATCACTGACCTAATTTTACAGTTTGGATTAAATTCTATATTAGCCAATGGATGTAGCCTGGGCAAGGATGGGCTGGTTGATGTGGGCCTTATGACTGTTGCAAATAGGTGCTGGTAAAGCTATGGTAAAGCCTGTCTGAAACAAGTTGTAGGTTTAGTTTCTATGATGAACTCTGTTTGTAGGATTTGGGAATAGCTATGACTGGGTTTATGGGCTTGGATTCAGGCTATGATGTTGGATGAGCCTGCATAATGCCTGAGCTTGGCTTGTGTCTTTTGCCATAAAGGTTTGCATGGTGTGTTTAATTTAATATAGTTATTTCTTGAACATTTGATGCTTTCTTGCTAGTGATGTACTCAGGATGGAGCTTAAATCTGATTTATCTTTGGCATTAGGGTTAACTTCAGAGGCTGGGTCAGCATGAAGCTGAGACCACAAAATATTGTTGGATTTAGAAGTGGCCATCAAGCTTGACTTAATGCTCCTGCTCAGAGGGACCCACAAACTATGCTTAATTCTAGGAAAAAAGTCAGAATATAAAGAGAACAATATAGATTACTATTGTACTCAGAACTTTAATTATGATTGACTTAGAACGGGCAAAAGTGAGGTGTTTCTGCATATTTCTGAATGTTTAGCAGGGGCTGTTGAGCTTGCATTAAGCTTACTTTCAGACCAGATGATCTAGTTATAATTCTTCAAGTCTAGCCTTTAGACTTAGAACTCATTTGAAATTTACATTTGGAAATGAAAGAAGACTGGCCATTTAGGATAAAGCCAGATCTAGAAGGAACAAGTGAGACTAATTTGGAGTTTTAGGTGATGGAGATCACATTATCAGTCATACTTCTGAGGCTGGCATTGTGCAATCTGAACTTATGGCTGGGGTTCCGGCCCACATGAAGCAATGAATCTGAACTGATTATGCATTTAAAACCTTCAAGGATTTAGGGTTATTATTGACATTAATAAGAGTCTTTAGTTCTAGACAAGAATTGAAGTAAAAGTCTAGGACTAGGTCAGTAATTGTGTAATGCAGGATCAAAGCATGTCTAAGTAGTCATTAGCTGAAACTTCTTTGATGGATAGGAGATGCATCTTCCACAGCCTAAGACAAGAATGATATCTTTAATGGAAGGACTGTAGGACCTGTAACCTCAAGAGAGATTCTGCAACATTACTAAGGGTTAGACCTCAAGTAATCAACACTACTGGGATGGTGAAAGGTCAGCAAAGCAGGAGATCTTACTGCAAACTCTGCTGCTTCCACAGTCACCAGGCATTTGCAGCAACTACAAATCTGAGCAGAATCCCCTCTTGCAAGGACCTGAGGCCTTAGGCCAATGAAGGGATAAGCAGACAAGGAAACAGGAGGAAAGCAGGGCTGTGATCTGAAATATCATGCCCATTGCAAAATGAGAGTGACATCAAATACCATTTCTCTACATTTGGATTCTTTGCTATTTGCACAGGTTTTTTTCCCATTTAACAATGGCTGCATGTTACAATGCTGCACGGAGCAGTGGTTACACAACTGGGAACACATAAAAGATTATATTAGCAACTGAACTAGGAAAGTCTACTTCCCTTAGTTGATTATTATCCCTGATCAAATAAAGAGCCACATGTTCGTACTGCCCTTGTGCCCTGGTTGCTGCAGTAAAAAGATACATACAGTGAAATTTAGAGTACTATATGCCTTTTTGATTTCTGTCAAGTTTAATTTTCCCATGCAATTCAGTTTTGTACAGACTTCATTGTTTAGTCACCTGTTTTGCAGCAAAATATGTAGACATCACTCTAAGTTTACTAAAATGACATGTTTTTTAAAATCTCCATTACAGTAAAAATACTACCTGTGTGTAATATAGTAATGGGCCTTCATCTCTTTCTGTTATGGTTTACACCAAGCTTCATCTTCAAACTATGATCGACCTTCAAACACGAGGCCAGATGTATGTAATCCTCTAACAGCATCATTCCCTTGTCCCTATGTAGGTGTGCCATCCAATGACTGACCTACTGGGTCTGTGCTCCTCCACACCCAATCCACAACAGCTGTGATTTTCTGACAGTCCCCAAATTTCAGTTCTTGGTGAGCACTTGCATTTTAGAGATCACATGGCCAATCTCCAGGTATGCTTCAGATAGCAGTGACCCAACTTCTGGCTCCTGAGAAAGACCTGATGAAACATTTTCAGTGCCCTGGATGTAACAGCTCTCTTTCACTTTCACTTCTGAAACTACCAAAATATGTGTCATTGTATGATTGATGGTGGGGGCAATGTTTAAGGAATTTTTGAAGAGAATATAAAAAGTTTCCTACTACTAAGTTTCTGTTAGAATTGAAAAGTGAGTTTTATTCTAAGTAAAAGCTATGTGGAAAATTCTTGGGAAATTAATTTTTAAAAGTGAAATGTTGAGGATGAAACTGAAATGGACTCAGTCCATTGTACTGGGGAAATAACACTTCACTTAAATCAATAAATACTAACTAAGTCATAGACTAAGTTTGATATTGAGCTATTCCAGCTGATCATGGTTTTTACTCATTTGGAAGAAAATCAGATTTCTGATCTTGCTCCAAAGTTTACATGTATTGGAATGGTGCTATCAGAGGAAACTGAAAATATATCTATATAGTCACTTGGTTTTCTCCTCTGTTTGCAGAGTGATCTTTATCTCCTGACTGTACAGTCAATCCTGTACAGTCATGCTCACGCTTTAGCCTTTAACCAAGGCTAAAGCTGTGCACTTTGCAGAAAAATAGTGAAAAACCAATATTTTGTCCACTGCAGGGTCCACATCTACTCTAGATCATCAAGGTGACCTCCACCTTTTACAGTCTTTTAAGAGGAGCCTCCCAGGTCTCCTACTCCATCCAAAGATCTGGGAATGAGATTCACGCTACTTCTGCCAGCAGTCAAGACATGATGTATCACTGCCCCTGAGGACAACTCAGATGCAAGCAAAACTGTACTATTTAGGCCTAAAACTTTGTCCCTTTCTCATCTATCTCCAGGCAAAATAGTGTTTGGCAGGTGGCTGTTCCTAAGGAATGCTTTTACTCAGCAAAACCCTTTCCTTAGCCCTTGCTACTCTTAGACATTCTTAGAATTGTGGCTCTCATGATTTCCATGAGCCTCTCCATGTATCCTGTGGCAAACTTAGATGCCTCAGCTGAGACTGAGATGTCTGCTTGGCAACAGGTCGTGTAATTGTCATGCAGTTAGTACATGACAAGCTTTAAGCCCCTTCATGGCTGGCTTTCCATGACCCTGGAAAGTCTCACTGGGGTCTGAAGTGTCAGCATGAGATGTTTTTCCAGCTGCCTGGACTACTTGGTGAGTCCCAGCCCAGGCTGGCTGCAGTCCTGCAACAATGCAAACGTAAGAGCTAATTCTGATCTCCAAGAAATTCTGGTCACATGGCAGACCAGACTGAACTGGATATCACACAGCCTCTAGGATGAAACCAGAGGTTTCAGAGAGTGTGCAGTGAAAAGATGTGTTTAATCAACACCTGGCTATGTGCTGTATGTCCTTGTGGGTAAGCTGAGAGGTGAGCAGAGAGATAAACTAGCAAGTGCTTAGGCATTTTTGGGTGGCATTTGGAGTTCAGCTTTGTTAACACTGATGGGTACAGAGAACTTTTGATACATATGGGGAATCCAGTTCTTTATCCTGTAAGTAATAGAAAAGATCTTCTAAAAATATCCAGATACCTAACTTATAGACATCTTTCTTCTGTAGCAAAACTTAACTATGTTTGAAGAAACTGGTCTTCACCCTTGCAGTACTAAGCAGAAAAATATATGAAAACATGTAAAGCCCCCCTGAGATGCTGGTCTCACATTTGAAAATGTGAGTGCTCTTTCATCTTCTTGACAATTCTAAAGGTAAGGCAAGGCTTCCACATCTGCATTCAGTTTCTCAAGTAAGCAAACAGTTCTTCTGAAGTGTTGCACACTCAGCAGTTCCTGCAGGCTGGCATTAATGAAATGGCTTTACCAGGAAAGTGCATGCTGGAGAGCCACAGAGATAAAAGCATAACTCAGAGAGGGGTTGGGTGGGGATGGGCACTGCTCTCACTTCATGTCACTGGCCTACAGCAACACTGGGTCAAATGCTACAGTTTTCCCCAACTACAGCATGGCACAAGGGTCCTGACTTAGGAAAAGAATTCGTTATAGTGGGATTGAAATTAGTGAATCCCAGTGTAATTGATAACAGTGGCTACTGCTATCAGATGAGATTGAAGTAAATGGAATTTCTTGGCTACCTACAATCACACTGTGTTCACCAGTTTTCTGTCAATCTTCAGGAATTTTGGTGAATTAGTGATTTGCCTGTGAGAGGTTCATGAAGTGAGTCAGTGGGACAAGCAGTTTGAGACATACCAAAGGGTGGCCAGCCCTCTATCAGCTTCAGGAGTCCTGGAGACCTGACACTATTTAAACAGCAAAAATCTGCCTCTCTCAAGATCTGTTTTATCTGTTTTGTCCCTCAAGAAGTGTTTAAAAAGCTGTAGTGCCAAACAAAATTAGGCTGAGATTAAAGCACAGGTCTGTGCAACCTGTGTGATGGACATGATATGTGGGAAAACATTCGGATCAGAGATTTAGGTATATTGAACATTTGCTGTCTGATTTAGCAATTTGATCTGTCATGAAAGAAAATTATTCTTTGGCAAATAAGAGAAAAAAAAAAAGGGTGATTTTTGATGAATACAGCTGGGAAGATCCCTTGCAAATTCTCTCGCTCTTCTCTTTTCAATAACTCAGGCTTATGTGGCAAGATGTGAGAGTGCATTTGTCTCTCTCACATGTTGGTCAAAACAGCTCTGCCAAGCTGACTGCCAGAAACAGAGTGCAGGTGAATACACAAAACTGGGGCAAGACTAAACAAAACCAAAAGACATATTTAACCAAGGGGTGCACAGAGTTGCCTGACCTAGTGTTTTAAATTTAGAGCAGCAAAGCAGGAAGCAGGAATCCAGCAAAAGCCCTACTTCATCTCAACACACATTCAGCATGCATTTGGATCTGTTAAAACTGCAGACTAGAACAACTCATGGAAACAAAACAAAAGAATCCTGCACAGCTGTGAGAAACAAAATTGTTTTACCAAGGCTACCAAAGGTAGCTCAGGATTTAATATCTGTCATTATTACTGTTGTAACTATTTCAACTAAGATAACCTTCTTTGCAATGACTTAGTTGCACTGGTGAAGGCCCAGAACTTGGGGTTGCCAAGTGCTGATGCTCATTTTGATGGGAATGCCAGATCATTTTAACCCTGGAACAATTTGCTATGCCTTACTCTGTACTAATTAATGCTTCTTGCAGGAGTAGGCAAATCCTGAGATTTGTGCAAAATTACACTGTGCTACTGTTTGAGCAGCATTAAGAACTTCAGCTACAAGGCGTTGGATTTTCTGGTCAGCAGAGGACATTCTCAGGTAGGCCAACAGACACAAATGGCTTCTCTAAATCTGCTTCTCCCTCTTCTGCCTTAACCTTTTCTTCTTTTTTCTTTCCCTAAGCACAAAGAGCTTGGTGGTTCCTCACAGGAGCAACCTCTTGCCAGGCTCTGCCTTGTTTGACCTGGGGGTCCATCCCCTTTTCTTGCTTCACCCAGTGGAGGTTCCTGGCAAGGGCTGAGAAATCAGTCACAAAAGGGATGTGCCCACTCTGAAGCCCTCTGCTTTGCTCCTGGGACAGGAGGAGCCAGGAGTGGAAGTCCTATGTGCACCTCCTCTCTCAAGGAGAGCAAATTCCGTGCACTTTTTGTAAGTTGTCTTAGAAAAAGGAAATTATCCTCATTTTTCCCTTATATCCCCATCCTAAGGGGGGGCTTTGAAATTAAAATCATGATTACATTTTATACTTAGAGAGGAGGAGCAGAATGGGGGGTGGGGAAATTGCCATGTACCATAACAGATGGTTTAAGTGCAGTGATTACAAAATCCTGAAGTTAAAATAGTTTAATTACAAAGTCAATACTGCCTCCAACCTCTGCTAAGCCCCCAGTGTAAAAACAACAGACGGTATAGTGCAAACGGTAGGACAATATTTAACCAGAACTTTGCATTAGCTACTGCAGTACAGCTCTCCATCAGGCCTTCAGCAAACGGAAGATCAACTGATTTTCCCAGCCTGTATTTATTAACCATCTCTGCCTCAGTATCAATGGGCAGCTCGGAGAGAGCCACAAACAACCCCAAGGAAATAAACTGCAATACTATACTGCACACAGAGGCTCAGCAGGGTTGTATGTAAAGTCCAGTGCTTCAAGGGTACCTAAGAGAACTACTAGCACCTTGTCAGGTATGAATACAGAGGTAAAAAAGATGAGCAGGTAGAGGTATTTTACACAAAATGAAAATAAAAATCAGTGAAATAAGTATTATATGAGCTGGATTTTGTAGGAAAAAAAAAAAAACAAAACAAAAAAAAAAACAAAAAAAAACCAAAAAAAACCAAGGCATGAGCAGGCACAGGCAAAGAAAAAGCTGGGAATAACCTTAAATAGCCCAGACTTGAACTTTCACATGCAGGGAAAACAGCAGCTCTATAGAGCGAGTTGTAAGGAAATGTCACTAAGATGTGCTCTTGCAGCTGAGAGCCTTGGTGCTGGTCTTAGCCCAGTGTGTGCATATGCTGCATATTCTTTAACAAACCCTCCCTCTGTTGGCCTGTGTGCCTTATAAACACCCAGTCAAGCACGGAGCTGGGAGAGTCAGAGGAAGACTGGCTCCACTTTGTTAGCAATATGTTAAAATCCAGTCCCCTCTGCCTCTGTCATGACACAGCATGAGGTGTCCATCACCCATGCTGCACGTAAAGCACTGTGAGGAGCTGCTCACCCCCCTGTTTGGGTGGGTAAATCAGGGACTGGGCAAGGTGGAGACAAGAGATACAGACCCATGAAAGTAAAAGCCAAAAGAGGCAAGTGGGACATCATCTTCAACTCTTTTTCTTACCACTGGCCCCTGAGCAAAATCAAAAAGTAAAGCAAAAGGGAAAAAGGTGCTCCAAAAGTGATACTACAACATGGAGAAGGTCTCATAACTGTGATCCTCCCTTGTAATTTTTATTGCAGGGTTTGAGAGATGAAGTCTAACTATGTGTGTTTGGGATCATAACTGAAAAGTCAAAAAAGAGTTTCTAGTGGCTGATTTGTTTCTCTGGGGTTCTTAATGAGTAACATCATTTGTGCCTGAGAGATGCACTGGCTAAAATGAGGGAAAAGGACACACTGCTCTATATAAGGGAAGATCCTCTGTAATGATAAGGAGGAAAGAGGAAACATTCCTAGGACCTGATCCTTCAGGTTACTGTATATTCCAGCCCAGCTTTTAGGAAGTTAACTTTACATATATGAGTAGATTCATTGACTTTCAATTAAGACTAAGTGCATGTTGAAGTGCTTCATTTCATTAGAGTGGAAACAATCCTCTTTAATAACCGAAAAAGCCCCATAAATGAATGTTTTTGTGGAAATCACAGCAAGAATGACATAACAGTGACAATACAAAAACAGCTTGAATTCTTTTTATATGTGAATAGAAAATGCTTTTATTTTTTTCCCTATGATATGATAACAAATAATTTTGTTATTAGCTATAATAGCAAATAGCACTTCGAAGTATATTGTAGAGGACTTGAAAATGTCTAGCAATTTCTTTAATTCTCAGGTTTGCCTCCTTTTTTTACCCTAAGCAGGTACTTGTAATGAGGAAATCAATCCAAATAAATAAGGTATGGTCACAGCCTTATTTTAAAGATTTTTTAAAAATCTTAACTTGAGGGAGAGCCCATGAGTTTGTATCTGAGCTCAGCCTCTCTCCACAGTACGTGTTGGACATAGTTGCCATGACTGCTCTCAGGATAATCCTGTTTTTAAGCCAGTAGCTCTTTAGTGACTGATCTCACCCAGAACCACATGGGACTGATGCTCAGTGCCCAGTTCTGGGAGCAGGACTCTTCTCTGTCAGGAGATAAAGTACACCTTGAGCATCCTTTCCAGAACAGATTCCTTGAGGGAAAAGCTGTGAAGTGAAGGCATCTCCTCTGTCTCCTGACCCCCAACAGGAGCTAAGGATGGCAGATGTCTTCTGTGAGGAGCTGATTCCTACAGGTGTACATTATGTAGACCCCATAGATAAGAATATAGAGGAGTTGGGATAACCAAAATCCAGCTGGAGTTTGGTACCTAAGAGCTCCTCATCTCTCCTGCAGTGGCAGGGAGACATCTGACACTGTTTCTTTGTCCCAGTATCACACCAAATATACACTTTTTGGAAAGGGTCTTGTATCCTGAGGAGGGCACAAGAAAATAGGTACCTTTGAGTGATTTCAGCTTAGGTACTGCTAATCAGAGGCATGCTGGGAATACTGCAGTATTCGGCTGGGAATTTTGGCTGTCATCATTGGTAGATAAGCACAGCCCCAGGAAAAGCATGCCAACATCACAGTTATGATGTGTTTCAAGAAACTCAAGTCTTTGGGAGAAAGTGTGTCTGGTGATGGATTATAACAGTGCTACTAAACCAGGCTGTCCAATGCTAGCTGTTTCACACAATCCACATTGAGGGTATGCTACATTAAATGTTGGTTTCAGTAGGAATTTCGTGAGTAAATTAGGCAGAATTCAGTCCTGATGACCAGAGTCTTGACTTCACACACTCACAGAAGACTACGCCTGCAGATTTCCATTCTTTGTGGGATCTCTGCACTCTGAAGACAGCTGATTTCACTTCAAATTCTTTGGCAAGACTTTGGGCACACAGTGCTGGCACAGGGGCTATCGGCACTGTCATCGCTGTTATCGGTGCTCTCAAAACGCTTGGTGACGCTGCCGGGGATTACGGCCCTGCTGTTCTGGCAGCACCTGGGGCACAAGGATGAGGAGGAGGAGGAGGAGGGAGACAAGTTGTCACCACCCAAAGCTCGCCCTCTGAAAGTCTGGAGGTGAAATGGCAGTGCCTGAAGCCTGAAATGTATCTGTGCAGCACACAGAGGAAGATGCATTTTAAAAAACTAAGCAGGAGGAATGCTGTTGTTGTACACTGACCTTTTTTCCTCCCAACAAACATTTACCCAGGGTTGTCTCATGACTGGTCAACTTTTGTAATCCATTAGAAGGTGATGCTGTTGCATGACATGATCAAACACCAAACACAGCAGAAAGGCCATAACTATATCTAAAAAGCCTTTACTTTGTCAAAGCCTTTCACTAATGCTAGCAACAAAATTATTGAGGTCTGTAATGAGCAGAACTCTTGTTAAATAAGCCTCCTTATGAGAGTGTTAAGCTTTATATCTGCTTTCAAATTAAACACTTTGGATTTATTAATGTTTCCTTTCCTCTTCAAATTTCTTTGTTGAGAAGAGGTGCCAGAGGAAATGTACTGGCAACAGTAGGATGTGAAGTATAGTTTAAAATACATTAAACATATGTTGATGGGGCCATTAGCAGAGTTTATAGATACCACCACCTGTCTCTTATTCCACTTGCCATTACTTTAGTGACAGAAATCATACTGTAAGAGAGGTGGTGTGCTACCATTAAATTTTAGTCCTGTGTCAGAAGGAACATAGCAGTAAATTCATGCCTTATTGCTAATAAGCATTTTCAATAATGGTTCACTTATTGAGCCATATACTTTTATTTGTAAATAAGCCTGAATAACTGAGTAGAGCAAGGGCTAAAGAAGAAAAAAAAAACCCTCTGAGTTTGGATGCAAAAGCATCTCTGAATATCTGAGAGGGAAACCCTTTGCCTCTACAAATACTCGGTGGGGCACTTCATGTTTTACTTGTTCCTTTCAAGCCAGCAAGCTTGATCTTAGAGCATCACTGCCAAGGGCATTCTTGGACCCACCACATGTAGGGTTTATTGCCTCTGGAAAAAAGAAACCCAAGCAAACAAACAAACAAAATTAAAATAAAACTGCGATGAAATAAAATTAATGAAATAACGGGAAGGCAAAGCAGCGCTGACGCCTCCTCGGCCCTGGGGTGCCCCCTGGCGGGCGCGGCGGGCGCTGCCGGCCCCCGCAGGGCTCGGCGAGGAGCGCGGGGCGGGCGCGGAGCCTGCGCGGGGCGGGCGGGATGTGGTGAGGAGCGTGGGAAGGGCGAGGTGCAGAGCACAGTGTGGGGCGCGGTAAGGGCGCGGTGTGCAGTGAGAGAAGGGCGAGGTTCAGTGAGAGATGGGCCCGGAGCAGGATGCGGTGTGCAGTGAGAGATGGACGCGGAGCGGGATGCGCTGTGCAGGGAGAGATGGGCGCGGAGTAGGATGCGGTGCCAGGCGTGCGCAAGGGCAGGCACAGTGCGGTGCGGGAGGAGCGCGGATCGCGCAAGGCCGGCATTCCTGAGGAGGTTCGGAGCGATGCTCACGGCCAGCAGCGCTGTTTCTAAACCCATGGTGAGAACCGTGCCCCGCTGCCGAGGAGCGCCAACTGCCACCGGGTGCCGGGGTTTGCCGTCTTCCCGAGGGGCCCACCCAGTGTTTGTGCGGCGGGGGAAATCCCAAAAGTGTCCTTGGTCTCATGGTTAAAAGGGACGCAGTAAAGCAGTCACCCCACAGGAAGAAGAAGGGCACGAGTGGCAGGAAGGAAGGAGGCTAGTGCAGCCTCATGCAGCCTCAGGGAAAAGAGAACGATGCCAAGTCTCAATACTGAGGTGGGGAGAAGGGAAGAGACCGGGCAAAGACCTGTAGGTATTGAAGATGTATCATGCATGTGGACAAATGGTGAATGCATCAGAAAAGGTGTGATTGGACATTAAAAAAAAAACAAAACAACAACACCCCCCCCAAACAAGCAAAAAACCACAAAACAAAAACCAAAGCAAACAAACAAACAAAAAACCCCAAACAAAAAGCTTTCCTAAAAGTCAAGGCTGAATTTTGCAAAAACTGGGGAGAACCCATCTCGAAAGCAGCTCCCGGCAGCTCTGCTCCTCCTCTGAACCCAGCCTCAGTGCCCGTGTGTGGCCCGTGGGTCTCCTCTGCACATGCACTCACAGCAAAAAGAGCAGGTGTGAGGAAAGGGATGGGGTTCCTTGCAGAACACAAATCCTACACAGAGCAGCCGAGGGAGCTGGGGTTATTTACCCTGGAGAAAGAAGGCTTGGGTGACCTTATGTCTCTACAACTACGTGAGACGGGGTTGTAGCGAGGTAGGTGTTGGTCTCTTCTCCTGAGTAACAAGCGATAGAATAAGTTTAGTGGTTTAGTGGTGAACCCGGTGCTGTATTCAGAATTGGACTCAATGATCTCAGAAGCTTTTTCCAGCCTAAATGATTCTCTGATTCTACTGTCCTTTCTGGAAAGAGAAAGAAAAATGTTGCTAGCCTTTGTTCCAGTAGGCTTTCATTAGGAGAAGCCTCACATTTGATCGGGAGATGGCAGCACAGTTCTGGAAAGCTCGAAAACTCCCCCACCAGCTCTCCCTGTTAGCAAAACCTTAGGACTCTCAGGGAAGCAAAGTACCCTTCTGTTCACTGGAAGAAGAATTTAAAAGGGAAACCCATGCATATGCTCAATAAGTACTTGAACTGAACTCCTAAGAACCCAGTTAGATCTAAACTGAAATTGATACTGTGCATTCAGAGTCCCTAAGCATGGTGAGGCACACATCTCACTCCAAAATGTTGCAAACTTTCACAAGAGGAAAAAAAACCTCCCTCGACATGAAGTGGCAAAGATACCACTGGAGACTTCATTGTTTCAATCCTTTTGAGAGTTTATATGGAAGCGTCCATCAACACCAACAGAAAGACAAAACTGTGAAATGCCTCTGTCCTGTTTTCCAGCATAAGCCTTAAAAAGGGTAAAAAAAAGATTATTTAAAAATTTGCTAGAGTGATAAGCAAGGTTTTATGTCAGACCCACAAAGAATCTGCTGCTTGTTGCAAACCCAGAACCAAACCTGTAGAAAACATGACGTACCTGAAAAGTCAAACAATCCTGAGCAAAAGGAAAATTGCTGCAAGTGAACTATTTCTGCCTTATTCCTAGATGAGCTTTCACTCAGGAGGTTCAGGCAAAGGTGTTAATATCAAACCATATTCTGCTTCTCTCTGGCTCCAGACTCAGGCTTGCTCAATCTGTGATTGAGGAATTCCCACTGACCTACAGGTGTTGCCAGGAAAAAAAATTGTAATTCATTAAGTGGTGCTGAAAGTTTTTTGCTGGAAGTGCCATCAGGTTGACCGTGTCAGCATTTTCTAGAGCTGCTCTACCTGAGGCCTTACAAGGGGAGATGCTATTGAAAAAGCTGTTTGGAGTTAGTTTGGCACCATCTCTTTCACCCTTGCCAGATTCAAGACCTTCTGGTATTCCCTGAAATACAAATCAGTGCATGTAACCCCTCTTTCTGCACTCCAACATAGTCATGGATCCATTTAATTTTTGACACTTTATTTAGTATTGGAAACATTCAAGAAACGTAACAAGTGGAAATTTAAGGTTTAGCCAGATTGTATCAACTGTTGGTATTGGAACATCAGTGAAGCTCAAACAAGTTTCATTTGGCAGGACAATTGCACAAAAGCATTTGATGTTGAATCACAAGCTATTTTCAAGGTTCATACACACAAAAGGGTTGAAATATAAGCAAATTAAAGCCCCAGTATTAATGAAAAATGTTCTTCTTTCCTTCCCACTTGCCAAGTATTTAACGTGTCCAGGAGACAAATTCACGTGGGATTAATTCTATGGAGCCAATCTCGGGTTCCTCCTGAGTTCCTTGAAATAAGGTATCCTTTGCTTCCTATCCTGCATGGTTTGGTAATGCAGCTGCACATTGTTGAAAAATTGCCACAATTCATGGCGGGATGGCTGTGCTTCAGCAATGAGAGAAGTTATTTGGAATACATATGTCTATGTTTGCATGCTTGTGAAGTTTGCATGTCTGGCTTGTTAAGCTCCAGGAAGCTCCCTGATGGACAACACCATGATATACAGTGGATGGCAATCAAGCCATGAACCTGAGAAAAAAAGGAGGCTGATCCTCAGCTCTCTGAACTCCAAAGGAACTTTAGGATACCTTTGTAATTCAAAAGGCTAAAATGTCCTGTAGAGTGGAATACCATGTAGAAGATGAAGCAGAAGAGGTGAAAAACCCTCTTCACAGCCAGTGACCCCTGCGTTCCGTGTCTGGGGTCTGGGGATCATGCCTTAGAGCCTGGTGGCCTCAGGGTGCTCCTGTCTTTGCACAGAGCACCAGCAAGAGATGTGACCATGAGGAGCCAGCCAGAGGCTGCTCCTGCCACCACCCTTGCTCCGTGTCCCTGGCTGTGCCCCGGCCAGGCTGGGCACTGGTGGGCACAAGGGGCAGCACGCCCAAATGCTGTTACAGGCATTCTTCAGAGGTTTTAGACTCTCTTACCTCCTCCTTTCTCCTGATATGTGATAAGGGGGGAGTGTTGGGCCTGGCAATACAAACACCTTCTGTTTTGGAATAAGATTAGAAATGGGAGGGGAAAGCAGAGATTTTTGGCTGTAATCTCAGTGCTCCAGTCTTTCTTGGGCATGAAGGCACATCCCTGCACAAGTATAACACAGAAAAGCAGAGGGTTCAACAGGGCCTGAATGGCACTGCTGTACACAAAGATGTGGTGACTGGGACAGGGAAGAGCTGGGGCTCATTCATATCCACAGTGGATTAACTAAACCTGTGCAAGCCAAACTCACAACTTATGTAGGCTGCAGCCCAGGAATATGATCAGCACATTTGCTCAGCAGCCGTCTAATTGCAAACTGAAAAAAATCTCTCCTTACAATGTGTAGTGCCTGGCACTGACACAGGAAGTGTTTCTGCTAGTTTCTTTTGGCTCTGAAAGAAATGTGTCTGCCTCTCAGGTGCACCCATTCTGTGAGCACTCTTGGTGCCCTTATGCATGAAGGCCATGAGAATATCATGCAGCAGAAGCCTGCTCTTTCTCCATCTTTTTTTTTAAACACAAATGATGGATCCAGGAGCATTTTTAAACTGCTATGATGAAGGCCTGTTGCAAGAGGCCAGATGAAGGTGGGCACAAAAGGCCTGACAATGCTCCTGATCATAAATCCTCCCCACGATGCTGGATTTGTCCCCAGTAGATGAAGGTGGGCACAAAAGGCCTGATCATAAATCCTCCCCACGATGCAGGATTTGTCCCCAGTGCAGGGGTGGGGGGGGGCTGTGTAGCACTGCTAGCCATCGGCACGGAAGCTGGGAATGGAAAACAATTTTGACATTGGCAGCCTGGAGTCCTGCCCTTCTCAAACACATTTGATGTTCATACATGGTCTTTTGGCTGCTGCTGCTGGGACCATCTGTTGGGATGGCTTCGTGCCTGATCAAATGGTGGTATGCCAGTTTCACTGGGACATGAAATACATGCCAAACAAAACGCGTCTGGTTTTACTTCTATTACTCTGAATTCAAAGCACATGCTAATACTAATCCCCATTTTAACACCATTGTGGTGCCAGTTGAACCTTCGTTTTTTCCCAGTGTCTGCCAGGCTTCCACAACACACTTAGGAACTTGACAAAATCCACAGAAATTGTCGCTGCCGATTTCACGTGAACAAGGGCACTGTCTGCAGGAATTTGGTGGGAAGTGTTAGCCCTAACAGTAGAGGTGAATGCATGAGTTTTCTATACATATAATGCAGGATTCTTTAAGGAGTTGAACTAAGACATTTCTTTGAAAATTGCCTCTGAAACTCCATCCAAATATCACAAAATTTTCTGCCCAATGGAAATGTGACTTATCAATTTAAAAGTGTCCCTGAAAACAAAGTATAGTTAAAAAAAAAAAAAAAAAAAAAAAAAAAAAAAAAAAAAGCCTCTGACAACTGTGTGAAGGCTTTGAGAGTATGTGAGTAGTGAGATGCTCTAAGCAAATTTTCTTTGCAAAGTGCTATGAGTTCACTGCAGCTCCGCAGCTCCAACCCCTGACACACAGTAAAGTCTTCTGTGCTGCGGCTGGCTTTGCTGTCTGGGGTTATATGACTAACTCCCTGTGAATGTTCCACATACAGAGAAGTGTGTTCCTGATCTCAGCCAAGATGAATATTATTGTCAAAGCTGCCATCATTACAGCTACTGTGGGTTTTCAGATTCTTCCGGTGTTTGTGGGGAAAATCCATCTGCTACAGATGTTCCCTTGGATGATGGATTTTCTCCTCTAGTCCCATAATGGGTCAGGAAAACCTAAAGAAACATGCCCTGATGGGATTCCTTTTGATCCTCATTCTCCCTCTGCAGTGCAATGCTAAGAGGCTGGAGATATTGGGCACATTTTTCCCCATCCTTTCCCTCCATCTGCCCCTGCAGGGGGAGAAGATAAATACTCACTGCTGGCCTCCTCAGACCAGATCCCACTCTGTGCAGAATTCAGAGGTAGGTACCAGTTGAGGTTCCCAGTTTTAGGAAGTGCTGGGACTTATTCAAGGGTTTATTTCCTCTGTTCCTAGATTTGGTATGACTTAAAGCAGTTAATTTTGTTAATAAAGTAACAAATTACTGAGTTATTATAATTTAATTACCTTAATTAACTTCCTAACCACCTTCCTTACATTGTCATCTTGTGTATGCTTGAAATGAAAGTTATTATAGAAATGTGAAAAAAAATTGCCATAAACAGTTAAGGAAAGTTGGAGAATGTCATTTAGCATTGTACTACCAGAAAAAAAAAGAAAAGTATTCTTTGAAAAGCCCAAGTAATACGGCAGGGCCAGGAGCATAGGCCAACAAGTAGCATGTGGACTGGCCATAAAATTAAAAATAAACTTAAGAGTAAATGTGCAGCTAAATGCAGACTGTGAGGATAGGATGTGAACTTCAGCTATTTCCTGGAGCTAGTGTGGTTCCAAAGTTTAACAGCTTTAGCCTTTGGAGACCTGGAGGCGTGCATACTTGTGTTCAGTTTCTCCTCCTTTCATCTCCCCCCACTCGGAGCCCCACCACCTCCCAGCTGCCCTGCTCACTCCGTCACTCCTCCTGCCCTCTAACCATCATCCCACGTGGCCCTTGGCACTCAGCATCCCCGTGCAGCAGCAGGGCCTCCCTTCCCATCCTTGTGTCCTTCAACCCACCAAGGCCCAGATTTCCATTTGCCATCAAGGCTACTGGATGGCAAAGGGTTCACTGCTACCTGTGACGACAATCCAGGGACAGCAGCAGGTACCTGGCCCAGCAGAGCCAGCTGCTCTCAGGGCATGCTGGCGAATGCCTGATATTTAAGATTTTTTGTTCTGTGCAACTATGATGTTTGGGCACTCTTCTTTCCTGAAAAAATTGTTATCAAAGTGCTGTTTTTCCTGAATGAATGTTTCTCTGTGCCAAAACTTTGGTGCTACATAATTGTAATTTATTGAAAATATACTGGCCATTGCAAGAGGCTCAGTTCTGGGAAGCAACAAACTCCCAGGGCTGAGACCACAGTGGACACTTTTTTTTTTTTCCCTGAAAGAAAAAGAAAATCTTAATCTTAATATGAAATAAGAAAACAAATCTTAATATGCTCTTGAGTTACTATTTTCCTTGACCATAAAGCCTTAAGGTCTTGGTAAGAAGTGGGATGATAAAAATATTGTGCTACACATTAGTCTACCTCTACATTAATTTTCTAAACACACTATCCTCCAATATTATTTTATTCCAAATATGGTGAATAATATGGGGTTGCATATAAAAAAAAAAAACCAAGATGAATAGACATATGCAGTATTTGTAAATGTTTCTAAGAATTTTACTTGTATGAAGGATTTTCAAGTTCCCTAAAAATAGTTTCCTCTTTGGGCTGTATGTCAAAAAAGATAGAGAAATTAGAGGCCCACGCAAGGAACAATATCAGATTTTGGGCTCTCCTTTCCTTTTCATCTGCCAATGAAGACTTAATTACAGACTGGTTTTTCGGTGTATTGCCTTAATGTTTGTGCATCTTTATCATGCAGCTACACTACCACTGACCCCCTCAGGCTTCACCACTGCTCTCAGCTTACAAAACTATCTACTCTGCAAATAATCTACAAAACTGACATACCTGAGGGGAAAATCCCACTAGTGGCCCTGTGATAATAAGTAAAGCAGTTGTCAAAACAAAGGGGCAAGAAGTAATCCTGTATTTGGACTACTGATTGGAGTTTCATCTCCTGAAGTTACTCTTCATATGTACATTCAATCCTTACAATGTTTCAACAACTGGGCTAGCTGTCACTTCCAGAAGAACATTATCACCTGTGAAGGAAAAGGGACATCTGGAGACAACCTCACCAGCAGTTTAGTGAGAGCTTTCTACCTGGAACTGAAGGGGGGAGAAGAGAAACCAGAGACTTTTTTTTTAAAAAAACTATATGATTCAGTGTGCAAAGTCTTGAAAAAGAAAGTATTTTGTAGATTAATTGTTTGAGGAAGTGTTTTGTAAGTGAAATGTTCCTCTGAGGTGACCTTTTCTTTTACAGTGCCTTCATGAATGTTGGTGAAAATAGCAGCTTTGCTGAGCATGTTAATAGCACCAGTTTGTACCCTGCAAACCATTTCATGTGTCACCAGCTAAGATGGAATTCATTAAAAGACAGTTTAAGTTCTTCTGCAGTCTAAGCAATACTGGGGGAAATCCAAGGTAAGCCAATTATTTCATGTTATCAATTAAAATAGAACTACCTGAACAATCTTAACTCTGCTTTATTGTGCATACACATTGTGTCAGAGCCTTGAAGTACATCCCCATGTGCTGCTGCAACCCCACACCAGCAGGGTTTTCAGCCCATTCTGACGGGATGATGAAGGGGCGTTTAAAATACTCAGTTTTGTACATAGCCTTCAATGCCTGGCCTTTTTCATAGTACACTGCAAAGTACAGTTCTCCGGCACAGGATTAATCTTATTAACTTAAAAGTCATAAGCCCTAATTATGTAGCCTCTGTAGGTATTCTGTACTCCTTTCTCCAGGGAGTGATTCATCTGACCTATTTTAGACAACCACACAGGGTGAGATGCGTCTCTGGATTTACACAGTTGTGTTTTCTGTGAAATGATTGAACCTCAACTTCAATCAAACAATAACATGAGCAAATTGGGGTTTTTTCCAAATTTTCTGAATTCCTTGTCTAAAGAAACAAAGTCTTCTGAAAACTAACGAGAGTTTAAGACAACCTATAAAGTTACTAGGTTAATTAAAAAGGTAAGTGGGCGTAAAGAGGATATCAGGCATTAACAAGAGAGCTGACAAAAAGGTACAGAGAGATCTTCTGAACACTAGTTCTTCCTGTCTTTTTTCAGACCTGGATCACTTGCCATAGCTTTCTTCTTCAGTAAAAAATGCTCAGTTCTTTCAGCCAACAGACTTGCCCCCAAGATTTAGCCCAGGCTGCAGCAGACTGACAGTCCTTTTTAGGCTACCCCTCTCAAACTGTGCATGACTCAGCTGCCCATGTGTCAGTAGGAGCATGGATCCTACCCTTTCAGTTAGCCTGGAAGTTCACAGTTGCAAAGACTTTCTTTTACTGTCACTTTTATTCTTTGCATGTATAACAGGTCTGTTCTTCATGCATCTGTGTTACAGTACGTGTTGGTTTTGCATTATACAGAGTTATCAACATTGTCTGTTGGCACTGGCATTAAAAGGCTTGTACAAGGTTTTGCCATTTCACTCATTTATCTTTCACACAAAGAAATAAATAGCATAGCTTTATTTCACATATTCATCATTCATCTAATCTATTTATCAAGCAATATGAGCTAAAAACTGTGGAGAAGTACCAGGTGATTCAGCAGAGAAAGTGTATTCTGATCTATATGTTGGCTGGTGTATCATAAACCCTTATCTCCAGCACATGCCTCCCAACCTGAGCAGGGCTGTGGGTGCTGGAGTAGTGTAAGTCAACTCCACCATCAGGCATTACCGGCATTTCTTTCATTGGTGGGAAATATCTGGAAAACCTCTCTGCATTTTTGGCACTGTGAATCTTATGCTTAGCCACAAGTTAGAGATAAATTATAGTACATTCAGCTGCCATTAATTTTGAATTAGCAGGGTCATTTGTATTTATCTTTTTTCTTTTTCTTTTTTTCATATAAATATCATTAAGGCTGCAGATTCCAAAAGTTAGGATATACATTAACAGAGTGTGCTCACTAATCCCAGGAAGATCATGCCTCCTGTTCCATGGGATTTAGGTTTGTATCCGATTCAAACAGATCTGAGATGTGAAATGCTAAACAGTGCTGCTGGTGACTACTTTTTCACAAAGGCCAGTGCTGGTACCTCATTTTTCTTGCCTTCACACACTCTCCTTTGCATTGGAAACTGCAAAAACATTGCACTGGAAACAAACAAGTGAAAAAAGCCACGGTGTTTTCTTCCATGATTAGATGCCAGTAGTTGGAAAAATAAAAGCCTGGACTGAGAACTGAAGGCTTTTTCCATTCTTACTCTTTGCCATACCAAAGGGGGCTCATGACCAGCAGCGTGCACAGGTGGATTCAGGCGTGGCCCGTCTCTTTGTGTCCTTGACCCTGAGCTGCTTGCTGCAGCCTGTGACACCGGGCTAGAGCAGAGCAGTGACAGGATGCTGACACTGCTTTCTGGCGGCCACTGTCAAAAACTGTTTAATTTATATGCTTTGCCATATGTGCAGCAAGTTCCCTTGGCCCCGTCAAGACTCTGGCAGGGAGAGCCAAGACATGTCCCTTGGCTTGGCTCATCTTTGGCAATTGTTCAAGCTTTCATCTTGCCTTGGAGTAGATGGCATTCACTTACAGCAATCCTTTGTAAATGTTCACCCTTCAGAAGGCAGTGAGTGGTCTCTGTCAGTTTATATGGGTCCAGTTTGAAGCTGCTAGGTTTGAGCACTTTCCATCCTTATGGAAAATATAATGGGATAAATGCGGAGGTCTACAGGTTCTGCAGAGCATCAGATTGAATGTAAAGCTTTTTCCCATTATAAGAGTTTGAAAAATTATTTTCCTAAAAATGAGAGACAACCTTGTATCTTAGAAGAGAATTAATAATGTTGTTTTCTGCTGGAGAAAATCCTCCTTCAAGGTGTGAGCAATCAGACATTGAGAATAATTCATCTCAGAGACCAAGCCAGCCAGATAAAATACAGCAGACATATCCCTGTTAGTGCCAAGCTGAGACTGAGGCAGCAGATGCTACCTCTCAACAGAGCTTATTAGACCATGCCCAACAGCATGTTGACATAGTTAGATGGTATCCCAACTAATGGTATCTGGCCTGCAACAGCTTAGCTCATTGCAAAAGCAAAGGAGCAGGCAGCCACACAGGACCTGGCAGACACACCTGCACTCCAGGACTCTGGGTTTGTGGAAGATGTTTAAAAGCAGGTGAGCTGAAAGCTCTGCTATCCTTTGCACTTTGGAGAAGTCTCCCCCTTGACTGCCACACCAGTTCCCTGGGCAGTGTCTCTCTGCATAGCAGAACATTTATTTGTACTGCAGATGGGCTGTTGCTCTTGCTGTTGCAGACCATGGACCGAGCATGTGCACTGGACATCAGGAGATCTCTTACACAGAGAGGCAATCACAGTCATACCATTCAGCTACCAGCAGTCAATTAAATGAAAACTGCAGTTTTAACTACTTTGTCCCTTCCTGCCCCCCCGTCTGTGTCCCAAACTTGTGTGCCACTTTATGTTGGTGCTTACACCAATACTGCTTTTCCTATGAGACATGCCTTGTGGGTATCTGCTGGGACTTTCAATGTACCAATGGTAAATTATTGTTTAATTTTTTAATCCCAAATATTTTTTAACATTTATTATTGTAGCCAGGTCTCACCTTGCAGCCGTCGCTAGCCAAAGATCTGTCATGCATCAAACTGTTCAATAATACTGTGACACACAAATTCTAAAACTAAAATAAAGATGTTATGCATGTTTTACCTGGTCAGTGATTGATAATTTAAACTAATGTCTTCAGCATTTTATGGAAGGGTATTTAAATAATACAGATAAAATAATCCCAGTGCTCTTTTGGAGATTTAATCATATTAAACAATTTTTATATAAAAAGTCTAGATTTTATGGCTTCAGAAATGAATTTTCTAAGCATATATCAGTGTTGCTTTGTTTAAAATGACAGCCAGCAAGCCAAAAATACAAGTTCCAATTGACTAGTCTTATGGGAAACTAACTCTGAGATCCAAGTGGTAGCAGTGTAATGGTGACTGCCATTGCAACTGCCTCAGGTGGCATGGCCTATAAGCAGGGCTAGACAAGATGAAAACAAAATGCCTTAAAATTATTTATCTTCTTCCAGCCATTTCTGTACTTGATCAGTGACTGATTCTGTTTGAAGTACACCCTTTGCAGAGTCTGCCTGTGAAGACTGTTCCAGAGACTAACAGATGCACTTTTCCATACAGATTATTTTTTCCAGTCTAGTCTTTCCCCTGTGTTAATTTTTTTTTTGTTACTTCAAGGTTCTAGTAACTTGCCAGAGAAAATAACAGCAGAAGTTCTGCAAGATGGAGAATGGAGAACTAGCAAAAAAGACACAGAGAGAGCTACTGCTTGTAGCAAAACTAAGTAAAGGAAAGATTTTTTTGGTGAAAACAGCAGTCAAGTGTGCCCTACTTATCATTCTGTCACCTTTTCTCTGTGAGTCACAAGTTGTTTTTTTCTGGAGCTTCACTTCCTTTACCTCAGCAGTGAGAACAAGCAGAAGGCCTAGGATAGTTTGACTCACAGAGCAATGAGATCGTTTCATGCAAGGAATTCCCTGTGTCAGTGGGCATCAAGGAAACCAACACCCAGCTGCAGTTAGCTACCAAGTCAAGTTTCTGGACAAAAGTCACCACTCTGCCCTACCAGGGGACAAGTAGCCAGGAATTGGACCTCATTGTGACTTGCTTTCCTGAACATAAGTCCCAGAAATCAGTTTATTATTATCTCCAACTCATTCTTTCCAAGTTTATATTTTCCCTAGGCACAGATAATTTCAAAATACTTCATTCATTTTTGAGTCATTGAACTTTTACAAGATTAATATGATAATACGAGGAAAGGCACAAAAAGGGTTGGTTTGTATATGGCAATATCTCAAACCACCTGGTTAAACTTGATATGGAACAAGATGTTCTTACTCCTACAGGTCATTTAAAGGCACATCTTTACAGGCCAGTCTTTGATACAGTTTTTGTTTGATACACTTTTCTGACACATATGATGCTGTCCAAAATGAGCAGTCAGGGTGAAAACATAGCTGTTGATAATGAATGTAGCATTCACTCCTCAAAGTTATGAAAACATAGTGTTTAAAGGCAGATGAAATGACAGTGACCTGAAATAACAGGAAGCTGGCCTCAGTTGTAAATCTGGCAGGGGCGGAGGGTGATGGTGATGGAAGCTTGTGAGCTGTATCCAAAGCCATGAAATATAGCCCTGCCCCTGAATAAACTGGAAGACATATTTCAGTCTACAGCAAGTCAGAGTTCAAGCATCAGTGGCCTTCAGAACCTCTGTTCAGACCTTGTTCAGATCCAAATACAGAAGCTTTGGAGTGTGATCTTTTTACTCTACTGTTAAATTTCATTGGCACCTATGTCTTCCCTTCTGTTCAGCTGTGGGCTTTCCCCAGCAGAGTCACTAGTGTTCATATTTCCCTTGTGGAAAATGGAAATGAGAGAGTAAACTCTTGCATTAACTTTAGCCCTCTCCTGGTAGTCTGGAGGAGAGTGGTCAAGAATCCAAACTTTGGTAATTCTTTTTTCTTTGCCTTAGAACATGCAAGGTTTTGTGAAATCTGTTCTGCAAAATGACTAACAAAAGGTGAAAGACAATCACAAGGAAAAGCAAAGAAATGTGTGAAGTAAAACCAGAGTCATTTAAGAAAGAATTTCTTGAATCTGTGAATCTGATTTATTCCACCAGAGAAGAAAAAGAGTGCTCTGTATGGAAAAGTTGCATGTCCTGATGCTTTACAGGGCACAAGCATTTCAGAGATTCATAAGTGTCTGCATCCAGGTCAGACCCAATGGCAGCAGTAATGGGGATTAGTCTCCCTTAGCCCAGTATCTTCTATCGTTTCCTTAGTGGAGAAGGACTTCCTGGAAGGATCACCAAGAAAGAGAGTATGCAACACAGGTCTGTTCCTTTTCATAATCAATATGATTTCCATATTAAAAGCCATGTCTAAGGAAGTTTGATGGCAAAAATGCTAAAAGACAAATACAGTCTGACTGGCAGATTGAATTAGATCTCCACTAAAATTAACAATTCTTCTAAATGAACCATTATGCAAACTTCTGGCTGCCTTCCGACACATCATGAACATCACAAATACATGATCCATGACATGCTGAGGCCAGGCTAGATGGTGGCTCTCCTCTAGAAAGACTCTTCATCCATTGACTGCTTTGCTCTTCTTCACTGCCAGCTTTCAGCCAGAGCAGCCAGCAGGTGGCTCAGCCTGGCCAGGCAGCAGCTGGGCACCAGGAACCTGAGAGAGGACACCTAACAAGAGACGTGGAGAGCTGGACTCCTTCTTCATCAGTGGCTCACAGTGTTAATCAGTAGTGAAACTGCACCCCAGAAATACCTGTTAAAAAGTGATGTGGGGAGCTGATGAGTCCATACTTGGAAATTGAAGACTCTTAATGGGGCTGAGCTTTTGCTCACAGTAGTGGTGTTCATGCCAAGGTCTTCTAAAATTGCAAGAGATCATTGGTTTTGGTCTGAATTAGAGGATTGCTGGTGCTAAGTATCTTAGTTAAAAATCTTTTTTCCTTTGGTGGACCTGCCCCGGATCCCCAGTCTTTTGAGGATAGTCCGTAGGGATTTTAGAGTTCAAGCTCAGTTTCATCATGTCCTGATTGCTCCCTGTGGAGGGACAGTGGCCCTAGTAAATGGAAGAGGTTTCATAGTCCTTCCCACTTCACTGCTTAAATCCTATGGCTGTTTGTGCTGATAGACAACAACTGGGCAGTAAAGGGGTTATGTAACACCACAGAACAAAAAAAAAAAAATAAAGGACACTGTGATCCTACTATGTAAGGAGCATTTCTAGTCTTGCCTCTTGGCTCCTATAGGTCTGCTTAGAGGAGAGGACAGGGATTTCTTCACTTGCAGTTCCAATGATTTCTGCCATGGTCGTTGGTAGGAAGCCACACAGTCCTCCAAGGTCCTGCTGCCAAAACTGAAAAGTCTGCTGTCTCCCTCTGTTTATGGGCAGGAGGATGAATTTGGACAGAAGGATAAGTTTGCTGTTCCCAGCAAAATTAACACAGAACCACGTTATAAACTGCTTTCCTTCAGCAGCTGTGTGCTTTGGGCTGGTGCTTGCTGGTGGCACAGCTGGAGGTTGGTACTGCATGCACATCCGAGAGGTCAGGCTGAGACATCAAGCTGACTGACTGTGCCTTCTGGTAAGCATTCTCTGTAAGACTGCTGTATTCCCACATTTGTATTTGAAAGACCTTGTGCACACTCACATTTTAAGCATAACCACAGTCAGTGCATTAATGTATGAGAAATTTGCAGACCACACTTGTAATTCTAGTCTGCCCATTTTTAAAACAAAACATATACTAAAAAGAAAAGTTAAATTTTTTGTGATGTGTGAGCAGATACAGAATTACATGCAATTTCTGTCTGATTGTGTTTTGATGTAGGGCCCACAGGTTGAACTTTCAGCCTTCTATTTGCAATCTTTCCTAACAGCCATATGAAAATTACAAAAGCATTGAACCCAGCTGCCTTTGAACCACCAATGGTATTGTGGTGATTCAGGCTTTCCTTTGAAAATGCTGAAAGATCTTACTCCAGCAGGAGAAAGATGAGACACAATGTTTTTCCTGTAGGTCTTCACAGGACTCACATATTTGTTTCTGTATTGGTAGTGATTCATATCACAAATGCCTTTGTCCATTTCTCTCTTTCTGCTACAATAGCCCAGGTAATTAACTAACTGAAGAGGCTGTCAATTAAACATTGATACTAATCTTGGCATAAAAGCTTCCTTAAGAAACACTGAGTTGGAACATATTTTACAGTGACACCACTGCCTTCATTCAGCTCACTTCTCAGACAATTAAGTGCTCCAAATGTTTGTGTGTCATCCAGGCAACATTAGTAGCATGAATGACCCCTGGTATAGATACAGTCCTGCAAAGAATGCCTGGAAATACAATGCCTATTGTGACAGCAAGGCTGATTTTATCAACCAGGAGACATTATATAGTTAATTAATGCCAAGATCTTTAATGATAAGATTGTCAAGGACAATTAAGAAGATTATTATAAGTGTCCTTGGTAACAAGAATGCTGTACTGATTTTAGCTTACTTTCACTAAGTGTGGCTTAAAGGTCAGTTTCTCTGAAGTGTGAATACTTAAGCATTCTTTGGATAGATGTCATTATACATTAATCTCAGGAGGAAAACACATTTTTCTAATGTAGCTGTGCAGCACATGAAAATTAATGTGAAGCTCTTGCTAAGAAATTAAGGTAAAATATTTCAACAAGGAACTTCTAGCCAGTGTCACATCCTCAGCAGCAGCTCTGTTGAACAGCTCCATATTCTGAGATCAAGTCAACAGAACAACTTCCTCCAACTTCAGCCCACGTGGTTCAGAACCATGACCATGAAGTCAATAAATGGACAAACCCTCCTCAGTGAGCCTTTTGGTGCTCAGTAAGCTTCTCGTGTTCTTCATCTGCCCAATATCAGATCCAGCTTTACTGTGTCTCACTCATGCACCGCACCAAAGCTTAAAGGACACTTGGCATGAAATCCCTCTGTGAACTGGATAAGCTCGCAGAAGTAAAGTTATACTGGTAGCACAGATTGCATCCTGAATGTTGAAATTAAAAGGAGAATGAATTTTGTCTGTTAGAACTGAGGAAATGTTTGCTGCAAGAGGGCATTTCAGCCTCTTACAATGACATTGTAAATTCAGGGCACTTTATGATTTAAGGTTTTAAGTGACTGCATGTAAGATGTGGTTTCTTTCCATCCCTTACATCTTAATTCAATATTTGTCCTCTGTCTATTGGCCAAAAATCACTGACTCAAAAATACAGAAAACACATGGCAAGGTGAGAATTTTATGATCTAATGTTACTCTTTGTGGTGGGGACAGACTACAGCAGAGACTGGCATACCTGAAGCTTGAATCTTCAAAAAGCTTTTAGCAGCTCCTAAGAAAAATTGGAAATCAGTTTTAAGTATGAGTTGTTTGAGGAATGGGTGACCAGTAGATACAACTCTTCAGATATGAAAGAAATAATTGCTTAGAAAATGTTTTCCTAGTTAAAAAAATATATGAACATTTGATATATATATTTTTTTTTTAATTACAACCATTATAAGAAGGGAAGAAAAGGAAATTTTTCTGATATAAAAAGCAATATACAGTTTTCATTCACAGAAATTAAAGGGATATCTAAAATACCAGCAGCCACTTAAGTAAAACATAATATAAGGCATTAAAAATATACCATAGATAAATCTATGTCTGATATCAGGTTAATATAGAAAGAAACATTAGAATTATGAATGGGATTCAATAAAGAGAGATTTAGCAGAGGCTGCTGTGCTGTGTTTAAAACAAATTATTTTATAGCAGTTATGACTGCAAACAATTAGAGCAAAACAATGAAAGTCTATTCAAGACAACCAAGAAATAATTATGTTGAAGATGACCAAGACTAAGATGCTACAAGCTACAAAAATATGGTTAAAGTAACCAGCACATTTTCTGGCACGTGGGTCTTCTTAAACATAAAAAGCACTAATGTCACACTAATTTGGTCAATAAATGCAACTGTTTTCTGACAGTATAACTTAGATTTATCCCAGACATCTGATAGAACACCAAAAACCACAGTGATTTTAAACCCCTAGTTTGCTCTGAACCCGTTCTATTTACCAGTGCCTGGTGTAATGGATTGGGAAGCCTGGCCACTACCATAATGTAAAACAGGAGTGGACATATCCAGCATGTGACCTTGAAAGCTGCTTCCACACAATCTTGCACACTCACCCTTGAGACAGTACAGTCTTTTTTTAAAAGGACTTTCCAGAAGAATCAAAATCTGGTCCTTCCTTTTAACACAAAAAAGCATTTCTCCCTGTGTAGAATACCGCAATTCAGCAATGTCATCAGACCACAGAAAATATATTTTAATTTATTTAATAACTAATTATCTCCAACTGAGACAATTGCTTTCCAGAGATGAGTCCCACCAACATAAACACATTTACTAGCATGACTGTCATTCTCTAAGCTGCTGCCAGCTGTGATGTTGTTTCTGCACCTCTTTGTTTTGGAGAGGTGAAACCCAGACATGCACTAGAATGTGTGGCAGCTGAGAGCTCACCTCATTCTCCCCAGGCATTTACAAAAACACGGCCACACTGCATCCCACCCTCAGAAGACTGCAGCTTTGCATGAGGATGTGAAAAGCTGGAAACCACCAAAGGGCTCTGTACGTGAGCTTGCCCTATTTCCCATTTGACAGCCCCCTTTCCCCTTTCCTTCCTTTCATTCTCTCACACTGCAGATTCACTTCATGTCTCTCTGTCAGGTCCTAAGCTGATATAAAAATACAGTTTAGATGAACCAAGGCTCCCGACCTGGAGGAAGAAACAGCACTAGGACAAGTTGAAAGTCAAAACTGGAAGTTTGATAAATACCCATAAATGTTGATATTTATCCATTACATTTTCCTCTACTTCTCCTTTCCTTCTTTCCCACACCCGGCCATTATTTTCTTTGCTTCTCATCTTTCCACAGCTCATCCCCACACAAAATTCTCTGGAGACTGCCTAGGGCTTTCTGTAAAAAACTGTTACTTCATGATCTAATTTTAAAAGGGGCCAAATGTTTGTTTCACTACATGTACCACCACAACTACCACTGAGCATTCCTTTTACAGAGGTATCATCAAGTGCACCACTGAGAAGAGACTCATAGAGAGGAAATAAATAATATAATGTTATATAATATATAATAAATAAATAATATTACAGCTCACTGGCTAGTGGCAATTATCACCACAGGGACCAAATTATCTGCTTCCATGCTTGAGGATGTTTCTGAGTAAAGATGGGACTCAGTGAGTGAAGGGCTGAGCCTGGAAGCATCACGACTTGCCATCTTCCCACCAGAAGCTGTTGTGTAACTTAGTAATTTCAAAGCCCACTCTTCAATTTACTCCTCATACTTGGAAAATTGAGAGGTTCATTTGCCTGTGAGAGATTGAGGCATTTTGAAGCACCAGAAGTAGAAAAAATATTGCTCAGATGTTTATTTACTACACAGACATAAATCTGTTTGCAGGAAGGTGGGACAAGTGTAGTGAATAAAATGAAAAGTGCTGCGTTTTTGCACAACACTTCAAGTTCAACATCAGAACTATTTTTCCATCAAGGATATAATCACATAGGCAGCAGCTACTGCTCAGTAAGTCTGTTTTCCTTGACTACTTTATAATTGTTTTATTATTAATCCATCACATTGCAGTTAAATGTCAAAGAAGTTGCAGTTCTGATTGTCCATTCACACATGACAGTTTTATTCAGCGGGCTGCATCCTGACAAACCAGTGGATTGCTTCTGCTGGCTCACAAACTGGAACACACAGCCTTTCTGATGCTGACAGATTCCATCTGCTCCCCTTTAATTAACATCTAATATGTAAACCATCTAATACATGTAACACTGCATAACAGGGGATTAAGAAATAGAAGGTAGCTCTTCATCACAAAGCTGTGTCATCTCGTAGGATCCCATTACGAACAGTAAATTGTATCAAAACCTAATGGGAACTGCACACCAGTAGAAAGAGCACATGTGGGTATTCTCACTGAAACAAGTACAAACATGTATGAGCACAGAGAAAAAATAAAGTGGAAGGTGTAGCAGCTTTCCTAGATGGATTCACATTGGTACTGCTCCAGCTCAGACATCAGCTGATTTAATGCAATTACAAGGAAGAATGGGATCTACTCATTTGTGTTCCCAATTATTGCTAGCTAGATAAGAAGCATTGTTTCTATAAGACTCTGGTGCAATCCATTAAACCCATTAAAAGTGCTAATTAGCTCATGTTCTATAAATGAAAGTGTCCAGGCAGCACTTTGTTGTCTAATACCTTCCAGCATGCAAAAGCTGGGGATGAAAATATACAAAGAGTAGCTTCTAGGAAAGCCCTGCAACCAAATTAAGATGTCAAAAGTAAGGGAGATAAAATGCTCTTCTGCATAACAGCAATGATGAACAGGCATGAGATTTATGTGGCTGGGGGGCAGGGCTTGCCACCATTCATGGCTGGCTCAGTCATGTGAAAGGTCAAGGCTGCTATGTTTTCATGATAACATCTAAGCAGAACACAAGCATTTGGAGAGTCTCATCCACACATCTATCTAGTGAGCTACATTAAACTCATACAGAACAGCTGCAACAAGGCTTGCAATGCTCAACAAAGGGCAGGAAGATTAGACACCTCGATAATAAGACATGAAAGACCCTAATGGCAAGAGGAGAAGGGGAACTGTGTTCACTAACCTGCACCAATGACAGAACCATTATTTGAAGCCTCTGAGAAACTGAAAGCAGGGGGAGGGATGAACCGAAGGGACAGTGTGAGATCAGCCCCTCCTGGCAGGTTTGGCCTTTGGTTTTCTGCAATGAGGGCTACAGTCTTGTGGTACGAGCTCTTGAGCTTATAATATTGTTCTAAGTTGTGCCAGCTGTTCTGCACTTTCCCAGAATGGATCTGGAAGGCCAGCCTCTGAAAGCGTGCTCATATGAAACTGCTCTGTCCTGTGGGTTCAGCAGGTCTCAGAGAGCAGAGAGGAAAGAACTGCTCACATGTCTTCAAGGTTCATTCATATTTGCATTTCCCTCTTTCCTGCTCCCAATTTTGGGACACATGCAAGACAGCACAGGAGCCCATCATTCACAGCCCATTCTTCAGTGGGGGCTGGTCAAAACTTGAGGTGAGGAACAGGGTTTGCATGGGATCTGTCCCATTTGGGACTGATTATTCAGCCACTGAAGTGGAAAAAAAGGGGATTGCATTGGAGTCAGTGCAAATACACATGAGCTCACTTTAGCACGTGCCTCACCTCTCTCTTTCTTAGAGCTTGAGTACCTGACAGTATGAATATCTAAGAATCAATGAAAATAAATACAGTTCATGAAGAGTGCAGGCAGATGATAAAGAAGTGCCTCACAAGTCACATGCCAATGTTACCAACTACCCCAAAGACCAGAGATCCAAACTTACAGCTAACAAATGCCACTGGTCATATTTGCTTTGTTTTCTGTCCACTCATGTCAGCTTTTCTGTTTACACCACTGATGTTTTTCAATGCTGGAAAGGTGTAGTTTTTGTCAGGTGATGCAGATGTCTGCTTGTGCCTGACGTACTCATCCTGTCCTCTTCACTGTGCTTAATGGTCATGTTTACACTGTTGCAAAGACAGTGGCTGAACATTCCTTAATAAAGCACATCAATATTGTGACAAGGCACACGTTTCACTTGCCTGAACTATGTGCTGTTACCAGCCATTACATACTCCGTGCTTATCTGTAATTTAGTACTGTCTTGAGAAAATACTTAAAGGGTAAGCAAAAATAAAAGCCCTAGTCCAGGTCTTTACTCAGTTCTTCCTGAAAAAATAGTTATTCTAGTTATTTTGTTAGAGTGCTAAACATAAATTGCTTCTAGTTATTTTTGTTAACATGCTAAACATAAATTGCTTTCCAATTCTATTGTTTTCCCTGAATGCTTTTGGAGAGAATGGACCTGTACTCATTTATTTTGCTGCGATTTGCTTCATAGTCATTTTAACTTTAGTCCAGGATTTCCTAACCCTTTTCTTTATCCTTTTTTTTCCTGCCACAGGCTAAATCCATTAGATAGATACACAATAATTTAGAAGCCATTAAATCTTACTTTTGAGAAGAGGCCCTCTAGTTAGAGTTTCACTCTTATCTCGTTTCCGATCAGAGGAGGAAGTCCTGTCACAGCGATCCTGCCTTGAAGACTTCACCGGCATCACGCTCTGCAGGAGAACACCCATCCTCCTTTCCACACCCCTGTGGCATCCAAAGACCCTGCTAAAGCAAGCACTCATTATCTATCTGCCTGATCTCCGTGTTTGCTCCCTTGGGAGTGATCAACTCGCAGCAAGCAAGCTGAAATCCAGATTTGCTGCAGCAGAGCCTTGCTCCAAACAATATCCCAGCCCAGCACAGGACAATTTCTGGGTTTGAAGCCATGCTCTTAAGGGGTGGAACCTTATACTTGTACTGGCTAATGGGTCATACACTTCAGCAAGGCAGGGCAGTAGAAGTTAAAGGAGGGCTTTCATAATGATGAAATAAATTAATTAGAATGATACCATAGACTAGGTAGTCCCAACAGACATGTTTGGGAGCATCAGTCCATAGGTTATCGAGCCCTCTCTTGCTGTCTGATCAGCTGTGCATTCATAACTGCATCCACAGGAGCCCATCTGTGAGAATTCCAGAGGCTCTTACAAGGAAAGATTTTGTTAGAAACCAACACCTGCAGTGGGGATAGAGGCTAGAGGAGATGACCAACCCAACCTCACCTCACCTCACCAGGAGCAGAGGAGGAACAGGAGTTTAAGTGGATAATCCCACGAGCAGCAGAAGCCATGCAGAGAGGTTTTCTGTGGTGCCTTGCAAGGATTTTCTGCTCCCTCATAATCTGGTTGATTTTATGCTCAACTTGCAGCATTTGCCTTCAGGGAAAGTATTAATGTTGGTGCGATTCCTACATTTATCTGGAAGTTTTCTCAGCATTTAGGAGTACAGTTTCATGGAGCTTTTTAAAGACAGGAGTCCAATATCATGGCAGTCTCTGTTCTTCATTCAGATGTTTTTGAGATGGACAGTAGCATGCAAAAAGACACATACAATGACTAGGCAGAGTTTGCTTACAGAAATCCTACTTTTTTAGCAAAACAGGTCACTTGAAATCTAACAAATTTCATGAAAGGCTGGAATATAGCTTTGGGGAAATTTCTTACTCAAACCTAAATTTTGACTACTTAACTACTTATTTTCATATTGATTAAGCCATCTTTTTTCTTTTTTTAAATCAAGCTTGTACCTAAAGGCAATTGAACTCAATTGTATACCCTGGTAATATTACCCCAGTGGAAGTGAAAATGTTGTGGCCATTTGTCAAAGAAGTTTTACAAATTGTTAAACCAAATTAAGAGAAATTTTCCAGGTTATTAATTGTTTTGGATTTTTCTTGTATTTAAAGAAATCCAACCTTTGCATTTAATCAAAGAGTACAAGCAAGCTGAACTTGCACAGAACAAGTAGCAGAGAAGTTGCCAGCTCCTGTGTTTCAGGCAGGATCACCAGTGGATTTCAGGCATTTCTATCTTATTTAATCACCACTAACTGCAGCCTGGAATGCTGACACGATGTGCAGTGAAAGCAAAGAGTGTAAATTGGGCATGATAGAGGTTTCTTGATGCAGGAAGGAAGTAACATAACACTGAACACAGCTCAGGTTGCACTGTGAGAACAGAACGAATGAACAAACCAGGTCTCTGTCACAAAACAGCAGAGGAAAAAAAAAGATAATTAAAAAGAGGTAAAGGAAAAGGGTAATAAAATATCTCCCTTTTACTTACTAAACTGATATTTTGAAATACAGGAAGAATGGATATATCTTTAAAAACAAGTTATACTTAATTTAAAATAGCAAATTAAACAATTATCATATTGAATTTAGTGTGAAAAATCTTATGATTGAGTGCCAAAATATTTTTTCTAGAAGTTTTTTTGAATTCAACTTCTGTCAGGTCTCAGGAATGCTTCTATTCAGAACATCAGATAGAGACCTTCAAACTCAGCTGCCAGTTTGCTGAGAGCCCAACACACCCAATGAGGAGGAGTTCAGGGTGTAAACCCCACTGGGCAATTAAATGCCTAAATCTTGGTGGCTTAAAGTTTCTCCAGTGGATTTCAATATGGAAAACTTCTTGAATCTCCATCCTCAGGTTTATGACATCATTGGTTGATGAAGTTTGAGCAAAAATCTTAAAAGCATGTTTCTCAAAAACCCACAAATTGTTATGTTTTTACAAGGGTGTGTAGTGATAGGACAAGAGCAAATGGCTTCAATCTGAAAGAGGTGGATTTAGATTAGGTATTAGAAAGAAATTTTTCGCTGTGAGGGTGGTGAGGGACTGAAACAGATTGCCCAGAAAGGTTGTGGCTTCCTCACCCTTGACAGTGTTCAAGGCCAGGTTGGACAGGGCTTTGAGCAGCCCTGTCTAGTGCAAGGTGTCCCTGCCCATGGCAGGGGCTTGGAAAGTTAAGTGATCTTTAAGGCCCCTTCCAATCCAAACCATTCTATGATGATTCTATGTACCCTGTATCTCCTCAGTGTACCCCATTCAGAGAGGTAAAAAGGGACTTTGAATGGGCACTTGTGATGCTCAGCTGCTGTTCTTGTGTCCCCAGAATCCTTTCTTCCAGCTCATGTTCCCTTAGGAAATGTTTCCACAATCTGATGCCCTGGTGGTACATCCATCCTCCCACACAGAGGCTGTGCAAGGGACGGGTGATCCCGTGGATGCAGGTTATTTGTGCAGGGAGCCTCGGGGTCCAGCACACCCTAAACCTCTATGGATCCCCGGAGAAGCTCCATGGTGGTGCTTTAGGCAACTGTGAGAAAAACAGACACAGGGACACTCAGACACCAGGGAAAAGGGGACAGCAAGAAGCAGACAGGCATTTCCTCTGGTTTTCTGACTGTGATTCTGTTTCTAAACCCAAAATACTAAACCTCCTCTTTAGAAAAATTCTGTGGGATCTTACTCTTCATAGGAATTTTATAATTAACCCTTTTGTAATTACATTCACCTTCACTAAAACCAAAGGACTTAGAGATAAAGATTATTTTTATTGTACACTGGTAAACATTTCTTGCCCTAGCAAAAAAAATCTTTCTCTGAAGAGAGTGAAAATCTCCTTAGGTTGACCAAGACCACCTTTGCAAGCAGCCAATTCAGAATTACCCTGACTTAAAAACATAAATAAATACTGAACAGATTTACAAATCATTCTTTAGCCTCACTCACTCTTTTCAGAACAAAAAATAGTATTTAGCTGCTCTGAGATTGACAGCCTTGCTCAGATATTCAGCTCCATATGAAGAATACTCCAAGGAAGACTGCCTTTGCAGTCTGTAATATATCTCTTAGAGCTGTTGTATTATAGACTCCACATTGTTTGTTGTGGCCAGCTACACTATGATACAAAGAAACCTCTCCTTTTTGTTACATGTCACCTCATTTTACCTTAATAAAGAAATGTTTAGGTTTCTATCCTTTTGGATGGGACTGAATAATGTCACTTTTTATTTATGAACATATATTTTGAATTTCAACACAAGGACAGACCCAATGAACAGCTCTATTATACTTAAGAAATTGAGTTTCTATTCATAAAGAGCTGAGTAGTGCCTGTTAGATGGTTTCCCAAACAAAAACCACTGAATACCTCCAAATGAGGCTGACTATATCAAAACACTAAAACATGAATAGGATTTCTTCTCAAAGGAAAGACTGAATCAAAGTACAACTATAGTGATATATCTTCTAATACAGCTATTTACAGTCTAAGAAGTACCTTTACCTTGGCTTAGAATCCCTCTGATTTCTGCTACAATGTTTTTGTCATAAATATGCACCTTATTATACTGAGGAAGGGCTTCTGTAAACTGTGTATAGGGCACATTTACACACTAATTCTCCTGAATAGAATGTGGTGTTTGCCATGAAATATAATACTTGCCATTTTCAGACTTAGAGTATCTTAACTGTGTGTTCATATTTTTGTCTGCTAATAATTTAAAAAAAATATGTATAAGAGCAAAAGTAACTGTAACAAATCCTTGATAATAATTTTTCAAGAATCATTCAGGAGAAGAAGACTTAATTCCCCAGTTCAGTGACAAAAGCAGTCTTAAGTGTCTATCTTAACCAAAACAATGGAAAATAAAGGGGAGTTAATATTGTACTTTTTGTAGAAGCCACATGCAACCTTATCAAATTGTATATCAGGTAACAAAACACAACTTTAGGAGAAATTGTCAAAGATGGAAATTTATCAAGGATGCAAGCACATGTTCCAAGCAATATATATACTTTTTTTTTCAAAGATAATTTTATCTCTTGCAAGGGTTATGCAAAATATTACCATTGATTTGTTAGAGCTTAATATCTCTTGTGTTTAGTTTGAAGTATAAGATAGTGTGAAGACTAATGGAAAGCAGTTGTAGCAAAGAATGAAGAAGGTGAAGAACAGGCATTGCTAATTCAGCTCGGTGATGCACAAGAGTCTCCTTATGCCCCAAAAAAGAGGTGATCCTTCCCCTCTGGATCCCACTGGAGCTGAGTGAGGGTGCATCTGTAGTACAGTGTTCATTTTTGTCCTCCTCAGTACAAGAGAGATGTGGAACTCCTGGAGCAAGTTCAGCACAGGGCTACAAAGGTGATTAAGGGATTGGAGCATCTCTTGCATGAGGAAAGGCTGAGGGAGCTGGGCCTGTTCAGCCTCGAGAAGAGACAGCTGAGAGGGGACCTCATCAATGTCTGTCACTGTCTAAAAGGGGGGTGCCGAGGGGTGGAACCAGGCTCTGGTGGGTGCTGCCAAGCAACAGGACAAGAGGCAATGGGCAGAAACTGATGCACAGGAAATTCCACCCGAACATGAGTCAGAACTTCCTCGCTGTGCAGGTGACTGAGCACTGGAACAGGCTGCCCAGAGAGGCTGTGGAGTCTCCCTCACTGGAGACACTCGAGAACCCTGCACCATCCTGGGCTGTGTGCCTTGCACCTCCTGTGTGCTCTGGGATGACCCTGCTTGAGCAGGGAGGTTGGAACCAAATGACCCACTGTGGTGCCTTCTAACTTTACTCATTCTGTGAAAAACCAGAAAGCAAAATAAAGGGCTGGCAAGAAAAATGAAGGTGGGTATTCTGCTGGTTTTCAAAAAAATGAAGCCCCAACAACCCATCCACTTACTCACAACTGATAGAGCACGTATCAGTAAATAGGTTCCCTACTTCAGTCTGATATGTAAGTGAAGAATGGGTACTCTATTTTATAGTGAACATAAACCCAGAGGAAGGGAAAGAAGTAATTTTTTTCCCCAACCTAAACATTAAAAGGCAAAGTTCTATAATTTAGTGATACCACAAACTTTTTTTGAAAGTTTCTGTTTAAAATGTTTAAGAAGATTTTTTACTTAAAAGGAGTTATTGTTGTCATTGTTGCTTTAAAAGGTCTAAAACTCTCAAGTACAGTGTCATGTGCTTCAACAGCAAAGCCACTTAGAAAGAGCAGTATTCCTGCTAATGGAAATACTGTTCAAAGGAAGAACAGTCCTCCTTAGTTTTCCTCCACAGCCAGCATTTGCTAGAAGGGAAGAGATATTGACCTCTGGCTTGTGGTGGGTAAATGTTAGAATGCATTTAGCAAGTGAAAGTCAAAAGTGCTTTCTATGTTGCTTTTTAGTTAATGGCATCTGGTCTGTTAAAACCATGGCATTTTTTTGTTCCTCCCACTCTAAAATACATGTTTTGGTCACCGGACTGATTCTGCTAGGTTTCTCTGAGTGGGAACATCCCACTCAGAATAGGAATACCTATGTCCACCTGTTTAACTTAATTTCTGTACATGATGAGTAATTATTCTGATTTATGAAAATGATATAGAATAGTTTATTAGACGTTTTATTAGATACAGAGTAATAGAGGTTGGGATCAGTTACAAGCAGCTAGAAGGGGAGTTATTGCCCACTGTTAATTAATATGCCAGGGACTACTAACTATACTTGTTATACCCCACAGAAATTTTAATCAACATCCTTGAAAATTACCCATTACCTCACAGTAATTTTTGTGCAGAAAAGCCACAATTCTTTCCTGTGTTTCTTCTCCTCAGATGCAAGGGCATAGCAGAACTAACTTTGGACTGTAAGAGACCTTACTGTAGGCCCTTTATGTGGCAGTACTTCTGAAAATTGCAGGTTTAAGATGCATTTTGCATGAAGTAAACACTGCTGATTACACACAACCCAATGTGAAGCAGCATTTTCATGTGTTGATTTTACATCCATTGCCACAAATGGTGATTTTGAGTCTTCTCAGGCTTCCTCAAGTCAGCATCAGCAAGAAACTTTCAAAGGTGGTTTCAGTTTCGGATTAACCAGATTGCTTCAGAGAGCTCAGCAAATCCATAATTCACTCATCTAAATGCAAAAGTGCATTCCAAGAGCTTAATAAAATAATGGTAATCTGCATTTCAGTCTTATTTTACTAAACACATAGATTATTTAATGAACTGCTAAAAAAAGGCTTTCCAGTGAAAGTTCAATGATGGGTGACATAAAGTAGGTAGAAAACATCCACTGTGTCACTCTTTACCCCTGTATTTCTGTGGCCATGGGGAGACCATTATTTCCGTATTCAGTTATGTAGGTAATTAACAGAAGTATTAAAGAATTTGCAGTCTGATGGTGGAAACTATTTCTGTTTGTTCTGTTTGTGTGTTATTGTGATTCTTTAATGCTTGAACTTACAGCAGCATGTGAAGAACTGTTTTACAGTGGGGTTGTAATTTGATATGATTATTTGGTGGTGAAGGCTTTGAAGTATGTCTTACCTCACAATCAGCTGTTTCAGAAAAGAAGGAATTAATTGTCAGCTCTATGGATTGCCAAAGCTCAGTTCTGACCTAAGACATGGGCATTTGTGATGAGGCATGTTTGCCTAATCAAAACTGCCTTGTTCTGCTTTGAGACTCTTGAAGGTGCTGGAGAAAGTTGTCTGAGGCTGGCAGGCACAGGAGCTACAGATTCTTTCCTAAAGCACTAGTGGGTCAGGTTGTCAAAAAAGTCTTTAGATTAATATTGGAAAAATTGGATTACAGACTGGATTGAATATACCACTGAGGGAGATGTGCATGTGTACTCACTCCTGATGTATATTGCTGAAATAGACTAGAGGTAGAGAGGGAGGAGGTAGAGTTGTGATTTTTTTTCTTTCTCTACCATCATCTTACCATCTGGCAAAGAAGCTGGTACCCCAAAATCTGTATCTCCATCCCTTTTCTCCTTTGGGTGAGGGTCCCCTTCTTCCCCAACCCAGGTATCCAAACTATTTTCTTACTACTGAGTAATCCTATACACAAGGAGGATTTTGGCATTAGCCTGTTTACTTTCTTCTTACTCAGCCCCTACACTGGAAGGATTAGTGTGAAAATGAACTGCAAGTGCAAAGTGACAAAATGGGTCTCTGGCTTACAGTTTCAGGCTGTAGCTCAGGCTCAGCACACACAATGCTGTCCCTTGGGTTTGTTTTTGTTTTCTTTTCCTTTTTATTTTTTGTGGTTTTTTTACTCACAGACAGCACAAGAATTTTAAGAATATGTAGAATGTCAAAATTGGCACCTCTAAGCCTTCTCAGACAAGGGAAATGGTTTTTCTGCAGCTCCCCATCCTCCCCTGCCTGCATTAACCACGGACAAACAAAAGCAGTGGATTTTCTCCAAGGCTGGATGCCTAAAACAGGGCTGGGTCACATACAAGGCAGGCCAGGTGAGTTTAATGTTTTGTCTATTGATGCCGCTGTATCTTCAAAGGCACCATGTCACTCAGCCCTCAGAGGACTTGATGGTCTAAAGATCTGTAAGTAGTTTTAAGTTAAAATAAGATCACATTGACAAAGAATATGTGTTTCACAACAGCCTTGATCTCCCTCTCCTCTGTAAGAATATGTAAGGATTCCAAACCTACACAACCCTTTTCAAAGATGTGCCCAACTCAAACTGGACCCTCAAAGTTTTTAATCTCAGAAGTACATAACGATAGTTGGGAACCATTTTTCCCTCCTGCATCTTGTGCTTAACTGGGACAACATCAGCTGATACAGCAGCAAGCACCACTTGACAGCCACTGTGACTTACAGGACTCAGCCATGAGTTTCCATGTCTTCTCTGCATCACATGGAACTTTCTACCTCTTGTGTTCTCATATGAATAAATAGCACATTATGACATCCCCAAATATTGTTATTAGCAGGTGTCTTCATTGCAGGTATTCAGGAGCTTTTCTCAGGGTGAATAGAGGACAAGGGATTAATCCAACAAGGGGAATATGTGTGCCTTCATTTCCCAGGCTCAGAGTGTCTTCACTGCCTGAGAGTGATAACAATTAAAGCTGTTATGGAGTAATTAAACTGTCTCATATCTGAGAGACATGCCAACCCACTGTCAGATCTGCAAGTTGGTGCTAAAACACAAAAGCATTTTTTCGTGCCAGTAATATACTCTGGGTGAGTTCAGAAACAGAGAACATTGCTGATAAATTCTTTGGAGGAGCTCAGAAATGACTGAGGAGGTACCAGATTAACCGAGTGCTCGCTGTATCTCTTGTACTGGGACAGCTGTACACAGCATCTGGTGACAAAAAGCTCCCAGCTTGGTTATTATAAATCTATTGATTTAAAATATATAATTTATAAAATATATATTATGTAATATATTATATAATATATAATAATTGAATATAATCTATAATAATATAATATAATATAAATTAATAATTGATAATTTTACCTTCCAGAGGTACTGCTACACCAAGACACCACAGAACTGAAATTGGCAGGACACTTAATGAATTAATTTTGACTTCTTTTTTTTTTTTTTAAACCACTCAAGTTTCAGTGGTTCTATTATTTTTTCATACATCAACCAGTTTTAGGACAATTACAGCAAAGTTTATCTTAGGCAGCCACATCTTAATTGAACATAAAGTACTTTAACCTTGACTATCATGACCAAAAAGGAATTTGATTTTTAAGAGATCTTTATTGAGAGCCACATTTTACCAATGCAAAACTACATTACAATGTAAAATCAGTTGTCCAGTAAAATTTTTTTTCATTAGACTAGAGAGACAGGAAAAGAGAGGGCATCTTTTGGGTACAGGATTAAGCAAACAGAAAAGCTGAATGCATATATGTATATTTATATATTTGTGTGCATATTTGCATAAAATAAAGACTTAAAAAAGAACAATTATTTATAAAGAAAATCAAACTAAAAACAGCACAAAAATTGTAATTTCTCAATTTTTAAACTACAATTCTTCATTACATTCCTATTAAAAACAGTCACTGATAACCACATTAATAAGTAAGTAATATGGTCCACTGCCTGTAATACGAGTGAAAAATCAGTATTTTTTCCTTATTCCTCAAAGACTTTATACCAAGACAATGAATCAGTGTCTGATGTTAAGCTTTTGCCATTTTACTCCCTGTCTGAGTGCAAAGTATTACAACAAGAGGTAGAATTAAACTACAGTTGTCCAGCTGCATCAACATAGGACATTTTGGGATGTGCTATTCTTGCTTTCTAATTATCATAATTGACCAGAAGCCAGAGTTTTGCAGGTTGTTGGGCACTAGTCCTCTAGTCTGGAATTCCTGGAGCTTAGGAACCTACATCAGTAAAATATGGCAATGACAGAGAGGGCATACAAATATATGTTTTGAAATCTGGAACTAATTGATTTCTAAGTTTTCTCCATACAGTGTCTTCCAAATGCAGAGAACATCTGCACAGCCAGAACATTAGTCTCCATGCTCAGCAATCTGCCTGTGCACTGGGTCAGTCCCTTTGCAATAACATCCAGGAAAGTTCTGGGAAGATGCAAGGCTCACCTCTGTCATACCAGTCTCCAAATCAGCCTCGCAAGCTGCCTACTCTTTAGGCATAAGAACGATCCCTGATGAATGTGGACCAAGTCTGTCTTTGCATTTGGACACATAAAACTGTCCTTGCTCAAGTCATAGTCACTTAGGTCAGCTTGTTTGCACAAAACCAGGGTCAGTGCTTCCAGGTAAGCAAAGTACTGAAGATATTGAAAAGGCTGGAGGGCTTAAGAACTTGTGGTTAAACCTTTGAACTGTCACAGAGGATGCTTGGTTTCATTTCTTATCACAGACTGAGCTGTTTGATATCGGACGAGTGGCTTTATTTTGCTATGCATCTACCTCTAAATCAGAAATAACATCCATGGTCTTCAACCCAATCAGCTTTAGGCTTGATCTCTGCAGAGGCAGGAAAAAATTTGTGCTGAGTATTTGAATACACACTTGACTTTTTCCAAATGGAAGAGACAGACTTAATAGGGGGGGCTGGGAAACGACCCAAGACACACCTCACACAGCAGGGGAAACCATTTATCTTCACTTAACTCACTTTCACACCTGTCTCCCCTATTCTTTAGGCTCTGCTATGTATAAGCAGTAAACTGGGGATAATTGGAGCTAGTAATATTTAACCTTCCCATGGCAGTTTGTGAAACAGCTTTCCATGGTGCCACCTCTTGCAGTTCATCCCCTAGAGTGTGCATTTGACACATTTTTGTTTTGAGGGGTTTTAAGCTGTAAAGATGTATGAATACCTGCCATCCATTTAATCTTGCTTGTCAGAGATGGGCTACCAGGCAGGAGGGATCTTGGGCTCTCACCTACTAGGGCAGGCCACACTTGCAACTTAATTGAATAGATGTGAGAAACAAAACAACTTCTGTGAGTCACATGGCACAGTGCATTTGGTCAAAAGAGGGGAGAAAAATGCTCAGGAAGAGAGAAAATGTATCTGGTGGTTACCTTTAGGGGAGCTAGGAGAAAAGGAAAGAGACAGAGGACAGGAAAAGGGCAAGTGAAAAGCCATTGCTTCCTTCAGGATGCACAGTAATGTTTGCTGTAGAGGCAGGAACCAAATTCTTCTTTTTATAATCAGCATAATCCACCAGAAATAATATATAATTCCTTGTAACTGAACGGCTGTCTCACAGATGGATGGTGTAATATGTCCCTTGCTTCCCTCTCTTCCCTCCCTTCCTTTTTTCCCTCACTGGAAGTTCCTGTAATTGCCACTTTGTAATGTATATTCCAGCACATGGACATGCAGAATGAAGTCTACATGCTCATTTTGCACCATAAATGATGTGTACTGCCTTGTGTCACAAACAGTAAATCCTTTATACCAAAAGTCTGTTCATTTTCACACCATTCACTTGTTCAGTAACAGTTGTCCAGATTTTTTAATTCAGCTCCTTCCACTAATCCAGCAACTGCTGGTCTTAGACAGGTGCAGGGATCAAACAGGCTCAATAAACTGAAACATCTGGCCTGGAAATGATAATAGGCCCTTTTACTTTCCAAAGCAGAGAAGGAATGCAAAGTTTTCAAATATTAAATCATGCAATTAGCCCTTGTAATATACTTTTTTAAAATTTGAAACAATAGTGTTTTATATTCAGGATTCCATCATTGCTTATGTCCTGCTCTCCTCTCTGCTGCCGAAGATGCCAGGCCAAAGGGGTCAAAACATCATCTACTACTAATAAATTTTTTAAAAACCCAAACAAACCAGACCTGCCTCCCCTCCTTCACAATCAGTCATTTCAAAAGGCCCATCCATGCAATAAGCCAAAAACTAATTCTGTGCCAGTGTTTGGGAAGACCTATGCCCCAGGGAAGGGAAAAATGCCTGTACAAGCCCAGTTTCATGAAGCTGAGTGATCTCCAGTGTGTGAAGGCTGGTAAGAGAACAGAGGTAGTTGCAGACAATCACCCCATTATCTGGATGACACTGGGAGACAGTTGTCCTCACACTCTTTCTAGTGCAGAGACTATTATCAGAGCTAGACAAAAGCTTTCAAATTCTGAAAATGCCACAGGAGTATTTCTGTTCAAGGTTGTCCAATTTTGGAGCACCTCTCACCGTGCTTGTGCCTGGGTTTGGTTAGGCTAAGCCCATGGTGAGAAGGCTCATCTTACTTTCTTCCAGGCACTGTTCCCAGCTATCCCTAACTTGTACAGGTCTGCCTTTGTGCCCATAGACCAGAATCAAAACCCTCTGCAGGAGAGTTGTCAGAAACTTTTGTGGTTATGACTAAGGGGATGTTATCTTCTGGTAGACCATGTATGTGACTAAATACTAGGGACAGGTATATCTCTTTTCCTGCATTAGAAAATAAGTTTTCATTTCTTGGTCAAAAAGTTCTTTATCATCTTCTTGATTAAAATGCTTTGGCTTGACTAAATAAAATTCTTTTTAAAAAAGTTTCAAACAGGCCTCACCTTGACTACTGGCACTCATTAAATCTCATGTGAAGAGTTGGTATTTTAATCCAGCACCATTGCCAAAGTATGGTCTTGGTAACTTTGCACTGACCAAATTTTCCTTTACACTTGGAGCTTAACATGGCATGCTCTCTTGAGTAAACTGGAATGTTCATCTTGGGCCAGAGAAACTTTGAAGCCAGTCCTGGGTCCCACTCCAACCTTTGCCTCAAGTTTCCTCTGAGGTCTGAATGCTGGACTTTCACAAGTGTTACAAGCCTGGGCACGATTTGTTTGGCACATTTGGGCCCAGGACTCCAAATGTATGTTCAGCTCCTCTTACACACAGTCTAGCCTTATAAACCCTATTTGTGAATAAAGTTCTCTTGAAAATACTGTCTTTAGACTCTTACAACTTCTGCTTTCAGGAAAGCTGGAATTGTAACAGAAACAAAAACTAAAGGCTCTAGATTGCCTACGATGCTGACCTCTTCTATAAGGCAATGGTGTATTCAAGACCAATATAATGAAAACAGAGTGTTCCTCCTTATTTATGCAGGAAGAGATGTTGCAGTGTTCCTGCACTACTGGCTGTGGAGGTGCAGCCAAGGGCTGAATGCATTTCACAGTCCATGCCATGGTCTGCATTTCACTGCATGACTTTCCTCAAAGGTCATGGGCCTTCAGCTAAAAACATCCTACATCACTGTAATGTGGATGAGCATATAGTTTTTCCTCAGTCACTGTATGTTGACAGTCTCTGGCAGCTGTAGCAGATCTCTGCTCTCATCCTGGAGTCGGTAAAAGGGAGTCATGAGCCAGGCAATGAGGAACCCAGGGAAACTCCAGTTTTCCTGAATTCTTGCCCGGTTTTCCTTAAGGTCACAAGGCTGTGACAGCAGGGATCTCTAAACACATGCTCAGTGACTGTTCACCTGTGTTAATGACGCCTGTGTGTTGTAGAGATAGAAACTAAAAAACTTGAAGTGAATACCAGCCTTGATAAGCAGTGTCCCTAAGTCAGGGTCAGGCTTAAAGCAGACACAGCAAGAGACTAGCTCTGACCAGGGCTCCTAAATGCTGAGTTCTCCTTTCATGATAGATTTTGCACAGTGAGGTTTACAGAGGAGAGAGAGGTGCTGTGCAAGAGTCTCCATGTGCTCCCAAAGGCAACATCCCCGCCTTGCTGCAATGGATGTGTCAGACCCAGAAGCAGCTGCTGCTTTCTGCAGCTGAGGGAGTTTGGGTTAAACTCTAAAGGGCAGGATGTCAACAGGCACCTCTCCCACCAGAGCAACAGGAGAACATGGTAGACAGATACCAGCTTCCTGTTGTACTCCCTCCTTTAGGAATCAGAGGATCAGGAGCTTCTGACCTTAGAAAATAAGCTGGGCTGAGATTTCTTTGCACAGGGTAGATGGTACATTTCTGTGGCATCTTTGCTATTCCTGAAAGCCAAAAAAATCCTCATGGTTTTTGAAGAAATTATGCAAGAGAAAAATTATGAAGTGGTACGCATACAGCTGATCTCTCACCATATTCTACCTATATAGTTGCTGATTAGAATTTTAAAAGTTTCTGAAGTTGTATTCACAATTAAATTGTAATGATTCATTTTGGAAATACATGATTCATTTTGGAAATACATGCAGATGAATAAGTCAGAATTGTGTATATCTTTCATTTTCTGATTTTGAGATGTTTCAGCTTACTGTAAGGAAGAGTGAAGTAATCTCCAGAAAAACATCTCCTACCAGAAAACAGAGACCAGGCCTAGTGGCCATGGCTCCTAATGATATGTACCAGCACTTGTACATAATTTTGTAATTTGCCACATGAATACAACACTGAGGATTTCACTTGACTTGCACGAATGCAAAAAAAAACACTCACTAAAAATAGCAAGATCAAGGTCATATTTATTATTGACTACTCAGTTTAGGTGTAAAATGAAACCAAGCTAGAGATGTTTTTTTTTTTTTTTTGTTAGTATAGCAAAAAGCAGCTAAATTTGAGTGCATTTCATGAATTCAGTATTCTTTTCGACACGTTAGATACTCTGGTTTGTTGAGCTCTACCACTATGTCCTTACAAGTCTTCAGTTCACGTGCTCACTTCTAGTACAGTAAATCCATCCTATATGTCCGTTATAAATAGGGTACTGCACATACAGCAAATGCAGCCCCCACTACACACCCTTGCATGATCTCTTCAAATAGCACACATATTCTCACGCTATATTTAGTGCTACATCCACGGTAACATATCACCACATCATTATATACAAAATGTCTTCATAAAAACAAGCATTGGAGCAGAGAAATGGGTCTCTTCAGCCTTCATTGAGGTCTGCCAAGCCACAAAGTCCTACAGAGACTTTTGTTTTACTTAGTTTAATTCTGATTACATAAATTTTTAAAGCTTTTCCTAGTTTGTGAAACTCCCAAACAAATTCAAACGACAATTCTCTGATGATATCAGTCCAGATAGTCCTTCTACATGTGAGTCTAGCAACATGAATAAGCTGTTCAAATAATTTTTATGGCTGCATATTTCCTTCTGGTTTGAAATTTGGACTGTTGTGTGGATCAACATACTGGCAACTTGCTCACCTAGTAAAGATGGAGCAGTCCATAAAAATGGAGCAGTAACCTCCTTCCAACCCACAAGTAAGAAATCTGGACCAAGGTGCTGCTCTTAGATATTGCATCGACACAAAATAAGTATTGAAAAAGATATGAGCATGAAAGGATGCACAGCAATGCTAGCTGACACAGTATCTACAGAGTGAGCACATCAGCAATTTGTCATCTTTCTCTTTTTTTCCTGCTGTAGGTATCACATAATAAAAGAATCTTAGCAGGAGGTCTCAGGGAAGATAATAGCAGGGATATGTGGAACGTGGATAACTGTGTGGTCAAGAGCATCTTGAAACTGAGCATGTGATGGCAGCAGGGTGCAAATGGAGAAGGAAGTTAATAATTGAGAGTGATTAAGATCTGTTGAGGCAGGATAAAAATGTCCAGGAGGGGCCCTGAGTTTGAGGCACTTAATGCAGCAGAAAACATGGGGAATTGTTGGAGGCTTTGTAGGGAAGTGCTGTCCTGGGAACTTGATGTGCCAGGGAATGGTCATTACAGCAACACTGGTGAAACAGGATGGTGTCTCTTCGAGACCAGCTGTCTTGGTTCTGGCCAGGACTGGGCTCATTTTTTGCAGCAGCCAGGAGGGGGCATGGACACAGAGTTTACTCTGTATCACCTGATGTCATTTTGAGGGGATTGGAGAAGAGTCACGTAGTGTGGTAGAGGAAATAGTCAGCTTTTGCAGGGTGTTTTCCTCTGGATGTAAGCAATTGCATGTGAATCACTCACTTTTTTTTCTTCTACACTCTGTCATTAGGATTGTTACTGTTTCTGCTCATTTTTCTTTTTATTTGCTATTTCCAGTAAATCATTCTTATCTCAACCCAGAATCTTTCCCCTTTGTGCCTCCAATATTCCTCTCCAGTCTGCTGCAGTGGGAGGAGGGAATGAGCAAACAGAGCATGGTTTGGAGAGGTTCAGTGGGAGCACTAAATTGGGCCATACCATTCCTAAACCATGACACCAGGTAAGATAATTTTGCAGTAACAAAAGTTGCATTGTGAATGGGAAAGGGTACATTTTTCATGATCACACATCAAAATGCCGTCAGCTAAGGTACCCCTCTGTAGCACCCTAGCCCAGCTGAAATCCTAATGCTCTCTTCCTGCAGATTGACACTGCAGTCCATGAAACCTCACACTGAGGTTCTTCAGGGAACCTACACAGCTGAAACCCAAATCTTCCAAAAAGATCAGTTTTGTCTTGAAGCAGCAGGGCTCACTGAAGTGCCTGACACATTGCACCAAGCACAAACAGAGTAAGAGAGGGAGGAAGAACATGGAACGGGCATCAGGGTGGGCACAGCAGCTACCAGGAAACTCGGGGGGTGTCGTCTTGAATTCACTCCTCTGCCAAAAGCTGAGAGAATGGAATGCTGAGAATGGTACTGATCACAGGACAATATGTTGGTTCAGTGTTAGAAAAAGGTATAGAAAATAAAAGAGCCATTTTTAGCTAGATAAATCCTGAAACAGTGACTAAACACCCATTAAGTATTACAGGAGAGAGAAGACAGGATTTCATCTGGGCAGAAGACAGGTTAGGAATTAAAAGGTAGATCTGTATATTATTGTTTAAGATGTCACTGCCCTGAAAGCAACAGTCAGAAATATGGATTTCTTAGCTCCTACCTGCAGTCCCTTGTCTTTATAACCATAATATTACCTTACCACATCCCATTAGTAATGTTTTCTTTAAAGCCTATTATGGAGAATGAGTAGAAACTCCCAAATTTCCTGTTATTATTGCTGTCATTTCTGCTCTTTGTTTTTTTTGCAAGAATCTTGTTTTTTAAAATGCTCCAAAAACAACTTAAACTGGGCTTAAACCCATTCCTTCTGGTAGTTAATTCCACTCAGAGATTTCATCCAGTCATGCTTTTTCCTTAGCTACAAGGAGTAGTTTTATTAGGCACCATTAGCTTTGTTGGCTTAAAAGAAACTGCTCCAGCTGAGACTGTTTCTAAAATACTCAAAAGATTTTTCATGGAGGCTGAGATGAGAGCTTTAAATTTGCCTCAGAAACAAGGGAGCAAGTAGTTCTGTGGAATATACTCACATTGTGGTCCCACCAAGAAGCCCAGCTGCTGGCTGCTGTGCAGACCATTACTTTGAAAAAATCTTGAGTGATTCTGAAAGTAACCCCCTAAAAGTAAGTAAAGAAGAAATTAGATAATATGAGCAGGAAGAACTCTAGTGAGCAAACATGAGGAATACTTATAGTCCAAGACTGAAGCATGATGAATAACTCACATAAATAAGTTTAAATTACGATAATTGCAATTGCATGGTCTTCAAGATGTTATCTTCCCATCATGACAGAAGATGGTTTCACAATGTTAGATTAAAAGCAAACAAAGAAAACAAAGGCTTTGTAAGTAAAATACTGGAATTCTGTTAACCTTTTGTCTTAGAAGAGACATCCACCACAAACCTCTGAAAGAGACATGTGCTGCTGCCCTGCCAAAACACTTCTCAGCCAACTACTCACAACACAACCCACACACTCAGAGCTGGGCACCACACTTCTGCAGAGGACAGCAGGGCAGCCCAGATAAAACCAGCATCAACCTACTTTGAGGTAGAAATCTTCTCTCACATCCCTCTTCTGACCTAGACCTGGCAGCTGCACCACTGACTTCAGCCCAGGAGGTGACCTCAGCCAAGAGGGTCTGGAGCAGAAAGCTGGTCTAGAGCAGCTGAGGGTGACAGTAGAGGGAAGCTCAACTCTTGGTCCCTGTATCAGTGTATATGCAGCACAAATCACACTGTTCAAGGTTAGATTTCAGTTTTCTCTAGCCCTAAGATGTTATTGCACTCCTGATAATTAGTTGCCATGTTCACTGCTGAGCATGTCTTGTGAAAAATCTGTCCTCTGCTTCAGGTCAAATTCAGCACATTCAGTAAGGATGTAATTAGCTCTTACTGGTGTCCTTCCTTGCAGAAAGAAGCTTGAGGTGCATGTGGTTTACATACAGTTTGGAAAGGGCTGTGATTTAAATAAAAAATAAAAATCATGTCTAATAGGAGAAGGGCTGTAATAACACCAAGATTTTCACAGCATTTTTTCAGATCACCTGAGTGTATTTTACAGACAAGGTTCTTCTGAACTGTAACAGTTTCTTTCATAAGTATATATTGTCAGACATCTGTACCCTGGTTCATAAGCTTCCCTTGATCATTCAAAAAAGCAGTCTTATTCATATTTTAAGAGCACATTTTAAGAAACAGATTTGTTTATCAAAACCTGACCTTCAAACCTTCACTCAGTCTATTTTTAGGACAGGGAAAATGCACTATAACTAACCCATTCGTACTGTGGAATAAACTCTGAGATTGTTTCTTGTGCCCTCTGGAAAGTCTTCTTATGTACATGCTGGAAATTGAAAATAAAAGCTGAGCAGATTTCAGTAGCTGAAATCATGTTAAGAAGCTCATCCATTCCCTTTAATATCTGTAATCAATTTCTCCAAACAAAATGTAGTACAGACATCACAGTTCTAAGTATGTGCTCAAATCTCAGTCTTTAAATACTGGACTATCTGGCCACTAGCTCTCATGTATTTCAAGGGCATAATGTGACTTCTTTCCACTTTAGGGTCCCAGTGGACCGGATTATGAACCAGCTGTGCCTAGCAAGCAAGGATCTGGAACAAAACAAGTGGCCTCAGCATCACCCCTCAGCTGTGGCAAGCACACAGCAGTGCATGTGCAGAGAGGTGCTTCCCAGAGTCTCATGTTCAGCTGCAACAATTCCTCACAGCCTTTCTCTCTCGCGCGTGTGTGTGTGTGTGTGTCTGTGAGTGTGTCTGTGCTTGTGTGTGTGTGTCACCCTCATTCCCATACAGCAAAAAGCCTTTGCAGCCTGACAACATTACAGCATTAAATCTCTGATCTAACAGTGTCTCGATGGAGGTGGTGCACTGGAATCTGGCAAGTCCCAGGGGTATCCAAGACAGCTTTGTGGGCCTATCAGACTAAACACAGGATCAAGGCTGAGGACTTCCCAGTGTAAACGATTCTTCATTCTTTTGTTCAGGCTCCTGAGCATACAGGACACTGACCCAGAACTTCATCATCAGTAACTCCTGGCAAAAATATTTCCTCTGGTTAAAAATTCAAATTCAGACTATCATTTCACTTACCTTTTCCTTTTTCTGGTTTTTCTTTTAACCTGAAGACAGGCTGGATGGGGAAGGAGAAGTGCCACATGAAGAGACAGGCTGTATTATCATCCTGGTGCAGACATCAGAACATCCAGCCATGAAAAACAAAGTTTTATCAAACCAAACTTTATCATTCTGTCAGCTAAACATTTTACTCCAAGACTGAATCTAAAAGAGAAGAGTTTGGTTTTGCACTTGCTGTTACTACTCAGTGGGCCAGCATTCCCAATGTAATTAATAATTTGGCTTCAATTTCAGGCCTCCAAATCAACCCCTGAAACCCTTCCTCAGGCTTTTCTTGACAGAGACACATGGAGTTTTGCTTCTTGACCAGGATAACAAACCACAGAGCACGGAGGGATACTTTGTGTTCTGTGATTTTGGGACCAAAGTGATGCATTCAGACTGCTTGTTATGGCACCCAGGTTCAAAAGGACTGTTTCAGCTGCCAGCTGTCTAAAGCTGCCAGCTGCTGGGTGAAGAAAGAAGTAAACACCACACATGAGTTACACATATAGAAATATGCCCTTCAGGTACAACCTGTGTCTCTTGCCACCAGTAACTGTGCCCACAATGCTGGGGAGCAAAGTTTGTCTGTACAAATGGTTGTCTCTCCTAGACTGGAAGCACATCTCTGGCCATTCCATTGTCTGTGTTAGGATGTCTGTGGACAGCTAGAGTAATTTTGGTCAAGTCACTCCTTGTCTCTGTCCCTCAGTTGCTCCATCCACATAACTCATGTCAAATATTCTTGGAGCTGCAAATATAAGGTGTGATTAATTAATTGGAAAGCATTGTAGATCTTCAGAGAGAAGGAGGTGAGGTAGTCCAGCAGGATCATTATTATTACCACAAAGTCAACATCACATATTTAGTGATGAAAGCCTCTCCGAGGAGTACTGAAAACCTATTGCTGGAATTAACACTCCCGCTCAAATTTGATAGTACCCTTTGTAGAGGATTTTCATTTGTATTCACAGAAAAACATAAATAAGTGCTCAGGCTGGCCAATCTATTTCCTCTGTAACTGGCAGCATTCACAGTCACTTTATTGTATGAAATAATGTCTTGGGTTTTCCTCCCTCTATCCTGCTTGTGCCTGACCTTCCATTAAAAGTTGCTTGGAAACTGCTTAGAGAATAGTCAGTGGTGCTCCTTATTGATATCTTCCTTTTGTGATTTTTTTGCTATTCTATCTTTTTGTATTCCTTCCCTGAAGCTTTTTATGCTAGATGAAGATGAAAAGAAACCAGAGAATCAAAGCCTAACATTTTCTTTTTAAAAGGAACAGGAAAACCATACTCCCTGTATACATTGACATGCTAAAGAATAAAGACATGCTCTTCTAATAAATGCTCCAGCCAGTTTTTAACACACATGTTATTATCAAGCAGTTTACACATTCTTTTTAGCATCTTGGTAATTAGAAACAGGGCATATAAAATATCCAGCATCTAAATATTCCCTGCAATTGCCATTGTACAGAAATTATGGAAAGTGGGCACCATTATGACAGCCATTTTACCAGGGAGGCTTTGTAAGGGTAGTTAGAGCTGTCTCCTAAAAGAAGGCTGGAGAAGTAGCTCAGAGGATTAGACACTGGTTACCAGAGATCATGGTGGATAGTTGGAATTTAAGCAGCACACTGATGGAAGGAACTATTCTCTTCTCCTCTGCTCATGGGAGTGCAGGTATGGGATTGTCAGGGACATCCTCTGGGACCAGGAGCAGCAAGGGCTCACCCAGGGTGACAGGGAAGGACCTGGCAGCCAGAGCTGTTCCACAACCCCAGCCAGGAGCAGAGCAGCCTGAGAGTGGTTGGGTGCAGCCAGTCTGCAAATAGTCCAGAAAAGGACTAGCAGAACAGTTAGGAGTGTGGAGCATCCAAGAAAAAAGCAAAAACTGAGGGAGATGTATTTTTTTGGCCTGCAGAAGACAAAGCAAGAAGGTGAATATAAGAGCAGTCTTTTAGCAGTGTATCTACAGTGGGCTGTGGAGATGATAGAGGCAGAGATAAAAGTGAAAGGACAAGAGGCCGCAGTCCCAAGTTGTAGCAACAGAAGTGCTGGATGGACCTGAGGAAAGTATCTTTTATGACAAGCACTGACACACTTCTCCAGAAAAGGTGGTGAACCTCCATCCTTGAAAATTTGGCTTGATTAATCTTGGGAAAGCTGTCCACACATGTGTTTAGTGACAAATCTTGAGAGTAATTTGAGAGGAAGTGATTTTTTTGCATAGCAATATATTTCACTGTGCTTTTCATGAACTTTCAGCCTTCTATTTTTGGCCACATGCCTGCTCAATACTTCTACACTAGGACACACAAATGTCTCCATACAGGGCTGAAAATAGTTTTTCAGGTCTAAATAGTTAAATAACAGGTCTAGATAGTTTTTCTCCCATAAACATTTTGTTTTTATTCACATTGAACTACATCAGATGCAGGTTGGTGCTAGGGCTTGTGACTGTCTTAGGCAAATGGCATGGCACTGGAAAGAAGACATAGTAAAGCCTGAGTCTGACTTTATTAAAATGCATGGCAAAATTCCACTTTTTTGTCTAAGCAACATTTCTAACCTTGGTCACAAACCATGTATAACTATTACAGGAAAGGATAACCCCAATGAAAGTACCTAGACTTTAGAAATTAAGAGGAAGTACTCATTCTTGAAGAGCCGCTCCAATTTTCCCTATGAAGACTAGTGGTAACATAACTTTGGTTAGTATAGTATTCTTCAAAATCATAGGATTTTAAAATTTTTTATATCTTGTTTATATTTCCTCATTTTCCTCATTTGCAAGGAGAAAGTGCCAAATATAATGTATTTGTAAATTACTCTAATTTTTTTCACATGCTTGTACTTTTTGGATACACAGGTACTGCTTTCCTGAATATTTCTGACCAGTATACACATTTTAATATGATTTAGCATTTAGAAAAAAGACAGAAAATTTAGGAAGCAGTCCTTCTGTAAAGGAGTCTGCAAATACCACTTCAATATATGTGTAGCTCAAGTCAGATTTATTTTTTTTTACTTCTTTTTCACAAATTTAACTCATTGAATCCTTTTTCTAAGGTTTTTGATCATGGTTCTTTGTTGATCACAGTCTGATCAGCTTGCAAACAAAAGGTTACATCAATTCACAGATGTCAACATGCAGCTCTTATCTGTTTCAGTCCACAAATTCCAGGAAATTATCACATGGAGTTCTTTGCGTGCCCTTCCAGAGCACAATCTTTCAGTCTAATCTGTAAGATAGTGGTTGGGGTCAGATCTACGCATATTAAAGTGTTTATTTCCCAGGAGAGAAATAGCCCAGCCCCTTGACTCTGGGATAATTGTATTTTATTTTCTAAATTTCTCTAGTTTTGCTTTCTTCTGTTATCCTCAAGTTTGCATATAGCTGGCTGGGGTTGCCTCATAGTTATTTTAATAAATGGGCACAATGCTGGCAAAAGTTCTTCTCAAAACCAGTCGAACTCTTGACTTGAGTCTGAAGAGAGGTTTTTACTCACAAAATATTTCATGGATACTGTTTTGAAAAAACACAAGAATGACAGAATATTTTGGAGTTGGAAGGGACCCACGAGGATCACTGAGTCCAACTAGTAAGTGAACAACCCATATGGGGATCGAAACAGCAGCCTTGGCAGTGTTAGATTTTCTTTTTTCTATGTATTTGCAGATTATCTTTTCTAATACCTTCAGGTGTAATATTTTGTATATACATCCTTTTCAAAAGAAGAGCACTAACTATTGGGAGACCTTCGAACTTCTACATTTTTCTTAGTTTGGAAATTAATTTTATTTTACTGCCTTACATACTCTTAAGTACCTTCAGGTACATATCACCTCTTTCATGACAGTGGCTATGCTCAGGTCACCACAGAGACGCCATGCCCAAATCCCTGGCAGGACAAGCAACTAACAATATGAAGGAATAGGAGCACTGCACACAACAGTAATGTTGGTAGAAATCATTGACCATCTCCCTTCTGGGATAAAGTCTAAGAAGAAAACATGAAAAATTTATGCATCTAGGCAGGTCCTGCTTCACAGGTCATGGGACTCTGCGCTTCCATGCAGCCACCCTTTCCCAGTGGTGAACAATTTCTGTCCTCCAGGCCTTGTTTCCTTGGCTTGCACAAGGTTCTTCAAACTTCAGATTTAGGTATCTCTCCTAATTAATGATCATTTCACACTGTCTTCAAAAGCCATTGGATTTTGATTAGCCAGCAAATAAAAATGGCTTCATTTTCTCCTCTGGGTACATATTTCCTCTGTCTCCTTGGCAATTAATTGAGTAGGCGAATAATAGTCAGTGTGCTTTAACAGTCCCTGTGAGAAAGGCAATACCAGCCTGGTCACCAGGAGAACTTCACTACCATTAAGCACTTAGAAAATCTGATCCTCCAAAGGGAGAGAGAAGCTAGATCAGTGCACCCTGTTACATGGAGCCCTGATGGCTCCTGTGCAGTTGGAGCATGGAAAGCACAGCTTGCAGCCTGCCTTTGTTGTGGATACTCACTCCTCCATGGAGATGTCAGTCTGGAGGCTGACAGTGAAATAAGAGGGAAACAGAAAACATATTCTTGTTTCACCTTATGTGAAAATACTAACCTTTGGAGAAGTCTAGACTAATTCCACTAAAAATTATGAAGTGGTATCTAGCATGCTTTGCAGACAGAAATCTGCAAATCAATGCAATATCCCTCCTTTTTTTTTATTATTGCCCTTAAGATGTTGGGCATGTCAACAGCAAGTTTTTTCCAGGGCAGAATGAGGGCAGAAGAAGTCCCCCAAATGTTTTGCTATTCTCAGCACAGTGTTTAGGCAACACATATGTGAGAACAGTGCATGAATATGCCAACCATCTCATCGCACAAATCAGGCAAAATGCAGCATGTGAAATCAAATAGGTATTAAATTTGTCCTGTGATGAAGACATCAAGAACAGGGAGTACTGGATAGCCTCCAGTTCATCTTGATACATTGTGCCTTATTGAAATACTGCTAGCACAGAAAACTTGCTGTCATGCTTTCCAATGAGGTGCTGAGTTCAGAGGAATAAGCTGGAGGAAAGAGACCTTTCAGCAAGTGCCGTTTTTTGAATTCTCTTGGCCTTGGAGTGTATTAAGGCATTGTATGTATTAAGTGTAAGCAGATCCATGCACATATAATCAAATTGACATCAAGAGGTGCTGAATTTGTTTCCACAGCACTTAAAGCAGGTCTTCAGCTTTCACAGGGATGAGAGGTGTTTCTGTCATTAGCTTCAGGCAAGACCTGAATACCAAACTCTCTGAATGCAGCAAAGTGTATGCAGTGATTCAACAAGCAGAAGTATTTTTAAACACATTCTAGAATCCTTTTTATTGCCCAGTCCTGTTTGTTGGACTGTAATAGAAAACACCTAGAGTTTTCATGGGAGGTCAACGATCAGGAGATGCTTTGTTGCCAGTGACAGTTGTGCATCTCTTCAGATATATTAAAATACTAGAAACAAAATGCTGTGGAGATTGATGTTTCATCATCAACAGGCACCAGGATACAAGGTTAATTGACACCCACTGGCACATTGTGGGCACAGCCACGAATATTTCCTTTCACATAGGCTCCCATCTGTACATAGGTGGGCACAGAAATCAGCTCTTGTGTTTTTCCTCTCTTCTGAGAAAGGATCCCTACAACATAAACTATTTCTCTTCTCTGTAGCACCGTAACACTAATTAGTAACTTTTGCTTTTAAAAGTGTTGGCATTATGAAATTGGTCTGCCAACACTGGTCTCCTTTCTATTTCATTTTTCTTCATAAAAACCTGAGTATATAATGAAATTAGAAGGTGACTCCAACCTTTTGCAAATTTTAGTTCAGAAGTTTTCATGTGATGAACACAGCCAAGAAAATATTTAAGACCCTGATCAAAAAAAAATGTTTACCTCCTAGAGTTACAGTCTGAGTTGAATTCTTAAATACATTGTGGGCTAAACATGGAAGTGCTGAAAGCTATTCACAAGTTGAAGCAAGGCCACAAGTTGCTGTTAAACATCCCAAACTCTACCAAGGCTTTCTTTAGTTTTCAAGCTACTTTGTTGTCTTACAGAACTGTCACACAAAAATCAGATCAAGTAACCTAATGTTGGTGGGTAGAAAAAATGAGTAAAAAATAAAAATTTTCCTAGTAGGTAGAAACTTTTTGTCAAGACCTTTCTTGACAGAGTAACTGTAGTTGAAAAGTAGATACATACACTCAAGTTAGTCTATACCAGTCATGTTCATGAAATAAAACCTGCTCATGTGTGTTGCCGGTCTCAGGACCTAGCTTGGATTATAAAACCTTCAGGAGAAAGGTAGGCTACCTTTTGTTTTTGTGTTTATCCCTAGCTGCATTGCCAACAGCAGAAATTCAAACATATAAATACACTCTGAGCCCAGTGAAGAACAGCTAGGAGAGGTTTCAGCAGACAAATCACTGTTTTGTGCAGTCAACTCACCATGATTCCCACAACTGACATTTTCTTTCTGTCTGATTAATTCAGCGTCACAAGTTGCTCAATACTGAACAGTTCTGTGTTTTCACACAGCACTGCTTTTATTTATGGCCCCTTAACTAAACTGGAGGACTGAGAAGCTCAAACTGAGACAGAGGCCTCATACCCAGTCAATGGAGGTTGAAGTTGATGAGAAAAAAAAGCACAGAGAAGGGAAACAAAGGCTTTGGAAGTTTAAATGACTTCTTGAGGGTTATGCAGTAAGCACAGGCGTGTCACAGAGCAAAAATAAAATTAGCTGTCACCTGATGCCATGCGCTAATTTGACAAAGCAATACTGACTTTGGGAGGCAAGTGCAATCCTAGAGCATCATGGTTTTAATAGTTTAAAGGATTTATTTTCCATTGATTTCAGAACAATGCTGACTCAGGCAAAAACTTTTGCATAAAGGTAAAAAGCTTAAGTATTAACTCTTTAAGCCCCATATTTTATCTCAATTGTGTGATCTCACCTGCAGAAATACCATAATCTCTACCTTCTTCAACAACTACCATATCTTTTTTCCCTGAAAAATTTACTCCAGTGGATGGTTCCTTATTTCCATATTACTGCTAACCTGACAAAGGCAGCTGTAGGTGCTAATAGATCAGTGTAACTAGGACTGCCTTCTTTTCCCCAAGGCAATCTGAGACCAACCTTTGCTGACATACCCAACACTTTAGTCCAACAGAGGCATGGAGAATTCTTGTTGCTCTTCTATCACTGGGGTGACACCTTGCTTTGGTTTAAAATATGTGTTAACACTACTCACAGGTGACAAATAGAGGATCACCTTGGCAATGGCTTCATTGCCTCAAGATTTGAAAAAGATGACAGGTGATGTTTTTCCAGAGTTTACTGACAGTACTGGTTTTGTGAGTGCTTTCCATTAGGAAAAGACAAGAAGAAAGCAAAACTGTGACATGGCAAGATAAACTTATGTCCTGTGCTAAAGAGTTATCTTTACTTATTCTCATTACTAGTGGGCTCTTTCCCATTTCTTTTTCCCTAGTACCATCATGCCTCAGCCCCCACTGATCTCTCCTGCAGCCCTACAATTTCCCCTCCCCACCATGAGGCCGTGCTCCAGCGCCCAGCAGGCTGCTCTGTCCCAGTCCCCTGCCTGCCTGCTGGGAGCAGCTGTTGGGCCAGCAGATGCCTCTCAGACCTCTGAAAGCCTCCTCCCAGGCCCCAGCCACCCTGGCCAGGGGCCAGGAGCTGCTGTCACCACCAGACCCATAGGAAAGGAGGTATGTTCCCTGCTCGGCACACTGCCCGGCTCTGCACCAGGTGGGGCAACTGGGAAGGGGATGTCACAGAGGCAGGAACTGGCCCCTCATTCTGCCAGCAGCTGAGCAGCCTTCCCCAGAGACTATTTTGTCTGGATTGTCCTATCTACCTATAAAATGTCACCAGATGTAGGGATGGGATGATAGATGCTTTTAAGGCAGAAGGTCTCAAAGTGTTTGTGCCCACAGCCTTACAGCCAGCTGAAGAAAGGGACATTGAATCCTCAATACTGCCAGCTGCCAACAGGTCTGGGAGAGGAAAATAACTCAAAGAATACCTGAAAGGAATGCAAGGAACACACATACCAAGAGACTTGCCAAAATACAGCATGCATCACTACCAGTAGCACTCCAGTGGATGCACATGCATTTATTTTGAGATAGAGTATGTGAAGCATTAAATGGGACTGGGATCTTATAATGGTAGTGTTCAGTTTGTGTTGTAGAAATCGTGAGCAGCACCCATCTGCAGCCTTTTACTAATGAATGGGCAAGAGCATCAACCATACAATACCCAGCTGTTAGAAGGAGCTTAAAAGATGTTCACGAGAAGACTAGAAGAAGGAAAAAAAGCAGTCTTTGTTAAAACACAAATCATGGATCATTAAAAAAAAAAAAAAAAAAAAAAAAAAAAAGAGGGTTCTACTTTGCTGTAAATTTATTCATCCATCTAAGGATTCTATGCCATGTAAGGATTCTATGCCAACAAGGTAACAGATTTTGCTGGTGCCTCTGAAGGCAGCATCCAAGTGGTTTGAAAAGGATGCCTGGTCATCTTCTGTTCCATTCACTGCTTTTATTGTTTTTTATGCTGGGAGCTGTCATGTCAGGACCTCACTCCATACCAGGGGTCACATCAGCACTGGCGTCTGGCACCCACGGTTGTGGAGCTGCGAGGTGACTGTGGTGCTGTGATACTGCAGGTGCAGCTCCTCAGACCTTGGGCACTTCCAGGCATGGATCCTGAAATGGGTCACAGCACACACCTGGGGAAGGAGCAGACAGATTGGAGCAATGGGGTGTTGCAGCTTCTCTGATTTGTCTGAGTTTCCCTGCAGGTGGATGTAACCCTCATGGTGGGGGTGGTGAGAGGTGTAGACTGAGAAACTAGGTTTGGAGGAAAGGAGAACACCAAAGTGCTTTGCTGAATTGAAGCTTTAGGACTCTGTCAAGCTGTGGAGAGCATGTACGCTGTCTGAGTATCTAGAGTGCACACTGGAAGGAGGAAAAGCTGTGACTGAATTAGTGCTGTGGTCAATCACGTGCCCGAGCTGTAACGGTGGAGCTGGGAGGTGGCAAAGGACAGTGACAAGTGTGCACAGGATTGCCCATTCATTGTAGAGAGCCTGCTCCCCACTCCTCACTCCCCATCTTGCCTCTGCCAGCTCAGCTCATCCTGGGCACACAAAGGCAAAGGTGCTGCACAGAACCCAGAGCAGCCCCTTCTTAGCCCATTGGTCCCTCCACCTGTCCCATGGGGGAAGATCAGTACCTGGGGGCCATCCCTGGCTCTCACTGGCACAGCCACATGCCCGCTGGCAGCAGGCTGGGCGCTGCCCAAGGTCTGCGGCGTAGCCGGCCCCCCGCTGCTGGGGCTCGCTGCCTGCTGCTCAGCTGTCCCGTGCAGCAGCCCCAGGGCTTGGGTTACAGGACAGTTTCTAACTTTGTGCCTGTCCCAAGGCATCAGGGCAGAGGCACATGATTTTTAATTTATGAGGACACCCATAGAGCTGTCACTTTCAAGGCAGGTGTTGAGAAACTGGCAGGGGGCCCGGGCAAAGAAAAAGACTGACCTCACCCTGAAATAATGGTGGCCAACATGGTCACAGGACAGAGAGTATTGACATAAGCAGGCTTTAAAAATAACTAGGTCATCCCGCTAGACTAGCTCACTGTCTTATACAAAGAAGCCATGAGGTACCAATTTATAGTAAAAGTAGAAGTGTAAACAGCTATTCAAGGGGTTGAACAAATGTGTAGCGTTTTGAGTCATTATTTTATTTAGCTTTTTTAATTCTCCTACCCAAATCAAGTGCTAAATCACAATTAGACATAGCATCAGAATAAGGCAAGTTTTCAGGGCCCATGTGTGGCAGTAGCACCGGACAACAGGCAGCTGTGGTTGTACAGTGGTCACTGTTCTGTGCTGTGGCTGAAGCCGCCTCACTTCAGATCCAAGTCACAGCAAAAATCTAAAATGGTTGTTGGACTAGATAATCCTCATAGGCCTCTTCCAGCTGAACTATTCCAGTCTGAATATGAAGCAAAGGTCACAAACAAATAAACATTTTGTTGCAGAGGAAAGTCGGTGAATATGTGTTAATAGAACCTGGCCTTAGGAAAAAAAGGAGAGGAAATCCAGAGAGGAAATTACTATTTCCTTACCTAATCCAAGCTTTGGAAAAAATCTTAAAGCAGACTGTTCTCCATTCAGATTTGAGGTGGGGCTGAGTGCTTTCAGACAAGTGCTGGTTTGCAAAACACACTTCACACCTCCTACGATCAGGGCATTTCGCTGCAATTCCTAAGAGGCAAGAAACGAGATTTGGCTTAGACAGAAACCTCAAATAGTTCCAGTAATTATGAGAGTTACAAGGCCAATAGTGACTTAGGTTTTGACATCTGCATCCACAATCACCTATTCCTGGATTTCTGGCACCCATTTAAATCCACACACAGTTGAAGAGTGCTTACTGCTGCTCCTGCCCGCTTCATCTCTGTCTGTCATTGGAGAGAAAGTGTGATTTTCTCCTTTACAATAACTCTTTCATACCACCTGAACAGTGCAAAGGGAGAGGACAAGAACAGACTAGACACTTGTTACTGCAGCTCTGTGAGAATACAGACACTGCATGCTCAGGAGCACAGAAAAATTAAATTCATGTACTGGTTAACACTGTTACTTTTGTCAGCAGTATAAGTTGACAGCAAAGTCTTCCCAGTCTTTGCTTCCTTCTTTGCTCCTAAAGGAAAACTCTTCCTCATCAAGCGCTTACAGCACCCTTGTAATTGGCCAAACTGTTTTTCTCCTCCAGGAGAAGAGAAACAAATAATTACAACATGGAAAACACTTGCTTTTGCTTTGACCAAGCATGCCTTTGAGTCAGCTGTCAAAGGTTTGTCACATGGTGACCGTTCCTCATCTGGGTAACTAGCGAGCTACCATAAAAAGTCCAGTATCGCTGGCATTAGGTTGTTTGTCAAGCTTGTAAGGCAGTTTTCTAAATCAAGACATCGTATTACCAGAGGTCAATAGATTGCAATTTCATGCTTGATTATTTTCCATACACCTTTTAAAAATCTACTTGTCAATTTTCAATTTCTCAACTAAGTCTTAAAGATATCAAAAAAATTTTCTTCCAGTAGGACACCCATTCTGCTGCTTTTGCTTGTTCAGCTTTAGCATTCTCAGCTTGTCACCCCAGGAAAGGGCAACGCTGTGTCCCCTGTAGTATGTTCAATTTAAATGTAATTTTTCCATTGCAACTTGCATCACGAGTGTAACTCCTGTCTTTTCAGTCGCAGAAGACTTCTGTAGCTCAGCTCAGAATAGTAAAAATATTTAAGATTAACTGGGGGAATAAAAACAAGTACGTATTTTAAAGCCCTTTTTTTTTAATCTTTTCTGGCACCCATTTTATAAGAGAGACTGAGAACAGGCCCTAAGGAGTTTGCAGCATTTCGTGACAAATTGTAATTGACAGGCCAATTAAAGAAGAAATACCCTCAACAAAGCAGAATTTGTGAGCCCAAACATCTTATTAAAGAGACAGGCCACATAATTAGCTTCAAATGGAATTAGGAGCTTGTTCCGTGTTTCTTTTCCGATAATATGGCCTTCCCAATTATCTGTATCCTGTTTCATTCATTTTGACTGTAAACACCTTTCCAATATAACAGATCCTTTCTTGGTCAGTGTGCTGCAGATGAGATTTGACAAAGCCATGGTGTTGTTATTCTCAGCTGGGGTAAACCTCTTTGGTGTTTTCCCTGCTGCAGCACAGCTGAGAATTATGTTGGCCAGCCAAATGATTATAATTTCCGGAAAAGTAATTGGGAAAAAAATGGCCATATAGAAGTGGCATTTCTAGGCATGTCAAAGAGCTATTATAGACTGCCACAGAGCAACAGTAGAGTCTACAAGGTGGAGACAATGTAAATTCTGAGATAGCTGTAATTTTCCAATTTAACCCTACCAGTAGATACTTTTCGTAGAATCTGTTCCAGAAAGATATATAATTCAAATGATCTTTTAGTTGCTTGGTTTGCATGTGTTACATTCAGAGAAAGGAAACCAAGCTGGGCTTTGATATCTCAGCTGAAACAACCCCCTGTAAGTGTTTTTGACCCTGCAGCAAAAAACAAGTAAACAAGACACACAGAGTATATTAAAGTCTTGACTCTTCAAGTTACTGACACATTTGGTGGTGATGACAGTCTAGGGGCAGGAAGATCAAATCTTGTACTTAATCCTCATTAGTTCAAGGCTCATGACAATCTTTTACCAAGCATAAATGATATTATCTCTAGATAATATCCATCTGACTGCTAATTATACCACTTGGTCTGGTGTTAACCTTACAAATATTGCATAAAAACAATATTAATGTTTTTAAAATTCCAATTTTTGGCTTACATATGGTTGTGTAGTTTTTCCCATGTATGTGTACCTAACAGGTTCTATATTCTTAGTTAAAGTAGAAGGGTGAGCAGCCCTGAGCCTCTCTAGACTTCTGCTGCTAAATTGCTTAGCAAAAGGTGAAATTAACTATTTATAATTTTGAGAGTAGGGAAAACTTTTCAAAATAATTTTCCTGAAAATGCACAAGGGAGGGGTCAGTTAAGTAGTTCTCACAATAGTTACCCATCGCCAAGAAAGCAACCCTGGGACAGTGGAGACACAGAGACACAGGGTCTTTTCAGGCTCAACTTCATAATTTACCTGTTAAGTCCTTAAGTAGAGAAGGACTGAATTCAGTGCTTCCAGTACTCAATGAGCCTTTCTTTGCCTCATGTCCAGAGGTAAGGATGGCAGGGGTGTGAAATTTGGTTTGAACTGCTTTCTTAAATGGCCAAAAAATATTTCTGGGTGAGCTCACTAAAAAAAACATACAAATAATAGCTCATTTTTTGCTAAACAGTTGTGAGTCAACAATAAACCATCCAGGCAGGTAGAAGTGTTGCATTTTGGAGTTTTGTACCAGACTACCTAAACATAAATAGACTCCAAAAAATAGCCAGAGTTGCTGGGTAGCCACTTGATGTTTCACAGTTATTCTCATTATGTTACAGGTTAAGTAGGTTACGTGTTCAAAGGCAGCCTACCAGCAGACATTTTGATTAGCTATTTCCAGGCTGAAATCACCCACACAGTTCACTTCTTGATAATTAATTCTATGCAGCACATGTATTGTTGCAGTCACAGAAAAGCTGTTGTTATGATCCTGATGCACTTGTGAAGATTATACCAAAATTTGTATGAAAGGGAGGATTCCATCTCTTTCTATTTTTGTTGATAATATACATCCTCTAGTCAAAGAGCAAGAGATTTAATTTTGGAAGGGCATGGTATTCCCAAGCAAAGATGATCACCGTGTTGTTTGGTGGAAACACTAATATACTTCCAGGACCGTGTCAGGCAGAAAAGCATCTGAATTATTTTACACATCTGCCATTTTCTAATTACATGCTGATATAATGTTTCTATATTATGTTGATTAAAATCTGTTGTACAAAAGAGAAAATATACAGTAGCCCATGCTTATTTTTGCCTTCCATGTCTAATTGACTTGCAGCATCAGTGGAGAGATGAGAACAGTGCTGCTGATTTAAAGGAAATTTCCCTACTTGCTCCTAAACATCTTTCAGACAGTGAAACAGTAATATTGGGTTTGAACCCAGTACAGGCTGCAAGTGTTCTTCTGGGAACCACAGCTCCAACTTCCCTAGTAAGGCTCCCAGTTTGCATTTAAGACTTCCCAGTATATCCAGTTCCCTGGTTGCTCCTGTAGTTACTGAAGCAACTTAGTCACTAAAGAAGAATTTTATGGAAGTGCTTTTCATAGTGAAAATTCCTTTGCCGGTGTATCATATTTTTTTCCATACTCTTTCTTTTCTTCCCCTTATCATTGCAATCAGGGATATTTTCAGCTCAGATTATTATGAGGAGAAGGATACAACATAAATATAAAAGGTGCTCTTCACCAAACTAGGTCCAGAAGATTTCTCCCTACCATGACAGACACCTTCCAGCCAGTTGGATGGCCAAGAAAATAATAAATCTGATCCATGCAAAGCAGATGTCCAGAAATGCCTCATTACTCACAGGTGAGTGTGGGATTCACTAAATCCTCATAGCATCCCAGGAAACTTTTTCTTGGCAGTCTTCACTCATAAAACTTTGCAGGTTTTTTATGGACTTTTTTTCTTCCTATTCCTTCTCCTTTTTATCCAACACTCTGAATTATTTTTTCTTTTTTTTTTTTTTCCTTTTGTACCAGCCCAGGGAATTCCTTTGTCCTGTCCAGTAGCTTTCTGAGGCTACTTTTTCCCTTTCAGTATATTCACAGTCTTCTGTGTCTGGAGCTGCATGGTGCTCAGTAACCTGAATTAGGCTGGCACTGTTACAGTTGTCAAGCTGAGCTTGACAAAAAGGATACACTGGTACTAACAAAGTAATAAAGCTAATTTCCAATTATTAGAGGTGGCTGATTACACCAATCTCAAAATTTGAATTTGACCAGGAAGAACATACAGAAGTGTTTCTACCTGATATCCCCAATACATAAAGTGTTCAGATGTTTAAAGTGTTCATATGGTACAGTGTTCAATGTCCAATACAGAATTAGTTCAGATGTTCAGAATTAGAAACCTGCAGTGCATGCTCATCTGCAGATATTTTCCTTCATTAAAATATTCTCTCTTTCATTAACTGCAGTAATCTGTGCTGTTCTTCTACAGAAAGGTTTGCCCAAGGCTCTGTTACTCTTTAACACCTCCTATATCCTTGAGGATTATGTAAACCGTTACCAACTCTAATTCAACAAACATTTATTATTAAAATTCTTTTCATTGAAGAAACATAAGCAAATGTTGTTTTGTTTTCTCTGGGAGTCAAATCAAGCTTAGAGATCCATTCACTGCATTGGGTAGCAAAAGGAAACAACATGCTGCCTCAGAAAGTCAGTAGCCTAAATTGCTGTTGGAAACTCTATTTGGAAAGATTTATGGGATTTAGAGAAATGCCTTTAAAAAGAAATCACTGTGGTACTGCTCTTTCTCATAAACAGATGAATTGATTGGAGAAAAAAAAAAAACCAGCATACATCTCTGGGAAGTAAGGCTTGGGAGGATGAAGTGGAATGGATATCTCTCAGTGGACATCTTGTAGGCTCACATTTCACAACCCTGTCTGTTCCCATCAGTTCCAGTTGCTAGATTAGTTCCTATTAAGTGTTCCATTTAACTCCCTATTAAGTGTTCCATTTAACTCCCTCCCCTGTACCTTTTACGCCACACTGCTCCTCAGAGGACAGCTTGATCTGAAACAAATATGACTTGCATAAAAGATCGTGTTTTGACATAGCCACATAAAAAATTTTTTTGCATGTTACAATGAGAAGACCAGTGGTAAAAGTCTCACAAATTAGAACCATCCATAAGATAAACACACAAAGAAGTTAAAAAAAGTTCGTCTGGGGAATTAATATGACAGCTTTTTGGAAATAGGAACAGCTATAGACGTGAAATAACATATATGGAAGTATCTATTATTTCTTTAAATTAAAGTATAAGTGGCTTTTTAATTTGGTGAAATACAATGCACCATTTAAATAAGGGCACAAAGTTGCACGTTCCCTGGCTCTGTGAATTACAATCTTCACTACTAGAAGCATTTTACTGAGTGTTCAGGTCCCTGCCTGTTCAAGAGCCCTTCCTTAAATGAAGCCGTATATAGCGATACTTAAGCATAGGTTAGGACCTTTTCTCAACTGCTATTCAGCCTTCTAAACTTAAAATACCTGTTCATTTGGTGCAGAAGTAATTAGCTGTCATCACCTCTTGTGACCTAATGAAAAGATAGGATTCAGTTTGGTTGAGGACAAAGCTGCTGAGGACAACCAGGCTGGCACATTCTAGTAGGGAATAAACCATCCTGGTCTCAGCATTTCCCTGGAAGCCTTTCACCTGTAAATCCCAGGGGCAAGTGAGGTCAGCCTTGGCTGCAGTAAGCAGTTATTGCCTCTCTGGACTGCAACCCAGCAGGGAAATTGAGTTGGTGGTCCCAGCCCAGGAGGTTGTGCATGGCAAAAATCCCCAGCATAAGCGATATCCTTGATGGCAGAAGTCGCATCAGAAAGAACCAGGACAAAATTAAGCAGGAAAACACATAGACCAGCATAGGACCCCACTCTCCTCTAAACAGCAGGGAGAGGAGTAAAGGGAAAGGTTTCTGTGGCAAGTCATACAAACGAGTAAGTATGGTAGGAATCAGTGACAGTGTTCAGACTGTATTTTTTAGATGCACAATGTCCAAAGAAAACCTGAGACACTTCTCTAGACAAAGTTAAATTTTGCACAAGGAGAGAAACAGAACACAGCACACTATATGGGCAACTTTCATCCCCACCAAAGTCTTATCAGTAAATGCATAAGTACTGCAAAGGCTATCTCACAGTCAACTTTTCTTTAATTCACCAGATGGCAAAGATATGGAAGGAAAAAGCAGCAGAAAATTTCCTTCCCCCACCTCTGAGGTAGAAGGGAAACTGGTTTATTTTATCAGAAAGATACAAAATGATTATGCAAGGACACTCAAAAAAATGAAAAGCACCAGCTATTAGATAATCATCCAGATCCTCTCCTCTAGCTGAAGCAGCTGTTCCCACATCGTCTCATGCACATTCCCAGCCACCTATAACTAGTTACTTTCAGACCTGCCTCCTTTCCCTAAAAATGACAGATGTCAGTGGTCTAGCACAGGTCTGCCTGGATTCATCCCCCTGCTGTCCCAGCCTCTGCCTGGCCACCCCTGCAGGAGGCTGTCCAGCATGGTGAGTTAAGCCTAAGATTCTCAGGATTCCCCACAACATAACAGCAATGCTTCAGAGAGTTTCTGCAGCTTGTTATGGGGGATGCCGTGCATGGTTACCAGAGGGTATATTTTCATTTAGTCTGAATGCTTGGCACCCTCGGACCGTAAACAGAAGCCTAGGTAGAAATAGATGGAATTATTTACTTACACTTCCAGTGATGAAAATGATTAGTCAATTAACTTTACTAATATACAGTATCTTGTGAGAAGATAAGATATCAACAGGCAAAACCAGCTTCCAGGTCATGTCAAAAAGAACAAGCCCTCTGATATTTAAATTGATTTATGGTGAACTATGACAAGTATGTAAATTATGAGAGTTCCCTTTTATGTTTACATTTGTGCATTTTTCTTTGGCTATTTCTGATGATAAACAGATTAGTGCAGCTACTTATAATTTGATATCATTGACAGGAAAGCATTCAGCCTGGAGAGATATCCTGCAGCCCCATTTTCCTGTACTACAAGAGGCTAAGGGAACTATCTTGGTAAATACCTTCAAGGGGAAAACAGCAGCTAAAATTGGCCACAATGACATTACAGGGATGTAATGAAAAAAGAAAATGCAGATGAAAAAAGTTTATAACATGAGATAGGTTCAATTAGTTAGTCAGTTCATTTAAGTAGTCCAGCTGGACAATTATAGATGGCTACCAATTCCATTACATAACCATGAAGCAATGTGTTCATGAGCTTCTATTTGTGCTATTGTATCCACCTGGGATGTCTAAATCTCCTTTCAGTTCACTTGCACACTGGAGTTACTGAGCTATGGTCCTGCATGCGCACCACACAACTTAATTTCTTGGTGTCTCAAACCATGGAGGTGCTTCAAGCTGCCTCCAACTGATTGGGCAGCTCAGGAAGTGAACATGGTGTGAACATGGATAGCCTTGACCAGAGGTTTACATTCATTTTATGCAAATGCAACTTCACCCTCTCACTGTGCACTTCACCAGCCTTAATCTAATCTGCTTCTCTAATTCTACCAAAAGAAACAGAGCCCTAGAGATTACAATCAAGCAACAGGGTTCCCTCACACACATATATCTGAGGGAAAATGTTTAAGGAACTAATTTTGCTAATGTTCTCTGGATCAAAACTGTCCCAAATTCTTAGTTTGGCAAAAGTCATGTGAGGAATTCTGTCACTGGAACTCTGTGAACTCTCCATGTCTTTGATTTCAGTGGGCTGTTCTAGTGAAGAGTAAATCTAAGTAATATGCACTCCAGAGATCTTCCTTTAGAGATTTCCTTTGAACATTCACATTCCATCTTTGGTGACTCAAAACAATTTGGACTGTCTTGAATATCAAAAATCCTTTCAGAAACGAAGGTGATTTACTCCAGCTGATGGCCAACATGTAGTCCAGAACATGAGGAGCAGCATGCCTATGCTTGTCTATATGACCATAAACCCAAAACCTGGCCGGTTCTGTGCATCCAGACATCTTTTTTTGCTGTAGCACCAACAACTCTGGCCTAGAATCAGCAGCAAGCATGTTACTTGGACCTGGTTCTACCCTGAACTTTTCTCATGTCTATAAAAAAGTTAGAAGAAGGTTCAAAGCAGTCTACCTTAGCACAGGCAGAGCTGCCATCTGCAATTAAATTATTTCTGTTGGAGGCTACTTACAAAGCTATCCAGTCCCTGGCATCCCCAGATATCACCTGTGAAGAAAACTACACATCTCAACACTCCCAAAGCTTGAATTCAGATCTAAACTTTGAGTAGGTTCACAAGCATAAAGGTCATCCAAAAAGCTCTCACCTGAGTGAATCCTGAGCATTAGCCAAGCACAGTTACAATCTTTTCAGGGTACAGGAGTATTTCTACAGCAGCTTTCACATGAGGGAAGGGGAAGAAGCAAGGCTACACTATTGGTTTTTTCCTTCTCTTACAGCTGCCACATGTTCCATCCAGTGACATCCTCTCTGACAAGACAACAACTTCACAAAGGTATGGCACAACTGTTGGGCCCCTTTAGACTGCTTAAAGGTCTGAGGGTCTGGAAAAAACCTGGAAACTACAAGGAAAAAAAACCTATTTTTTTCCCCTTTTTTTTTTTTTTTTTTTCTGTGAATGTCTGCCAAAAGAAATCGGAAAGCTTTGAAAAAAATTTGAAGGAAACATTTTCCACATACAAAAGATAATTTCTCTTGCAAGAGACAGTAAGAGAACCTCTAGTGACTTTTTCTTTAAGGATGTAACTGCTGAACATCAAGCAATCAATAATCTACCTATAAAATAAACCTTCTATGTGACGTTACTCCACTGAAAAACTTGCATTTTCCTTGGGTCAAATGGAATTGTGTATTGTGTAGTGTTAGCAATACAAAACATCTCCGCATACATGTTCATGAAGTAAAGCTGAGTATTAGCTATTAGATCAATTTTCATTATTTAAACCCAAAGAACACATGCACAAATACAAAGTTCTTAGGAAGGGGTGATGTAGTTAGACAAGCACATAAAACAGATTACTACTCTTGCAAAACTTTAATCTCTTGTATTCTTAAACCAGCCAGGATTAAGCACTTGTATTTCCAATACTTCTAGTAGAAACATACACTTGTTCTTCTAACTTAACAGTATAACTGACATTCTCAAAATTATGAAAATTTTCTTTCGGTAACAAGCAAGTAGCCCACATTGGTATTTCAATCTTCAGTTATTAGAAAATAAATTGCTTCAAGAAAACCTGAAAAACATTGCGGAGGAATGCCACTTCCTGGAGCTTCAAAACTTACAGAAACTTTGCACCTCCAACTGTAACTAGAAGCCAGAAAAAATTACCCAGGGCATAAAAAAATACATTTAATAAGCTTCTGAAAAAATAAGCTGTTTTGACCTCTTGGTTTGACCATGTATATAAGAGGAAGATAATGTCCTATTTTATTAAGGAGAGGCCATCTGAGAAGTTGAAATGAAAGAAGAATCAAAGATTCCTGTACTGTAAGAAAAACAACCATTGCCAGGATAATAGAACTTAGAAATCTCCCTTCTTTTCTTGATAGAAAGGAAGAAAACAAGAGCTTAAGTCACTGATTCCAAGAAGCACTAAGCCTTATCTGTTGACAGGAATATCCACACAAATCACTTTGGGAGGCAGGTCACTGTGTTCTGCCAAATTGCAAGTAACAGAAATAGTGTAAAATAAAAAAGTGAGCTAATCATATGAGCTCAGTTATCCTACTGGGTCCTGAGAACAGTAACTTGGAATGGGAATAAGGGCCGGAGAAGTACCCATTGTTGGATAAGTCACACAAAACAAGTCATGGGGTAAAAAGACCCAGCACCAATATGAACAAAAAGCAAACAAGATTAATTTCTTCACATATTGTGGTAGACACCAGATTGATAGTTATTAATTTTAAAAGCCAAATTATGGCATGCAGTCTTATGTTTTACAGATCCAGCTCAGCAAAATGTCTTATCTTTAGACGTGGGCTTCAACCCCAGGAAACAGTGCACTGTTTGAAAGCCTGGCACAATTAGTGTCAGAAATGAGAGTGTTTCAGAAGCTGAGATACATACTACTATAAAAGTGTAACTTTGCAGAACAGCAACAGGCACCTCTCCTCTTACACAGGGCAGCTGCTCCAGAAATACTCCCTTGTTTACCGCCAGCAGCGCGCACACAGAGCGCACGCCTCCGCTCCTGCACCGCGTGTAACGAGGGGGTGCGTGCCTGCCCAATCCTCCTGTCAGCAGATCTTCTCGGTTTTCACTTCTTCTTTGCTACTTTGCAAACTCTCAGCTATTTTTTCCTGAGCCGTAACACGGGGGCTCTTAGAGATTATTGCCATTCTCCCCCTGCCTGTCATACACCTTGTTTCCAAGTATGGTCACTATGAGGGGACTGTCGCTTGGAGCCTTTGTGGAAAATTAATGGCAGACAGGAAAGGGCAAAAAAGACAGGACAGATGGCTCTGTCACCACCACCAGCCTGATGCCATGAGAGCTCTTCAGTGCCTTTGCAAATGCCACTCTGTTCTACAGACTTACTCTGAAGTTGATCCAATTGCACCCTTGGCAGCTGCCTTTCTTCTTTTTTATAAGATTTTTCCTTGTCCTTTGACTTCCCAGGCTCATCCACGTGGTGAATTCAAAAGGTCAGTTTTTAAATTAGTGACTGGGTGCTGATGGTCTGAAATACTGTTTAACTATAAACCCATTGACATCTTGCTAGAAGTAGTGTTGAATAGTGTTGTTAATAGGGCTTGTTTACTTGTTGGTTAAAATCCAAATCGGGTCAGCTGAGACTCGAAGATGCAATGAGTAATCTTCTAATTCAAGTAAGCAAATGGAGTGATGTCACCTCACTTTATTCTTTAAACGGCATTCTGTCTAGTTTCACTTTCACAGTGAAACACACACCCATAGTATATTGGGTGCACACTGGTAGCACAAAGAGATGCCTCTCCTTATGTGAGTGGTGCCAAATTGTGGCAAGACAAATCGTGGTTTGGTTTATGCACATACTTGAGAGAAGATATGCTTAGGATTTTATGAGTTTAAAACACGATGAACAGGGTGAATAAATTGTGATGTGATACCAGCACATACAGTCAGAGTCTGCAGAGAGAAAGCTAATTCCTCTGGAGGACTAGGGTTAAAATCTCTAGTTATGTACTTTCAACCTACATAACTATTGTATTTATAGGAGAAGTTCTACACTGGATGCATCCCAACTTGATTTGCTGTTAGATAAGAACAATTTGTGTGTTTGCAAAGCCTGGCATGTTTGTAATTTTTGTTAATTTGGGGAAAACATTTCCAGGTTTGGTCAAAATTTTAAAAAAGGGAGAGCTAGCCTGATGACCAGAAGAGAAGTGCTATGATGTGATTCAGGGTGGAACCTTTTGTCTAAGTGTGAAAATGTGTAACAGTCCCAAATTTACCGACAGTATTTAACTGTGGCCACTTGGTGTGAGGGAATGCCTGAGATCTTGAATACTGTGAGAACATTAATGGGAATTCTGAGGCAGAAGCAAACCAACCATCTTTCACAAGGGATTCTTGCCATTCCTGTATCTCTGAAGGTGCAGGCATTTTCCCTAATACCAGGTATAGCTCTGGCTTGACGCTAGCTTTTCCCATGGTGGTTTTGTGTTGCACACCAACACTACTGAGTACTGGAAAGTTCTTTGCTGGAAACCTAGTGACAGATTGCTTTCAGGAAGTCAGCTGACACCCACCTACTGCAGTGGAAAGAGCTTTCTCTATTATTGTGACTCTGGAGGGAGGAGTATTGCCATCATACCACTACATCATGCATAGTCAACAATGTCATTCCTTAGGGAAAAGCCTGCTATTGCACATGCTCAAATTTTGTTTGCCTAATCAAACTAATCTTCAAGACTGATTCAATGAAATGTTACAATGTTGAAGTTTTAATATAAAATGAAGATCCAATCTGGGCAAAAAAAAATTACTCATTCTGTAGCAACAGGTTACAACTATGCCTTAATATGAAGTATTAAAAGAATCTACAGGATCTGCCTTGAAAATGGACCTGAAATAACTGAGCTTGCTATGTCGTAGTACAGAAGCTGCCAGCACCAAGATTTATTACTTTAATACACATATCAAAGACTATCACTTTGTGATCATCTGCAACAGGGGTAAACCCTGTTTTTATGAAAACAGAAGCTGAGCAAGGAATGTAGCAACAGGATTTCAGGACTATTAAGGGTAAAGCATTCTTCCTATCATAAGGATGTCTGATTACTTTTCTAGATTCACCTGAATCATTCAGTATTCCTCCTGGTTTTTTGAGCAAGAAGAAGATGTAGCTGAGTTACACTGTTTCCATCAGATCTTATGTCTTCTTTGTATTCAGACAGATTAGGATGAGAATGAATTTTGTCATTTGCATTTTACGAGGCAAGACAATGTAGAGTGACAATGTCACTTATGAAGTTAAACAGGGAAAGGTGCAAGTCATTTTATGCCGAGATGTCTGTTTTAAAAAAGGTGGTCCTATCTCATCTGGGCTTCAATGATAAGTCCGTGCTCAATGCCACGAACAATAAACACACTGCTCAGATGCAAAGCATGCTGTAGACATCACTGCTGAATCTGTTGTAACAGCATCCCATAGTTATCCACTTCCAGGCCTGGAAGCACCTGTTTGTGTGTTCTGCGTCCTATCCTAATTTTAGTCAGAGTCTGAAAGCAAAAAAAGATTGCTGAGAAAGGCATAAAAACCTAACTGCTGTCCAGTATTCACACTTGGAAGTGGATGTGCTGAATATGGGAGGTGCCCTGCCACAGTCCTTCATGAAAGAACTTTAAACTGTGAATGTAGGTGTGATTTCACATCTTACATTGATGAAACAGGCAGCTTCCACACTCCCTAAACTCACTGAGGGTCATCATCTTTGTCTTTTTCATGATGGAATAGCTTATCTACCTTCCTTTCCTGATATGTCTCATGATCCCTGTTCCTCTTCCTTCTCATTTTTCTTGAAACTTTCCCCAACACATTACCCCTACTCCCCCTCTTTGACTAAAGTATTCTGTCCTTCCTTTGCCCAGCTGTATGACCCTGGCCTAGATTTGGCATTTCTACTTGTTGTCCTTGCAGAATACAAATAATAAAATGTTGTCAATAGAAGACAAGCATGGGACTTCTGTTTTTGTACGTGGAGGCTTTTGTCCGTGTTTCCACCTGCTAGATATCACTTAGACATATCAAAATGCATCAGATAATTTCCTACTATTACATTTCCTTGTCAACAAATGCTATAATCCCCACATGAAAGTTATGTCATGATGAATGGGAAGGAAGAGCCCTCTGTAATCTTCATGGGAGGACAGACACTGTGCCATTCCTTAGTTTCTCTTTCATGTCTCAGAGGCGTGGCCTCCTCGGCAATGTTTAATTCTTACTTTGTGTTCCCTTTTTATATGGTAATAATTATATGTCACCACCATGAGATCTCAGGAGATGGCTGCAGAAGGAGGTTAAGAATATCAGGTTCTTAGGCAATCCATAAAGCCTAACATGAGGTTACATTTTCCAGGCTGCAAGCCTGAGTCAGGTGCTTGATGGAGGGTAACCAAATAGCATCTGCCAACTTAGAGAGCACTTTTGAAAAACAAAGGTGTTGTTAGAGTAAGCCGAGAGTTATTTGCACAAAATTGGACTGGAGTTCTTCCTCTTGGCAGCAAGTATTGGTGCTGTGAAGAGCCTACATGATCCTTAATGAAAGAGCAGGGCAAATAAAAAGTACTTGTGATTTTAATGACTTCATTTAACAGAGAGGAGGAAAGAATATTTTTCCAGAAAGACCCTCAAATCTGAAGATGAGATTTGAATTTTGGTGGCGACTCCTCAGTAGCAATGTGTGGGTGATAAGCTCGGGATCAAGACTGTCCACTTTAGGAAAAGACAAATCCATTGTGAAGAGGGAGATGGAGACCCTCTACTTAAGCAGGTTCAACTGGGAATAAAGTATGTGCTCCCTGGACTGCAGGCTAGAAAGGAGAGTGCTGCCTGGTGATATAGCCAAAGTGAACCAAGAAGAGCTCCAGAAACAAATGAGGGTAGACACAGTGCCTCTTCCCCTCAGCCATGTCTCCTGTTTTCTCCTGTTTCTTATCCCACTCAACATTCTGGAAGAGCAATGCAAGCACTGCCCATGTTGTGGTCAGAGAAAAGAAAGCAAAGATTAGAAAATTGCTTAAGTCTCTCCATGTTCATTACACCAAAATTTAAAAGTAACACTAGTGAGCTACTACTACAGATTAATTGGAGACAGAACAAGATCTCACCATCTCTCTTTTCTGCTAACGAAAAGTCTGTATTGATAAGCAGAGAACAAGACCCTGCCTTTCACATAATGCCATCCTGTGGATCAAAATGTGGAGATTGTGATGTGGAGACAGGGACAGTCATGTCAGAATGACAGTGGACCCATTTCTGTGCCTGCCTGACAGACAACTGCCTTGTACTCATTGTAGCCTGGGGAATGCAGAAAGACAAGGGTTGCTCACCATAGCGCCTTGCCAATCATCTCTTCAGGTACACTGTGTTGCAGCAAGAGCAGAAAATAAGGTCATGCACAGTGACTCAGAAGTCATGTTCAGGGTAAGCAAATATCAGAGAGGAGGGGGAGAAGAATGGGACTGCTGCATGGGCCTGGCAGAGAAAGTGTTAGACATGAGGGCTATATGAACATGGCATGCATAAGCCATTAGGAAGAGAGGAAGATTAGAGTAGACAGACGCCTAGGAGGACAGAAGGAAAGTGTTAGACAACAAGTTATTAAATGTCAGGTGAATGAAAGTGTCTTCTACACCAGGTCAGGTGAGTGCTAGTTAATTCTGCCTGTGTCAGCAAAAGGGGTAAGAATTTACAGCTGCTCTTGAAAAGCAGTTCCATGAGGTTGAACAAGATGACTGTACTGCCTGGACATTTAGAGCAAGAGACATGGTTTGTGTGATGTAATGGTTACAATGCTTTTCTGAGGCACATTTAGGCCTTATGACAATAAACAGGGAAAACTTCCCAAAGTGCCCCTGTCCATGGTGGGGGGTTGGGAATTTTGGAACTTGTTGATATTTAAGATCCTTTAGAGTCCAAACCATTCATTTCTATTATTCTAAAATCATGGAATCTGGTACTGAAATTGGGGGATAAGAAATGAAAGTAGTCACACTATTAACTTGAATGACTTCTGTAAAAGAAGAAAAATTATCAAAAGTTAAATCTGATGTAAAATGTGCCTTAGTGCAGCCTAAGGAAAAATGGGTGGTGAAATACCATGTGTCTCCTCAGGCAAAATACAGCCAAGGGCATGATAACCTCGAGGCTCACCTTCCTGCTCACTAGAATTTAGAATGTATTGTTTCTTCATTTATCTTTACTGGTTCTCTAACACCAAAGATGCAGTGCTCTAATATTCCTTCAAAAAACCTGCATTACCATAGTAAGCTCATAGATAACCAGCACGTCTCACCATACAATTGGTTCTTGTTTTCCAAAAGAAATATTCTAAAAGGGAAAGCAGCTGATCCCAATTTTATTTGACTCAATGATTTTAGAGGTCTTTTCCAACCTTTAGGATTCTATGATTCTAATGTTTTATTAATCCATTTGAAAATACTGTTTAGCTACCTACCCATAATTTGGTTTTGGAAGAGCTCAAGAGCCAGAAAAATCACATTTACACTTGGGAGATACAGAGTAGTGAAAGTCCCAGAAAGTTTCACAAACAGTTTTGAACATGAAGAGGAAGTTCCTCTGGTCACCCTAAACTTGTCACCTTTTGGGAACAGTTTCTTGAGAAATGAGCAAGAATTGATTAAAGATCTCCACTCTGCACAAGATTTAAGCAAGAATTGAACTATAATAATAATTCACAGCAGATTGCAGGTGCTGTATTAAAATTGCTTTTCTTTCCTCCATTTCACCAGCTCCCTTTGTCAGGAATTATGCAGAGAATGTTTTTTTTTTCAGGAAAGGGTTCTGTTGATGGCATGCTTTCAGGAGCAAGTGTAGAGAATGAGCACAGTTTTAAAACATGGCCTCCATGATAAGTATAATATACTGTTCTGTCAAACCAATGGAAATAATTTTCCCATATTTCAAAGTGGCCCTGGGAGTTCAGAGTATCACTTGGCCACCATCAACTTTTATTATTTGATCTGACTCTTAGAACACTGGCAGTTGCAATTAGTCAATATATGTATCCAGAAAGACAAGCATCAATAATGTCAGCCAAAAGAGATATGTGAGTAGCTTCTGTATATAGATGACATTTGTTACTACTGTGGGGACTGAGATGAATAGCTGTGTGTGAGCAGGATCTTCATGTCTGCATAAGAGCACCTTAATGACAGTTTGGCCATCTACACTGGTCGACATTTTTAAACATTTCAGGGAGCCACAACCGATGTGCTGCTTAATTCACTCAGCAGGCTCAGTATACATTAAGCTCTTGTTATAGGAAGGACAAAAGAAAGCAGGAAACAACTCAGAGGCATCAGGAAACAGCACCTGGGCCAACACTACTCAGGCCAACTGGTAATAGAAAGTGGGAAAAGTGAGACCCAAAAGCAACAAGAATGGATTTTTTAAAATTATGCAAAGTCCTCCTACTCAATTAAACCTTCTATATTTGAAATTATTTAGCATTTCAAAACAAATACTTAATGTGGAGGCTATAGTATCTAAGGAAGAATTAATCTTAGTTGGGAAACAAGGATAATGTGGACCCATTGCTAAGTGGAGGGAAGTCCCCAGTAATGAGGATGCTGATTAGCAGTTACTGATGCCTTCTGTGCATCAATCTTCACTCACAAGACCAGCCCTCAGGCATCTCTGATTCAGGAAATGAGAGTAAAGGAATGTTGGAAGAAAGACTTTTCCTTGGTCAAGAAGGATTGGTTTGGAGAACATCTAGGCAAATATTATATCCACAAGTCCACTGGATCTGATGGGATGTATCCATGAGTGCTGAGAGAGCTGACAGACTATAGCCAGGCCATTCACAATCATCTTTGAAGACTTACAGAGTTTAGGAGAGATTCTTGAGGACTGGAAGAAAGAAAATGTAATCCCAGCATTCAGAAAGAACAAGGAGGATGACCCAGGGAACTACTGACCCCTCAGCCTCACCTCAAACCCTGGAAAGGTGACGGAGGACGTCATTCTAGAGGCCATCTCTATCCGTATGGATGACAAGTTGATCAAGAGTAGTTGGCATTGGTTCACTTAAGATAAATCCCTCTTGACCAACACAATTGCCTTCTGGGATGTGGCAGCTACCTGGATGGATGAGGGGAGAGCAGAGGATACTGTGTACCTCGAGTTTAGAAAGGCTTTTGACACTGTCACAACATTCTCCTAGGCAAACTCGGGAAGTGTGGCCTGGATGAGCGGACAGTGAGGAGGATTGAGAGCTGGCTGAACAGCAGATCCCAGAGGGTTGTGATCAGTGGCATAGGGTCTGGTTGGAAGCCTGTCACTGGTGGTGCTCCCATGGGTCCGTACTGGGCTGGGTGCTGACCTGCTGGAAAGCAGCTCTGAGGAGAAGGACCTGGGAATCTCGGTGGACAACAAGCTGCTCATGAGCCAGCATGTGTGTCTTTGTGGCCAAGAAGGCCAGTGGCATCCTGGGCTACATTATGAAGAGCATTCCTAGCAGGTCAAGGGGGTTGAACCTGCCCCTCTACTCAGTCCTGGGACATCACATCTGGAGTGCTGTGTCCAGTTCTGGACTCCTTAGTAGAAGAGAGACATGGAGTTCCTGGGACTGGTCCAGCAGACAGCTGCAAAAGGGACTAGAACATCTCTCTTATGAGGAAAGGATGAGAGAGTTGGGCCTGAGTCTCAAGAAGAGATGGCTGAGAGGGGGCATCATCAACACCTATCAGTATCTGAAGGGGGTGCCAAAAGGATGAAGCCAGGCTCTGCTGGGTGCTGCCAAGCAACAGGACAAGAGGCAATGGGCAGAAACTGATGCACAGGAAGTTCTATGTGAATGTGTGGAAGAACCTTACTGCGCAGGTGACTTCATGGTCTAAGTTGCTCAAAGAGGTTATGGAGTCTTTCTCACTGGACATATTCAAGCATCACCTGGACACAATCCTGTTCCATGTGCTCTAGGGTGACTCTGCTTGAGCAGGGAGGTTGGACTACATGATTACTGTAGTGCCTTCCAACCATACCCATTTGTACACACTTTTTGAAATTCTATATTCTATTAAAACATTTTATATTACTTGACTGGAACATATGGAGCAAAATTTTTAAATCTTGAGATTTAACATCTCATCAGTGAGGATGTAATTATAATCATAAACCAGGTCCAACTCTGGGAGGTGCAATAAAGTCTTCTAACCCTGCTCCACTTGGTCTCAGTCCCTTTGCTAACTGGACAGATTGCTTCTGCCTTGCATGGAATTTTCTTGATCTTGTCTTCTGAGTGACAGCTGTTGGCACCCTACAAGCATGGGAATTTGCTGGCATATTGTGGGTCAGAGAACATGATGGGGAAGAGCAGAAAAGCCAGGTGAGACCCTGCTAACTGAGAGTGAAGAGCACTGTAAAGAGAGAGAAGAGGAAGGAGGTTTTTCCACCAGATCTGAAGGTCTAATGTTTTACTTTCTGTACAAATAGTAACCAATCCATGAGCCATTTTCTGCCTGGACCATGTTGATAAACCTGACTGCAGTGGCAAGGTGTTAAAACACCCACACACATGCTGACGTTCAGCAATAAGTAAATTCAGGTGCCAACAGTCACAGCTACTTCTCCATGGTTCCAAGTAGAAGGCAGAAATATCCCAGATAATCAAAAAGTCTAAATTACTTCCTTGGGGTTGTGGCTACTGCTTTAGACCCCAGCTCCTTCCATCTGGCTCTGTCTGGGCTTAGCATGAGAACCACACTGGGTGCAGACCTGGAGTCTGCTGCACTTCACTGTGCCCTGAGCCCAAGACAGGGCTGGGAACACTGTGCTGAAGTGTCTGACATGGATGTGCCACGGCACCCTCCCACCCACAGGGTAGCACAAGTTGTCACACCTGAGTTGGCACCTGGAGTTTCTCTGCCCCTGAAATGTCACCTGTACCCACAAAGAGTAAGCAGCCCATGAGTAACAGATGCACTTCCAGTGGCAAAGTTTTTGTTAGACTGGAATAATTTAAAATACCAGTTTGTTAATAGCAACAAGCATTTGTAAAAACACATTTTGTTACTGTTCTCTTGTTTAGTAAGTGTATTTCTTATTAATTCCAAGTAATCTGCTTTGTGCTGTAACTGAAGGTCTCTTGGAAACTTCTGCTTGAGCAGTGTGTCTTGAGGAGGAGAGGAGAGGAGAGGAGAGGAGAGGAGAGGAGAGGAGTATGTATTAAATTGAACTATTCAAAGATTTTAAAGGCTGACTTGATTTGTTAGTTGTTCAATGCAAGGGCAGAAGGGCCCTGTTACACAACAGAAGGGATCAGTTTGCAGGACATCGCCATCAGACTTCTTGGTTCAGATGGTTATTGAGCAACACAGATATCAAGGGTGATGAAGGAAGGCTGCAGTTCCTATATGAAAATGCATGTTCATTTCTTAAGCTCTCTACAATTATTCAGACATCAACCACCACCATAGCCTGCTCACCCAGCCTAATATTCCCTGGCTGATTTCTTGGATATACCTCAACATGTAGAAAAGGCTTAGGACAGCCAGTGGTCTTCATTAAGGTATTAAAGGAAGGTATCTCAGGCTCTAGGGAGGTGCAATAAAGCCCAGAGAAGTGTATGAGATCTTGACAGACAGACTGCCATGACCAGTGTCACTGCCTAGGCAGATGAAGGTAGGTGTGATAACAGCAGAAACAAGTATAATACCTGTATGAGTACTGCATTCAAGAAAGTCATCCAAATGTGCACAAACGTTTTGACTGACTTGTTTTTGACAAATGGAAAATGTCTCCTTGTTAACCACCTAGTCTGTTGCTGTTTCAATTGGAAATAAACTTTCCCAATGAAAGTATAGCTCTGTGTAAACCAGATGTCCTGGTTTGTAATTCTCAGAAATTTTCCATCATATAACTACATAATGACAGGGTGAGGAGCCAGGGCTATGGATTTCTACAATGAAAAAAATAATGGCATAATCTTCTCTTTAGCGATCATTATAGGAAGTCTTTGGTCAGAAGGAAGCCAGAAAATCCTGCTAAGTCTTCTCCATGAAGTAGATCAGCTGCTATCTGAATTATAGTAGCCCAAACTGATGAATTGCACATGGCGTTGACATTAAATCTTGGTGTGTCTAGCTCTTTTCTGGTTTTTAAATATGTCTACCCTCCGTTGGAGAGTTAACATGTGTTGTCACAGGTCAGTTGCCTAATTTTAACTAGTAGTGGGGCTTGCTTATCCTGGGCCAGAAATAGGAAGCCGAGTGATGGTCATATGTCTGACAAGGAGCCGGGCAGTGGGCCAAAACACATTTGAGCTGGATGGAATTTCTTGCCACTGTGAAAATGCAGTGCTAAATCTTCCTCCCCCACTCTCCTCTATACACACAAGTGGATCCCTCTAGTACAGTGAACTGTCACCTGAAACTAACAAGGAGGATGTGTCTCCCAGCAATCTGAGCTTAGGTCAAAAGTTCACCACTTGCCAGCCCCCTATGCCAACTTGGACCAAGATTTCTGGAATGGTTAGAAAAATATTTTAATGTAATTCACCTTGCTATGCTATTTCATTAATAACCTCTAAAAATGCAAAGAGTGCGGCCTTAAAATTCCTTGACATCCTCAGCATATGACTAATAATAATGAAACTTTCTTGCTGTCGGCAGAGCCACTCTGTGAACGCTCTGTTTTCCCTGGAGTTTCATGGAGCCTTTAGCAAATGCAGTACATTTGCCATGTCCATTTTTTACAGCATAGTAACTTTTGTTCAGCCAGGCTTGCCTGAGCTGGCTCTTTGTCCACCCCACCACGCTGCACTCTCCTTCCTCCCTGCACTGCACTATTTTTCTCACAAGAATATTTTTTACAGGCATAATTTGGACATGCGTGAAATACTCTTTTACATGTTACGTCTCTCTTATTTTCTCTATATTAGCTCTGAGTCCAGCCTCTCACTGTCTACCAAAATATGTCATCCATGCAAGGCATGGGGTTGTTACCAGTCTGAGACTGTGTGTGTTGAGTGAAAAGGCTCAGTCCTCAGACTGGGACAGACCGTGTCTGACATGCCATTATATAACATGAAACCAATGTATACAAGACTGTCTTTAAGAGTACATTTTACAGAGATCCTTATCTTTATATCTTGCTTCAAGCATTTATTTCTAAAATAGCTTTTGGGGAGTCAGTGGATGGGACTCTGCTCACTGGGGGTAAATCCAAGGCTGCGGGATTGCTTTCCAACTCACATCTGCACCCAGGCTTCATAAAACAGGACTTCAAAAAGGACCAGGACTTCGTAAAACATGGGATGGTATTTAGAATTAAAGTAAATATAGATTAATTTTTTCTCTTTGCTCTTGATTTTGCTCCAATGGCAAAAACAGAACAGAGAGTCAAAACGTTTTTATTCTCAACATCTCCAAACCAGTAATGAAATTTCATCATAATATTTTAAAAGCCTATAGCAAGGCACAACTGTGGTGCATACAGTGTATTACCTATCAATCCTTCATAGGTCTGTCTCCACTGCATATCCAAATCTAACAGGATCGTGTTTCACAGCTTCTAGTTGATATGTGAGTATTTAAAGATGCCTGATGACTGGAATAGATCCTTTACCCTACCAAAGCCTCCTTTGGACCTGGGAGGTCTGCAAAAACATAGATCTTCTTTGGATCTGATGGTTTTCCCACCATGAGAAGCAGCTGAGATCCAGTCAAGAGTGCTACCATAAACCATGAGGTTGTAATCCAAACATATTCTCTCCAACAAGCTTAGCCAGAGGAACAGTTCCCTTAGGGCTGTCCCATGCCATGACCAATTGCCCAGCCACTCCGTTTTGCATCCAGAGATTTGTTCATACCCCACTCACAGCACACCAGAGGCAAACAGGCATGTTCAGAAAAGTGTAGTAAGGAGAAGTGACTGAAAACTATTTTTATAGCTGGATGACCTTCCACCACATTAACTATAAATTATCCCTTTCCCAATGAATCCCATTTCTTTCCTAACCTTGTTCCCCAGTGCTTGTCTCAATTAACAGTTCATTTTTAGATTAAGGTTGTGCCATATGCACTGAGAGTTTATTTACAAAAACTTCACACACTAACAGATGTAATCTTCTAGCACAGGTGAGACTGATTAGTGAAAGAGTTTTCCAGAGGTGAAATGGGTGTGGAATATTTTTTCCTCAATATTTCCATATTTGCTCAATATTTTCCTATTTGTTCAAAAAATTGGCCCAGGAAAAAACCTGAAGCATTCCAACCTGCTCTAGAGGTAAGTAAAAACTCAAGAAAAAATCCCAAAAATTTATCATGACAGATGAGTGACCTTTTAATATCCAGAATATTCATGAACAGATGCAAATATTTCTGGCCCCAGCTGCCTTAGATTTTGTAATAACAAAAAATTAGATTTTGGGATTGAATTTTTATGGCATAGACATTCTGATTTGATTTGTAAAAAAAATAGACAGAGACTAGGTTTCCTCCAAAGTATGTGCCAATGTTACACTTCCACCAGACATTGCCACATGAACATGAGCAATGCTTTTGGGTTTTTCCACACGGGTTTTGGCCAAAGTCTCCAATAATCCAGTTGTTCGTAGTGCAGGAGCAGCTGCAATCTAAGGGGATTGGAAGTGTTCCCTTGCAGGAACTTTCTAGGAACACCTACTTTCCATAACCTCTAGGAAAGAAAGAAAGACTTGCTTCTGGCATCTTCTAGTTTCAGAGAAGTGTCAGCTGCTGGCCTGGCCATACTGTTCATGTTGAGTTCAGTCTTCAACTTCAATATTCTTCCACTGAATATTATGTTTTACAATTTTTTTAAGAAAAGCACCCCTTTCCCAGTTTTTAGTGAATACTTTCATAATTTCTGAAAATCTTCATCTTCAGACTTTCATTATGGTTGTCAGAGAAGGAAAAAGAATATTTGTGTGTATATCTATCTGTCTATCTATCTATCTATCTATCTATCAATCATGTTTCTATACACAAATGTGTGTGCATGTGTATTTGCATACATGAACATGCATGCACTTTTTAACCACTTTAACTTCACAACCAACTGTCCCTCTGTGACAGCATGTCAGAATATGTTTATCTGGCATATGTTACATCCCATGTGACTGATAAACCAGTGGTGTGCCATTCTGATCACTCACAAGCCCCATTCACCCGGAAAAGCCAAATGTACATGTATTTTATGCAAGCTGATCAGTGGAAAGTAGTCAATACGTGTAAACCAATCAGTAAAACAGTCTTTTAAAAGAGCTGTGCATATAAAAAGTGCTTCTTTAAACTCATTCTTACTGCACGTGCTGTTGGTCCACAGTGCCAACTCTCAATCAGCATGCTTCTGGAAACTTCTTCTGAAAACCAAGCCTATTCCTGCACTCGTTTTCTTCTCCCTTGCCCGCCTGTAGCAAAGCATTTCCTTGTTTGCAGCACTGCTGCTCACTGGGGGTCAGGGAGTCTGTGAAGCTGGAAACCTCAGAGCACATGGGAGCAGGCTGTTAGAAGCATTTTTCACACATCAACAAGACCTGCCCTGTGTAGTTTTACATAGCATGGTGTGAAAAAAGGTTGCAACAGCCAGCTGGCCATCCACACCAGGAATGCTGCTTATGCAGGGCTGAGATGAGAGCGCAGCTTCCTAGGAAAATGTCCAAATCCAAACTGGGCCTGCAGGAGTGAAGCACACCTGCTGAAGGCGCACACAGAGTGAAGTCTCACCACAGAAACTGAAGGAACCACACTGGGATCACCAGCTGGCTCCAGCAAAAAGAGTGGAAAGGAGGACTCTGGCAGAGAAGGGACACATAAGCCGAAAGTTCCTCCCTGTGACAGAAGGATCATCACCAAAAAGCAACAGCATCAGGGAAATTTCTGTCAAAACTATCAAATACAACAGAACTAAAGGGTGATCAGTTACAGTACTTATATTAACTAACAAGTGATAGGCATTTTTAAGGGTGTTCCAAAAGTTCCAAATACAGTAGATTTCCGGTCCTTCTTGAACATGAATTTTAAAAAACTAGAGAAAAGTATTAACTCAATTGAGCTGTGGGAAATTAGTGTCTTAGGTTTTGATCAAGTGTTTCTACAAAAGACAACAGCAACCTGGAGACATTATGAGGCCCTCTAAGAGACTGAAGGTGAATTTTGTCCATGAAACTGCTACAAATTATCTTTCAGGCTACCCAACGCCTCCAAAAGACAAAATGCTCTTTCCAGCCCTTGATTTAGAAGTTTCCCAATCATATCCCTTAGATTTGAAGGTTTGGCTTATAGATGTTAGATGCTCAGCTTCTCTTTCCATGATATCCCTCTCAAATTGTCTCTGCTTAGGTATTTGATAATTTTGAGAAATTTGTATAATAAGCTGGTAGGTAGGTAGGTAGATATTAAATGAATAAATGATCTTGGTAGGAATAGTCTAGCACACACGTAAACGACACCTTTCAAAACATTTGGAGCTCTTCAGTGTGAAAAACACTATATATTTTGGGTGTATTTTCACACATACTTTAAATATTTTTTATTCTTTCTTAAAAGCAAAAATATTGACTCTATTGATAAAGAAACCTGTAACTGATTTGTGTTTTAGAACAAATTGTGAGTACAGAAGAACACAGCTGAAGAAATAAATATGTTGGTAAAGAGATAATTGCCTTTGTACTAAGTCAGTGAGGATGGTAATTTTTTCTGCTTAATGTTTCATGTATGTGTGAAATCGCTACTTTAGCATGTGTTCTCTGAGATGCAGAAAAAACCAGTTCTGGCTAAAGCACGTAAAGCTAGTTGAATAAAACCATGCAGTGTCAGGATGCCCTGAATACCCTTTGGAAAATTCATTTTACCCCTGTGCCAGCTTTCTCTCATCTATGCAAAAGCTGTGAGGCAGCATTACTGATTTAGGAGATTAACACATACAATTCATGGAGTAGGAGTCATCTTGCTTTTCTCACGTAAGAGGAGCATACAGAAAGGTGCCACAAGACAGTTGCTTTTAGGATCCTGCTGAAAGGATCCCTGAGTGGGGCAAACTGGAGGACTGATGAACTGATGGACTCTGTTTCTCTGGGGCAACTGACTTTTGTCACTGTGTCAGGGCAATGCACAAAAGTAACATGAGACAGAACTTGCAACCAACTTCTGAAGCTCCAGTGAAGAGCAGAACACACATCCCAACCTGGCTGCAAGCAGAAAAGAAGCAGTGTAACCATAATTCTGCATATTTAGAACAGAATTCTAAATTTAATCTAATTCTGCACATTTAGAACAGAATTTAGAACATTCTGCTATGTTATCTCTTGCAGGGCAAGAGAGAACATAGCAGTAAACAGGTTATATGACATCTTTTCTGACACTGGCTTCAAACACTGTAAATGCACTTGCAGGTGGTTGGAGCGTGGCACCTGGTTCGTTCTGCTGGATGATAAAATTTGTCCACCACCATAAGAACACACACGTGGGAAAGAGCACAACACCCAATAAGGGGTGTGTGGTTTCCCATGGAGCATGGCAGCAAGCTGTGCTCCATGTGGGAAGAGGAGGAGCAGGGTGTCCCATGCGGCAGGAATGCGAGGACTGTGGAGTTTGCTCGGTGCTGGAAGGCGAGAGACTGAAATATGGTTTGGCACGTGCCGGCTGGAGCCACACGCTGAAAGACAAGCTCCTGTCCTTGGGCGTGCAGGGGGCTGGGACAAGACACACTGCACGTGGGAGAGAAAAGAGCTGTAAGGGGTCCTGAGTACCCTGATCTTCCTCTGGAGAGTGGAGCTGATGGCAGGCTTTCCCCAACAGCTTTTTCTTGAGTGTTTCTTGTTGCCCTGGAAATCACCCTCAGCCGCTGCTTCATCAACTACCTGCCTTCCCCAGGAAGGTGCACAAGGGCTCCTGTAGGCAGCAGCATCCCTGCACAGCAAAACCACTAAAGCCAGGTCCCAGCCTATTCCCAGGTTGGAAGTAAAGGAGCAAATCACGACAAGAGGCACACAGACTGGTAAAATTATCCCTGTGACGAGCAATAGACAGTACAACAAAAATTGATGTCTTAATGGTAGACAAGCCAATTTAATGTAGCAGTTGTATTGTTTCAACAGATAGGCATGCAGAAATAGCTTTGAGCTACCTTCTTCTTGCCCTCTGCATTTGGTCAGCTCTTCAGCTTTCATATTCTCCTTTACAATAAACCATGCTCCCATCTCACCAGAGAACTGTCTGTATCAATTTCTGGAAAATGTCATTCAAAAATTATTCCACATTCTGAGGTTAAATGAGTCCTGTCTATTAATTTCTTGTGAAGTGGCAGCTCCAAGTATATGCCAAACCATGTGCTTAGCTGTTACCAGCTATATACAGAACCTCAACCAAAATTGAAAAGCAATTTTTAATGTTTTCCTCAGTTGGGTTATCTTTCTGAAATGAAAATTGCACTCCATCACCTTGCTATAAAAACTAGATCTGCATTTCAAAAACCTTATTTTTTAGAATAGTATCTCCATCTATTAACTCAGTAGACAAAAAGTTCTTTAATGCACACAAGCCTTCTTCAGCAGAGGTGGTAAACAAGAATGGCTTACTTTCTCTGAGCTCATGGCTCTTACCTGCTGTGCCAGGTAAGATTCTGATACTGATTCATATGTATGTGTAAAACTCTTGGCAGTTCAGTTCTCACCTCAGCATGAGAAGAGATTCTTCTTTAAAAAGTAGGACCATCCTGCATGAAGATCCCGGCACATGAGCCCTGATATGAGCATTATGATTTGCCTTTGAGGGTCTGCTTCTGGTGGGGGATTTAATTTAATTCATACTTATTCTAATAATTTTGTGTGCAAGCATGGGCATGGGGCACAAACTACATGTCCTCAATAGAGTCTGGAGCATTGCTATTTATTACAAATAAATAATCTGCATACCAATATCTTATCTTTCCATGTTAAAAAAGGTACATTTACGCAGATGCAAATACAAAACTAAGTCAGAATTCCCATCTGAGCTACAATATGACTATGTATACACTGTTTTTCAGTGGACTGGACTGCAATATCTAGATATTATGAAAATCAAATAGCATATTATTTTGTCCCCTTATCCCTCACACACTACATACTTGCAGTGTCAGTATGTTTGTTCATTGTTTTCTTACTGTTTTCCTCGCTCCTTCTGGTTTGTTTTTCCATGCTTACTTCTGAAGATGGAGTTGGATTTTGCAGCTGTGAGGACTAAGTTCTCCATTAAATATAACCATTAAAATAAAATTAAATGTAGGCTCTGTGCAGTTTCAAAAAGTCAGGATATTTTCCAGGCCCTAAAATCACCCCTATTTACACTTAATCCAGGAGCTACATTATTTGGGGCAATTCCAGGCAATGAGGACACAATTCCCTGTAGCATGGCTCCACCTCCAGTATTTTGCTATGAATTTTCTTTTTATTTTATTTTCCAATGTTGTTGCTTAAAATATAGTCTGTTACCATTTTCTAGTGGCATTCTCTCAAAGCTTAGCCAAATACACACTGAATAAAACAGAAGCGAAGCAGTGAGCCCCTTCTTTATGATATAACATTGCCCACCCTGAGCAATTGAAGTTTCCACTTGAGGAAGACTTAATCACAGAAGTAAATGAGAGCTTTTCTTTTCCTCTCCCTGTTTCATATTGCTGGCAGTATGCTAAAGTCTGTACATACATTAAAAGACAGATACCTTACCTGTTTGTGCTCTGCTGAAAACCTGATTTTCTTGTTGCTCCTTGCATCGAGCCACTTACTCTCTCAAGCTGCAGTCTTCCTCTGCCACCTACCTCCCTCTGTCTGAAATATTGTCTAAAAGAGTAGAAAGAAAGATGCTTCTAAAACGAAAGCATTTACAGGAATTAAAGCCTTTGTAGAAAACCACTTTCTTTTTCAAAACAAAATGTGCAAAGATATGACTGTGCAATCAAAATCACTGAGACTGGACATTGCAGGGGATCTATATATCACAATTACATCAGGAGTTTAGTGCCTGTATTAATAGGGCTGGTGCTTAAGAAACCTCAAAAGAGTGCAGGCACAACCTTTTTCTTCTTTCACATGAAAATAATTTTTTAAAAAGTAAAATAAAACATAAGTCTCCCCTATTTTGTGCATGGAAGTGATTTTTAAGGAAAATTTTCACTGAACTTACCTTCCTGCTCTGAGTTGAGAAAAAAAAAATGTTGTAGATATTATATACAAATACAAAAAATATATATCTTGATGAATGAATCTCAGAACAAGCCAGATTTGTTTTCTGGTGGGGCAGTGCTGAGAGGGGGAAAGAGGTTCACGCTGATTCAGCTCAGATCTGAATGTGGCAAAGCACCTGCATCAGAAAAGCTGCTGCCTCTGCCTCTGAGGGCAAACTGGGGTCTGTTCCTTTGGCAAAAAAGTTTGGGAAAAAAACTTCCATGAACTTTCCTGTCACAAAATCAAGCCCTAAATTCAATGCATTCAGTGTGTTCTCACGCGTGTGGATGTATTCCCTCATGACAGCTCTGGATTTCCCTTCCAGCCCTGCATAATGATCTCTTCATCTGCCGCCATCAGTAGAGGAGAGACAGGTGATGCCTCTGGCCTGTCAGGACGGGTGAGTGACATGTGCCAGATGCTGCACCCTAAGCTGGGCTGCAGCTCCCCTGGAAATACATCATGGAGCAAAAATCACGGCGTACGTTCCAGCTGCTGCACAGCGTGTCACTGGAGCAGACGTGCTGTCACATGTACAGACACACACCAAATCGTATCCCAGCCTGGGGTTAATTAGCAGCTAACAGTTAGTTCTTAGAGGAGTAGGGGGAAAAAAGGAAAAGGGGAAAAAAATCATTCCTTCAAAGGAAGATCAAAATTAACTATACAAGCTCTCTGAGACTGAAACACAGGTTTTTTCAGGACAGTGAAAGAGACAATGAAGTCAGTGATATGTGTCCCCTGATTTTTACTTTATTTATAATACTGATTTTTATCTTTAATGTCAGTTAATTCAGTATCCACAAAACTACCAAGCCAGAAGCTCTTGAGCCTAAAGTCTTCTGCATTAACACAGACCCAGAGGCTGGACCTCAGAAACATCCCTGAGAACACCATGGTAACAGTTGCCAAGTCCTAAAAAACAAAAAGCTTTTAGGGATGTGGAGCACAAAGACTGACAAGACAAGAAAGAGGAACAGCATTATCTGTCTGAATTCATTTCAAACTTGACCTGTGTAAACTCACAAGAAGTGCATTCAGCTATAAGTAAAGTATGTGCTGAGTCCTACAGGCAGACTGAGGCATTAGAGAGTAAAGTAGAGAGCAGGAATAGGAAGACTAGTGAAACTGAACTTATCGTCTCATGAAGGAGGCACTGCTCAATATAAGTGATACACACAGCAAATAGACAAAAAATGCAAGAAAAAAGTCAACACACAATCTTCAGTATTTAGAAATAAGACTGCTGCCACATAGGAGTACAGTATATGAACACTGTATAGGAATATTCGTATTAGTTCATTTGTGGACTGTGCAAGAAGATCATCAGTAAATTGAAAGTTGATATGAAATCACACCAATAAATTTAGTAGGTAAAAGAGTAACAAGAAGGCTGGTGAACAGAGTGAAAATTGGTACATTTGGCAATACCTGAGCCCATTGCTGAGCCTCTTGGCACTCCCAAGAGCAAACAGCACGTGAAGGGAGCTGTTTGAAGAGTTGCACATCTACAGACAGGGAAGAAAAGTGATGGAAAATGTCTTAGAAAGGATGACTGTACCAAGGCATCACAAGCAGATGTCATAGGCTGACATGGGATCGTTGGAGTTTTCAGCCTAGTTACTTGCAATCTCAGTCAGATATGTAAGAGTTTAGAAGAAATTCTGGGAGGTTCCCAATGCCATCATCTTCTCAACACCAAGCAGTCTATGTCTTTTATGTACTTGTAGTATCAAAACTGAAAATACAGTGGTCATCACAGTGGGAGAGCACATCAGTGTCATGTCTTTAAAATTGTGTCATGGCAAAAAAACCCAATAGTTATAAGCATCAGTTGCAAAGACACTTCTCAGCAAGAAAAACATTAGAAAGATAACAAATTCTTGCCTCAATATTTTTAGAACAATGTTGAAAAATTACATAGGTTGTAAATAAATGGTACAAAAACTATTAGAGGAATTGCAGTAGAAAGTTAAGGAGCTCCATCTATTTTGGCAGGAAAAAATATTATATGAAATAAAATCAATTTCATAAGAGAAAATATTACCTACAAAAGGACTGTTTAGATAAGTGAACTAAGTCACTACATGAACCAACAGCTGCAGGCTGAAGCCAAGCCAACCCAAGCTGGAAGAGAAAAATACTGAAGGCTGCTAAGCAGAGCTGCAAAATGCTGCAGCGAGGGCTGGATTCTCCACCCACCTCAAGGTATCTTCTATTTGTAAAAGCATGTCTTACTGGAAACAGTGACAGTCTCCCTGAGCTTCTAAAGAAGTATATTATGAACAGCAAGAATGATACATGTGGTGTGACTCAAAAACCAGAAATGTCCCTTCTGGATGATAAACACTTAATCCCTTAATTGAATGTGATACTCAGTGCTCAAACCTTCATACACCAGGGGCTGGCAGGCTAGCACTGGATGTAGGATTTCCAGGGAAGGTGAGCAACTAATGCAGTCAGTGCTACCATGTTTTTGTCCCAGTCTTTCTGAATGTTGATGTTTTGTTTCATGATCTGTTTGCTTGTTTGGTGAACAATTCATTGTAGCACCCGATCCTTGCGTTGTAGAAAGTTCCAGCCTAGCTGGAAGATAACACTGACTTGCTTTATAGGAATGTTTTCTGAGGCAAGTTGTAACTTTCTGCATCTCGCTGTTTATCAGAATGTATCATTCTTTATTCCAAACAAGATTTTCTTTTCATACTACTGCCATGAAATATTTACCAGTGTATGGCTTAGGAGTAGGCCCATGCCAGTGCTGTGATGGGACACAGCCAGTTCTTAACCCATGTCCTTTCTAAAACTGTGCTTTCCTTTACTGCTGTCATAATTTTCTCTCTGAGGCAACTCAGCTGTTTCTTTCCAAGTTTTTGTAATTCCTTATGTGACTCAACCCACCTAAAATTCTTTAGTTAAGACCAAGGAAGATTGTTTTTATATAATTGTAAATGCACAGTGAGATCATTAGTGAATATAGTTTCTGACCCTGGGTTCCCAGGGTAATTTCCTATACCAGGACTAATTTCACAGACTCACCAAAGAGGCAAAATACTGCCAGCATTTTTGCATGAATGTTTTTATTGCTCTGCATTAAGACACTGAAGTTTACTTGTGTCTTACACTGCACAGTTTTACAGCCAAATAACTGTCTGTAAAAGAGAACTAATTCATACCAAGCCACATCAGACCCAATTCCCCTAGCATGTACTTGAGCTTGAAGTAAAACCCCTGAATTCAGCTCCCAAGGAGAGATTCTCCAGGAGGAGATCTGCCACATCACAGCACCCAGTCACACAGGTTGCTGTTACACTTTGGGTTTTTCCACGCAAGTGAATGCTCAGCTTTGGCCACTGTCAGGTCCTACCTCTAATGTGGCACAGAGTCCCACTGAAGGGACGGAAGAGCAGGAGGGCATGCTGTGTCTTTGGAGCAGGTGTTCATTGGACTTACCCTCTGAGAAATGGGCTTTTCTTGGTACCTTGCCCAGCACAATATTACCTTTGAAACAGGCACAGGTCTGTGTGTGCTGGGAAAGCTCCCTACCTTTCACACACAGGGACACAGAGGAGAAATGAGATCCCGTTGTCCCAAGTGAGATCCCTCGGTCTCTCACCGTGAGGAGGGAAGGGCTGTTCTTTAGCTGACTGCTTTAATTTGGGCATCAACCACAGAGTGAGTCCTTCCCTCTACTGTGATTATTTGCTTATTGCTCAGGATAAATAAAAATATAGACTATAAGTTACATTTCTTATTTTAAAGCCTCATTTTCTTGACCAACCCCACATTTTCTTGACCGCTAACACAAAATTGGCTCTGATGGGGGAAGGAACAACACTGAGGAAGAACCCACAGCCACAATGCTTCAGGCTGCACTGCAGTACAAAAGAAATGAATTTTCCATACTCCCAAGAATACGGAGAAAGAAATTTGTTTAAATATGAATTTTAAATCTTGCACCTGGTGCAGAAAACATTGAAACATGATCATCAGGCCCTGAAATATGATTTTGGTGAATGACAGGCATTCAAAACAATTTCTAGCACTTGAAATATAAAAATTGCATTTTGAAGAAAACAAAATAGAGTCAACGTTTTGTTTTAAATATGATGTGTTTCTGCTAAAATTAGTTTAAATATTTGCGGGTCTTCAAAATTCAAAGTCTTCATTCTTTTCAGATTTCCCCCAATACTTTTGTAACCAATCAGCATTTGAAAAATGAGTAATATTATTTCCCTTGCATTTCCTATATTTTTTCTGCTTTATTACAGGTGCTTAAAATAAAACAAGATGGGTCTCTTCTCACAGTAGTTGTGACCTGTACCATGAAGCTGAACATTTCAAAGAGTTGATATTGAAATGAGAACTTACATCTCTGTTAAAAAAAAAATAAAAAATCTGCCTCCTATGCAACTCCTTTAAAATGAACAGTGGTGATACATTCACCTATTTACAACTTCGCGTGTCATACTCAGCAGAAAGGCAGGGAGTAAATCCAGTTTACCTTCACGATAATTTGTTGTTTTGACGTGACTTTGCCCTCGGCGTTGTTTTAGTTTCTATTAAATGCAAAAGCATCGCCGTTCCCGGGATTTGTAATGATTTAAAAGTTTCTGGGGAGATTCCTCCTCGGGAGCAACTGGTTTTTCCTCCTCCGATATATCAGACCTCTCAGCTCCTGTGGCTTTGGAGGTGGCATTTTCCGGCGGACGCCGGACTTGGTGGAATTTGGATGGGGTCACCCAGATCCCTGCCTTTCCCGGAGTTCCACTTCGCCAGGGCCAGGAGCGGGGGCCGACGGGGTGGGCGACATCCTCCCCGGGAGCAGCGGGGCAGCACCCGGCACAGGAGACACGTGGAGTATAATGAAAGAAATGAAATAAAATCAAAAGCAGCGGAAGATGGGTTGACTCGCTGGGTAAGCCCCCATCTTTCGCCGACCCCCGGTTCCCCCCGCATCCCGCCAGCCTCCTGCTTGGCCGGAGCTCGCCCTGCGCCTCGAGCCCCGCTGTTCCCGGGCAGTCCCGGCTGCGGAACCGGGGTCTCCCTGCTCCCTCCGCCTCTGCCACCAGCCGGAGCCGGGGCTGAATTCCCCCGGCGGCCGGGGAGCCCCTCCAGCCCCGGCGTGTTTGCGGGAGGGAGCCACGCTATAGGAAGGGCGGAAGGCAGGGAAAGAAGGCAGGGAGGGGGTGTCAGCACAGCCCAGCGCGGCCTCATCCCCCCTCACTCCTCCCACTAGTGCGTGGTGCCTCTTAACCTCCGGGAACCTCCCTCCCCCGAAGCATTACTCCACTTTGCAGAACACGAGTTGATGAAAAAAAAAATACTTCTCGGCAGCGGCCAGCCATGAGCTGTTTGGATGTTATGTACCAAGTCTACGGTCCTTCCCAGCCCTACTTCGCAGCAGCCTACAGCCCCTACCACCAGGTACGCCTAGGGGACAGCGGTGAAGAGGCAGAAGGTGGGAGGGGTATCGTCTGGAGGATGGCCATCTGGGGCCTCACCAAAGAGAAAAAGGGAAAAGGAGAAGGGGAGGGGAAAGGGGGGGCGGGAGGGGGGCAGATCTGGGAGCCTGCGATGGTGAGCGGAGCAGAACCGCATCCCACCTTGGCGCGGGGCTCGGCAGGGTACGTACGCCGGCGGCAAACGACGGGCTACGGGATGCCTTTGCAGAGACGGGACGATTTTAACCCTCAGAAGGATTTTTAGGGGGTTTGTTTGCTTGTTTGTTTGTTTTAAAATGTTTGCTTGTTTGTTTTCTTTACCGGGACGGGCTGCTTCCGAGCGCGGCTGGTCGGGGCAGCGATGTGTGTAGGGACCGTCGGGAGCTGCGGGGCCGGGCTTCTCGGGGCATCGCTCACCCCGGCGCGCCGGCATCCCGGCCGCAGCCACGGAAGCCTCTTGGTGCAGAGACTTTTACAGCCGCCTCGGAGGGGTGCTCCGGAGTTGCTCTCTGGAAGTGGGGGAGACGAGAGAGACGGGATGTTGCGGGGTTTGCCCGGCTTGGCGATGGCGGAGGAAACCTCGGCGGCGAAGGGGAGCAAGGGGCTACAGGATGCTCCCTTCTCCAGGGGCGCTCTCGGCGGCGGCGGGCCCCCGGTACTTCCCCCGGTCCCCCGGCTGCGGCGGTCGCCTGCGGGACCCGCGGGTGCTTCGCGAGCGGCAGCCGCGTCCCGCCGCCTCCTGCGTGCAGCTCCGCCCGGGCGGTCGCGGGTATCAGCTAATCCCGAGGTTTTAAGAAGAGGATCGCTCGGGCGCGGGGATGTTTTGGGGCCCGTGGTGCGCGGGGATCTGCTGGCGCCTGGGCGCGCACGGTCCCGCGTGGGTCAGGCTCGGCTCCCCCGGCTGCACCTGCTGCACACCGCTTTCCTTTTAACCCCGCTGCGTGTCCATTTTTTTCCTCGCCCTTACCCCTTCCAGAAATTAATTCCTTCATCCCTCAGCATAACTAAAAAAGGGATGGATACAGAGAACGACGCTCCGGGCCCGAGGCGGGCGCAGCCCCCGCCGTGCCGCGGGCCGGGGCCAGCGGCGTGGCGGTTCCTGTGTCCCCTCCAGCACCCGGCAGCGGGGCCCAGAACCCGTCACAAACAGTCTTTCCCCACCTTGCCTTCCCTCCCACCACCCTCTCAACCCTCAGTTTATGACATTATTAAGGGGGATGATCATTACCTCAATGGCCGAACAGGGAGCCAAGAGGAAAGGCGGTCGTCGCGACGAGTGACATTATCAAATATACCGCGTGTCTTGGCCCAAGACTCTGCCCCGTCCTCTCGGTTCTTCCCCCGCCGGCCGCCCCAAGGCTCTGCTGGCGGCGGCCAAGCCCGAGCTCCGCGTCCCAGCGCTATTGCTAAGAAACTCTCAGCAGCTGCAGACAGGCTAACGCGCATGAAGACGGGAAACATCCGGCAAACTTCACAACGCCCGCTGTTTTCCCACTCGGCGGAATACAGTAAAAGGAGATGAATCTTGTAGTAAATACCTGGAGCTTCTTGATGTCCAGGGAAATGCTGAGTTTTGCCCCGAATTGTGTTTGAGACTGTCAGTCTTTTCTCCCCCCTCTTTGCTTCTACCTCGCCCCTGTGGGTTACAGGACACTCTTTGCACCAAATAGATTTTCGAGGGGTTTTCGCCTTCTCCCAGCTGCCGGCGCTGCTCCGTGGGTGCTCGGCCGTCGCCCGCCCGTGCCCCCGCATTGCAGCCCCTTGGCAGCCGCCGTCCGCTCCGAAGCCAGCTGCAAAGAGCTTTTTTTTTGCGGGGCTTGGTGCGGGGGACTCGGCGGTGTGACCCCCGCCCGGCCGTGCCTTCCCCACCCGGCTGCCTTCTTGCTCCATCCCGTTCGGCACCTGTGGGTTTCGGTCCCCCAGCCCTATTTGCAGTCCCTTCGTTGCTCCCGGACTACAGAGGGCGATACGGGGGTGTAGGGATTGTGGTGTATGCTGAGGGAACGGCGGGCAGCCGAGGACCAGACTTTGGCATCCTCTCGGAAGGACCACGGGAGAGGGCTCGGCGCTGCACGCCGATGGCACAGGGCGGGCCAGCGCGCCTTGGTGTGCTGCGTGACCTGCTCCGTTTTCTTTCCTTCCCTGCAGAAACTCGCCCTTTACTCCAAAATGCAGGAAGCCCCGGAGAGCGGCAGCAGCGCCAGCGCCGGCAGCTCCTTCTCCAGCCACGCCGCAGCCAGCATCAAGGAGGAGGACTGCAGCCCCGAGAAGGAGCGACCCCCCGAGGCCGAGTACATCAGCTCCCGCTGTGTCCTCTTCACCTACTTCCAGGGGGACATCAGCGCCGTGGTGGATGAGCACTTCAGCCGGGCGCTCAGCCAGCCCAGCAGCTTCTCCCTCGGCAGCGCGAAGGCGGCGCGGAACGCGGGCTCCTGGCGGGGTGAGCGCCTGGCGCGGCGCGGGGGATGCGGGGGGCGCGGGGGGCTGCCTGGGGACCCTCTGGGCCGGCACCTCGTCCCCGCCTCGGCTCCGCATCCCGGCTCCCTCCTCCCTCCCACCAGCGGCTGGTGCCCAGCGGGCATCCCCTGGGATCCGAGGCTAGGAGCTGCCAGCTGCTTGGCCCTTTTAGGGTGAAAAGGAAAGAATAAATCCCTTCAGATTATGCAGAGGGGCATGACCCAGGGGGAAAGTAGCCTGAGAGGCGGTTGGGGGAAACAAATTGTCTTTTCGCTGCAGGTGCTTTACTTGAGAGGGCTACCAGCCAACTAGCCATGGAGTGACTCCGAAAGTGGACTGTGACCAGTATATTCCCTGTTGACCCTAGTTTTCAGTTTAGAGTGGTGATAGTGATGGGAGCAAAGCAAAAAGCAAATGTGGGAACAATCTGATCAGCTTCACACCTCTAAAAGAAACGATTGTGTGTGTCCCTGTATCTTGTCCTGCGTGTATCACCACCCTGATTGTTGCTGGAGCGCTGACAAGGACTCTTAAGTTTCTGAAAACAAGGGCATGCGGATCTGCCCATGGCCATGTGCTGTCAAGGCCAAGGCCATGGCTTATGCACAGCTCTCCGTATCCATGCCTTGATTCACACCGGACAGGCCCATGAGGGTAGTCAGGGCAGAGAGGAATAATCTTCTCCGCACTCCGTCTGCCAGAGAGTTAGGGCTGGCACTTCCTTGTGGGCAGTCTTAGTAACCCTCCCTCACAGGGCCACCTCCTCGGCCAGGGCTGGTTTCCCAGACCTTGCACGGATTGCTGTCTGTAGTGTCTAAGAATATTTCACGGGTGAGAGATATTCAGTGCTGGAATTGGTGACAGTAGAGGAGGTTTTTTCTCATCACAAGGTGCTTCCCCTTCTCCCAGGCAATGCCAAGCCTCAGAGCTGACATGCTTCCCTGGCAAAGGAACATAGTTTTATTTCTTTCAAGAACAGTGTGCATTCCCAATTAATCATGTGTAACATCTATTTGTTTTATTAATAATCACCAGTCCATCTTGCATGTTGCTAGCTGGGCTAAGAAATGTAGGGTCTTTGTCTTTGCCCTGCCAATCTCCAAAGTTCTGCTGAGGGCTTCCCAAACAGGCTGACAATATACCTAAGAAACAGACGGCTGTAACAGATGGAGAATTGCACCCAGATATTTGAGTAATTCAAACTTGCCTTTAGTCACATCTCTCACTGTTCCTGCCTTCTTTGCTACTGCACTGAGGCAGCAGCCGCTTTCCAGGAAACATTGGACATAAATCTTAGACATAAAGGAGATTATTACAAAAACAAACAAGAAAAACCCAAACCTGAAAATTTAAGTGGTATATAGTAGCTCTCAGTTTCCACTACTGAAGGGAAGAGATGTTTCTTTTGCCTTAAGTAACAACCTTTTCCCAACTACATAGTATGAAGAAGCTGGAGAGCATAGTTGCAACTTCATGGATAAGCCATAGGATAGGTGTGTTGGATGTTTAGCCGGAGAGGAATCTGTATTTGTTTGGAACAAGTTCTTATGCTTGCCAGTTTTTCGTGGAATAAAGGGAAGGAAAGGACTGGTTTGGGTGGATCAGGGAGGGACAGAGCCCTAGAGAAAGGAGATCAAGTCTTGTGGGGTGTGCTCATTGATGTCTTTCTTTCCCACTTCCTTCACCCAGATGGATCTTTCCCAATGAGCCAGCGTATCTTCCCGCCGTCCTTCTGGAACAGCACATACCAGCCCCCCTCGGTCCCGGCCAGCCTGAGCAGTCCCCTGGCAGCTGCCGCCCACAGCGAGCTGCCCTTCGCTGCTGCCACCGACCCCTACGCACCCGCCTCTCTGCACAGCCACCTGCACCAGGGCGGCCCCGAGCCCTGGCACCACGCGCACCACCACCACCACCACCACCACCACCACCCCTACATTGGGACACAGGGCACTGCCTACCCCCGCCCCACCGCCATGCACGAGGTCTACGGGCCCCACTTTGACCCCCGCTACGGCTCGCTCCTGGTGCCCACCGCCTCCGTCCGCCCCCACCGGCTCACCCCCGCCTCCGTATCCACACCAGTCAGCCCCCCCTGTGAACTGGGCAAGAGTGAAGCGGGTGCTGCTGCGGCCTGGACGACACCGGGCCCCTTCCCCAGTCCAACAGGAGACATGGCACAGAGCATTGGCCTCAATGTGGACACAGGTAACGAGCTGCCCTCGGTCCCTCCAGGTCCCCTGGCTCAGCTGCACCCCTGCTCCCTGATTCCACAGTCCATAGCAGTAGGGAAGGACTCAGAGGGGGTGGCTGAGGTTCGGCTGTGGGGGAATGAAGTGAGGGTGGAAGCCCCATGTGTGACACCTGAGCTCTGTCCTGGGTGATCTTGATGGGGCTCTCAGGCCAGGCAAGTGAAGAATGGAGAGCAAGGATCGGACAGGCCAACACACCACATCTCCACATCATTATTTGAATTTCTGATGCCCTCAAACATTCCTTGAGGCTACAGGTTGCTTTAAGGTACTTTTGTCCTGGCCCTGGTCTTGATCCTGCATTGAGCAGTGAGAGCTAGGAGCAGAATGGAGCAGCCCCAGAGGTGACTGCTTGGCCCCATCCATGTACTGCCCTGAGGGTCATTTCTAGACACTGTGCAGGTCCATGAACTAGCTCCTCTCCTTAATTAGCTTTTCCTTCCAGTTTTTCAGATGAAAGCACAATTGCATTTGCTGAGCAAAAAAGGCAGTGGTCTTCCCCTGGTGATGTCTGTTGGGGTGTCTGGAACCAAGGTTGTGGCTGTAGTGCTGACAAAAATGGGTGCACAGGCACAGTCAGCAGTGACAGATCCTGAGTCAGTGATTGTGAAGGGGAGGAAAGTCTCCTCCATGCTGGTTTCGTTATTGCAGCCACTAATGGCTCCTTATGGTGTCCTCACTTTAAACAGGAGGGACTTTCTCCAATCTGGCTTGAGGTCTTCTCCTTGTTTCACAGCCTTCTGGGACTCTGGAGATCCCATGCATTAGACTGATCTCAGCTGGCAAGAAATGAAATTTGTTTTCCTCTATTCTTAAATGCCTGTACCTATTTTTCTTCTTCCTTTTTTTTTTTTTTTTTTTCTTCTCTCCATTCTCAGGTTTGCAACCTCAGGATAAAAGCAAGGATCTGTACTGGTTTTAGAGCTGTCCTTCACTCTTCTTCCCCTGGCTCTCCCCTGTAGCTCTCTACCCGTTAGACATGGTGGCATTCAGAGCTGAAATCGGGTCAGTTTGTAACAGCTTCTGATCTTGGTTTGCAGCTCGCCGTTACTCCTTCTGTGGTGGATCCCTTCTGAGCTGATGTGCTGACTCAAAGACTCTCAGATCCCCCCTTGCCCTTTTCCAAGCCCACCGTGGCCCTGCTGCTCGGGGGAAGACAACGGGATTTAAAAGGACCTGGCACTGCAAGGGTGGTACTTTAGACTATTTTGGAGAGGAAAGTCGTTCTGTTGCAAGAGGAGAGCCAAAGATATTGAACTTCTATTTAAGCAGACCCCACACCCAGACCTGAAGCCAGACTACTCTGAAAGAGTCAAATCACATCATGGATGGCGATGCAAAACCACTGGCCTTCATACAGGCAACAGAGGAAATTGTGGGGTTTTTTTAGTGGTGTGAATATTTTTTTATGGCAGTGAAAGTTTTCTTGAGTGCAACCATGTGGAAGCTACTCAGCAGTTTTGAACTGGATTTTTATTTTGCAATATAGAAAAGTAAAAGGAGAAGAAACTGGAACTCATTAACATTTTCAGACTATCAAGGAACTGGTCAGATTTTTCAGCTTTGTGGTTGTGAGTGGCAAGTGTCTGACTGGGGCCACCTGCCCTGGACTTACAGATATGCAGCTGTTCCCCTCACAACTGCTTAAATCCCAGAAAGACGAAAATCAAGGTGGCACTTCTCAGAGTTTGGCACATTGCATTGGCTGTATAACAGTTGTTTGGTTGGGGGTGGGGTTGTTTGTTTGGTTTTGGTTGGTTTTTTGGTGTTTGGGTTTTTTTTTCCTTTTTTCTTTTTTTTTCTTTTTACAATAAACTTTTTCTGGTGACAGTTAAATCCTCTTAAAGCAGGGGGAGAAAGGAATCTGATGAAGAATGGCTCACCTCCAACCCAACAGCCTTTAAAGGGAACACCCGAACAAAAAGCACGTGATGGACATTAGTTCTGAGTTGCCTCTAACACTTCCCTTTGTCTACTTGTTTCTGTCATTTTGCCACTTTAGTAGCTCTTTTGTTTGGGGTTTTTTGAAAGGGGGAAATAGATATTTAACAGTAGCAAAGCTGTATTAAAGGTATCTCCTTCTTTCACCCTGTGTACTTTGATGAAGAATTAAAGATAAATAAGAGAAATGAGGCAAACTGGAAACTTCAAGATGAAGCAGAGAACGTATATCTCATGTGGATGAAGTGAGTTATTTTATTATTTTGCATGAAAGATAAATAGAAATCCAGCTGAAAACAGCTGAAAATATTTTCTTGGTGACTAAAATACACAGTGATAAATACAAAAGAAAAGAAAATATGAGATATGAGACCATTTTAGAGTATGATGTGGCTGTAAGATTGGTTAAAGTAGGGGAGCTGCTTCATATTTCTTTGGCTAAAAGAGGGGACTCAATAGCATATAGAGCTGCTATTGAGGTGGTAAATTAAAATGTTACTACCAGGTGATGAATAATGAATGAAACAGGGTAGAAATGGCACTTACTCTATACTTAAAAGCTGACTTTTTTACAGACAAATCATCTGATCTTAATACTATTGCGCTTTTGGTTTTTTTCTCTTTGGTTTTTTTTTTTTTCCTTTTTGTAATGTCTTTGAAGCTGGCAAATTTTAAAATGTATAGTAGGAAATTCCTAACATTACCCCCTGACACTGAGAGAAGCAGTAGAAAATGAACTTTTGTGCTGTGACCAGAGATTTTACCTTCCAACCTCTCACAAAATTTGGCATAATGCTCACTGTTTGTCAGGAGTGGAATTATGAATAACCCAAGCTTGCTTCTCCTAGGTTTGGTGATAACTCAGTATCTGGGAAAGAATAGGAATCCTAACAGAAAGACTTTGATAAAGCAGAGCGAGTGCACACTGTGAGAAGCTGACCAGGAGCACCTCCAGCCAGAGCTTAGCAGGGGGGACTTGCAGTGATTTCCACAGCCAGACAAACTCATGGGCATTTTTCTCACAGCCTCCAAATAGACAGAGCCCAGGCAAGCTGTGAAGAGCAAGCGAGTGACCCCAGAATTTACATTATTTGTTAAACCAAAAGCATTCCAAGGTGTTTATCAAAGAAGAAGGCACCAGCTTTTTGCAGCAGAAAAGTAATTAAAAACAGTTTGACTGCAGAAGCTTAAAGTTAGCAGGGTCATTTTGTGAGCATTTTCCTGAGGGCTTTTCCAGGCTGTTTTTTAAGATTTTTTTTTTTTAAAGAAAAATCTGGGTCTAAGTTTGGCTGTGCTTCACCACAATTATTTCTTTTTTCTTTCTTTTTTTCTCCCCTCTTCTCTGTAATTCTTAACAACTAGGGCTGAGTGACACAGCCCAAATACATTTGGAAATATTAATGTAAACATTAATGAGTCATTTGCTACATTGCCATTTACAATTAATTTTGACTGTGAATATATTCAAGCACGAGAATTAGTGCAATGAATCCATGAATATTGGTTTTGGCATTTGTTCTGCGGGTACATTTTTTACTGCTTTATCATGAAAACATCTAAACACAAAAGCCAAGACAGTGGCTCAAGGTGCTAAAAGTACAAACAACTTTTTTTAAATGGTCCTTCTCTGGGTGGACTGCAACCTGAAAGCACACATGCCCTGTTTTGGCTAATCCTTGCAGTTTTGCTCACTCTGTGTTATTCTGACTCCTGAAGGATCACCAAACTTTAAGGCCTGGGCATTAGTCTTTGCAGGACTGGGGCCACAGCTCCTAATGCAGTAACAGTGCATGTGACCTCCGTGCCATTTCTCAAGTCTGTTTTATTCCTCTTTGCATCATAGGTCATTACTCCCTTAGTCATGAATGCTTGTAGAAAATCTGGAATTACAAAAGAAGCCCTTCTTAGATGTTACGTAAATATTACCTGTCACATGCTTGTCACGCACTGAAGGGGATGTGAGTCCCCATCTCTGCAGCCTGGACAGCAGTTCCTCCTGCTGTCCCTTTCTGAATGTCATGCACCACACCGTGCTCTCTAGCTACCCACCTGACAAACAGACCAGCCCAGCTGGGACGGACAAACAGACACAAACAGCTTCAGACCCATTCGTGCAGAGTCCAGCGAAGGAGGCAGAGGGACAGCATCTGCTGCAGAGCATGGCAGTGCTGGACATAGCAAGGGTATTTGCTGCTGCCCAATAGCAAGACTGTCCTCTCCACAAGGAGTTTCCAAAATGAGCTCTGGATGTATTCACCACAGGTATTTATTTCTCTTTCTGAAAATAGCTGAAAATTAGCAAAGCATGAAGGAGTATACTGTTTTGATGATCTCTGAAGTTAAAAGTGATCTGTCAAGGGAAGGATGGAGGTGGGGATAGAGCATGGTATTTTTGCGTGCAGTCTCCACTTTATTTTAATGAGATGTCTTTGCTTTAGTATGGCTGCAGTCGCAAGAATGAAGCATAAAATGCTTAAATACATATATATGCCTTTACACTTAAGAGTTTAATGTTGGAGAGCTTTAGGGTAGTGTTGCTTATTTCTTACCTACTTTTCCAGTGTGTTTGCCATAGGAGGCTCCAGCAGAGGAGGAGGGAAGAGGAAGGGAGAGGACAGAGGGTGGAAGAAAGATTGAATAATCCCTTTTGCGTCCCCTAGAGCGTGTGCTGCTGCCTCTGGGGAAATGTATCTGCCCTGTCTCCTCCTTGGGTCAGGAGCTGCCGACCCTTCTCACCTTCCCTTTGAAGTCATATTTAGGCTCACAAGACAAGCTCTAGCTAGGGCTTAAATGTTGGGCCCTTCTTGGAAGGGAGGAAAATGCTGCTGGTGTCTTTGGATGCAGCAGCGTTCTCTAACTGACAGTTGCTGGGCATCTTTTTCTGGGCAAGTGTTGTAATTACCGTGCCCTTTTGATTACAGAAGGATGAGCCAGCTCCTGTGGAGGATTGTAGTGTCCTGGCTGTCTTCCCAGGCCTGCCACCCAGAGGAGCAGTTGCAGCAGGGAAAGGAGAGAGTCCTATAGTTATTTTCAGGAGTGAGACATTGATTTTGTATGCTAGGCAATTTTGCATAGGGAAATGCAAGCAGAAAATCATTCAAAAAAAAAAAAAAGGAGTAGAAAAAGTTTTCCTTCAGTCACTTCCCAAGCTTTGGGACTACAGCCTAGGGAACCATGCTTTTAATTTATCTGCCAGCAAGGTAACAATATTATCTAATCTGAATGTAATGACAAGCGACTTAGCCTGGGTTCTTCATGTCCATTTCTAGTCTTAAAGGAGGAGTTACTTTGGCAGTGCACCTTCTATTGCCTCCTTAGCCAGGTATAACCCAGGAATAATGTGCATCAAAGCTGTAAATGCAAATTGTAGCAGAGGCCCTGGGGTGCTATATCACATCCTCCTGCCCCTGCCCTCTCTGCATCAGGTCCCGCATAGGGAAGGTGCTGGAAGAACCCGTTCAGGAGTGCAGGAGTGTAGGAGTGCAGGGATGCAGAGAGTGCAAATGCAGATGTGCAGGTGTGCAGGGTGCAGAAGTGCAGGGGTGCAGAGGTAGAGGAGCACTGGGCTGCAGGATGCAGGTGTGCACTCACCTGGGCCCCAGTCCCATGCATTGGCACTTCCACTTGCCATGCTAGGCTGCAGCCCACAATAGCACAGGCTGGCCAAGGACAGGAGTATTTCGTTAGGTATGTAGCAGTTGCTTATTCATTCATGGTAAAGGCAGGATAAACACCTGACAAGAGTGCTGTCCCATCAGGAGATGTAATAACACATTGCATATTACTGAGGGTACTCCACCTCCCTGTGGCATGGCACACTTCTTTCTGCCCTACCTGGCCTGGGTACAGCTGCAAGTTGCCCCTTCTCCCTCATCATATTCACTTCTCCACTTCTCCTCTCCTTGACTTCTGTCCTCAGCCTGGATCCTGCACTCCAGTTCCTCTCTGTTCTCCTGCCTCACCCAGGCTCTTCCCTCCTGCACTTAGTACTCTGGCTCCACACCACAGCAGCAAGGAGAAAAGAAACAGTGTTAGGAGGGACACAAACTTACCTGCCAATGTTGTTTGCATGGAGTTAGTATTTACATGATAAACAGAATTAAACAAACACAGGCCTTTTCAGGAAGAACCAGTGCATTGGTCTCAATGCTGCACCAAACCTCTGAGGCAGGAACCAAGTCCTAACCCCTGATTCTGATCCAGTGGAACAACTCTTTTTTTCCAGAAGCTGGGTCCTAAAGAACTGTGACAGCCCCAGTTACACACAGACACAAATGATTATTCTCTCTTGACAGACCTACACAGCTCCGTCCTTGTATTTAACTGCAGTCCAAGTGAGCTGGATCAGGAAAGAGACACTTGATAGCTGCTGTTTCCGTGGTTGAAATATTTGTGAAGTTAGCGCATAATCTGAAAGCAGAAGCTAATAAATTATAGGGTGCTAATTGGGGCCGGAGTGGAGCCGTCAATCATATTATCCTAAACACACAGAGACCCTCATAACCTAAAAAGGCAAGAAAGCCTCCAGGAACAGCTCCCAGTTGTCACTAGCCATGACCTCCACTTCAGTGAGTGCACAGAGAGTCAAGGCAGAGAGTTTATTCTGCTAAGAAAATACAAATCCTGTATTTAAGACAGCACTTTTATTTGATTTTGTTTACACTCTTTGGGAATGTATTTCCAAGAGAATGCTATTATCTTCCTTTGCCACTTAACTTGACCCTTCTGCCATTAAAAAAAAAAAAAAGTAGATCAGGTAAGAGTTTGCAATTTTTGTATTTGTTTAATCCTTAGAGTAACAGTCACAAGACAATTCACAGTCCACCCTCCTTGCACATAGGCTTGTTTTTCAAAGGCCATCCTATAACTCATATATCTTTTATTGCTTTCCATGCCCCAGTAACACATATTCCACTTAGGACCTGCAGGACTCTGTGATCTGAGCCAAAACACAACTGTGCAAACATGGTAACTGTAGGGTGTTTGCAGCTATAGTCACTTTGTCACTACTTATTCTTATACTGCTTCCATCAAGATTGAGTATTTTACTCATAACATAAAGTTGAATCAAAGAATTCTAAAGAGATTTTTAGTAAAACCTTTACCCATAAATTTATTTCTGTTTGTAGATAGGTAGGCATTCCAGAAAGCATTCCCTGAAGAAAAGATCTGAATGGATCAGATCACCTTGAGATCCATCACGCAGGGCATACAGGACAGTCGGGGGTCAGGCTCAGACTTACAAAAGGCAGGTCTTGCTCGACTGATCTCCTTCTATGGCAAGATGTCCCACTTAGTGGATGAGGAAAAGGCTGTGGATGTTGTTTATCTGGGCTTCAGTAAAGTCTTTCACACTGTTCCCCACAGCATTCTCCTGAAGAATCTGGTGCTCATGGCTTGGCTGGGGTTTTACCCAGCTCTCTGGGTAAAAAGCTGCTGAATGACCGGGCCCAGAGAGCAGTGGTCAGTGGGGTTACATTCAGAGGTCAGCAGACACAAGTGGTGACCCCCAAGGGTCCAGTCCTGTTTAATATCTTTATCAGTGATATGGAGGAGGGAATTGAGTGTTGCCTCAGTCACTTTGCAGGCAATACCAAGCTGGGCAGGAATGTTAATCTGCTGGAGGGCAGGAAGGCTTTGCAGAGGGACCTGGACAGGCTGGATCCATGGGCCAAGGGCAGTAGGATGAGGTTCAATATGGCCAGATGTCATGCCCTGCCCTTGGGTCACAACAACCCCAGGCAGCGTTGCAGGCTGGGGGAAGAGTGGCTGGAAAACTGACCAGAGGAAAAGGACCTGGGAGTGCTGGTTGGTGTCCAACTGAACATGATCCAGCTGTGCCCAGGTGGCCAAGGAGGCCAATGGCATCCTGGTTTGTGTCAGAAATTGTGTGGCCAGCAGAACCAGGGAAGGGATTATCCCTCTGTATCCAGCACTGGTGAGGCCACACCTAGAGTCATACATCCAGTTCTGGGCCCCTCAGGACAAGAAGGACGTTGAAGTGCTGGAGCATGACCAGAGAAGGGCAGCAGAGCTGGTGAAGGGTCTGGAGCACAAGTCTTATAAGGAGCAGCTGAGGGAGCTGGGATTGCTTAGACTGGAGAAAAGGAGACAGAGGAGACTTTATCACTCTCTACAACTGCCTGAAAGGAAGTTGTAGTGAAGTGCCAGGCAACAAGTGGCAGGACAAGGGGACATATCTTCAAGCTGTGCAAAGGGAGGTTCAGGTTGGTTATTAGGAAGAATTTCTTCATGGAAAGGGTTGTCAAGCAATGGATTGATGTGGTGGCAGAGTCACTGTCCCTGGAAGTGTCCAAGAAATGACTGGACATGGTACTTAGTGCTATGGTTTAGTTGACAAAGTGGTGATTGGTCAAAAGTTGGACTCCATGATCTTGGAGATAATTTCCAGCCTTGATTCTGTGAATCTGTGAAGGGCATCAGAGCTGGTGAAGGGTCTTGAGCACAAATCTTATGTGGAGCAGCTGAGGGAACTGGGGTTGTTTAGCCTGGAGGAAAGGAGGCTCAAGAGTAACTTTATCATTCTCTATGACTACCTGAAAGGAGGTTATAAGAAGGTGGAGATCTGTCTCTTCTCCTAAGTAACAAGTGACAGAATGAGAGCAAACAGCCTCAAGTTGCACTAGGGGAGGTTTAGGTTGGGTTTTATGGCACATCTCTTCTCAAAAAAGGCTGTCAAGCATTGGAACAGGCTGCCCAGGGAAATGATGGATTCACCAACCCTGGATGTATTTAAAAGACTTGTAGATGTGGTGTTTAGGGACATGGTCTACTGGTGCATTTGGGAGTGCTGGGTTGAGGCTGAACTCTATGATCTTAGAAGTCTTTTCCAACCTAAATGATTCTATTCTATTCCAGAAAGAAAATCCAGCTATGTCAACAGAATTACAAAAGGAATTAATATCCAGACAGGGAGTGGTTATTTTACAATCTGTTCATACAGTGAAAGATAGAAGGCAGCGATAAACATCCTCCAAACTGAAGATGCCACACAAAGAAGTTAACACATCATAAAAAGGTTATTTATACAGTAGTATCAGTTATGTCAGTAGCAATAACAACAATATTTTGGCATCTTTACTTGGCTTTGATACCCTGGGTTTCTGGCTATTTTTTAGAGTTAAAGCATAATAACAGTTAGAGTTGCTCAGTGTCATTATGAATAGAGCCATGATTGTTTGAAAAATCCAATTTTGATTTGCAATCTTCTGCAACTAGAATTGTGTGTGTAACAAAGGTTTTCAAGAACTAATTAAATGAAAGTGAGTTAGAATTTTTTAACCATTAACAGACCTGCCAGGGCTATTTTACAGACATACTTTTCTGCAACATCCTTTTTCAGGCGTAGCTGAATTAATATCAACTCTGTGTAGAAAGAGGTAAATTTGAATCTAAAGCTTGCCTTCACCATTAAAATACATAGTCCTAAACCCACATTAAAGAAGATAAATTTCACCTGGTTATGCTCAGTAAAGCCACACCTGAGGACTCAACTCATCACAGACAGCATGCCACAGATGGCAAAGAAATTTTTTTTAAAAGAGGAAATAACCTGGAGACATTAGTCAATTCAAATAGATAGTTAAACTTTGCTGAAAACCATCATGCAAGGGTACAGTGACTCTGCTGTTGGTATATTTGTGCCCTTCTGTACAAGGGACAAGAGAAGCAAATTTTGAGGGACGTGGTGATCCAGAGGGTGTTACTGGGCTCTGTTATCTAGGGTACCAGGAAAGCCGAGGAACAACAACTTTAGTCTCAGTGCTGGACCCTGGCTTGTAGTTCTCAGACAAGCTAAGCTGAGGTGAATTTAGTCCTTGACTTTCTTGTCCTCACCACTTTTGAGTTTCTGCAACTAACAAAGACTAACATAAAAAAACTTGTGTTAGCAGTGTAGCTATACAACCTGCTGCTTTTCTGGTGGTCATTTTTGTTTCCCAAATCCTGTGATGATGCCATTGAATGAATGACAGTAAAGTTTCCCGGAGAAGATGAGATCTGAATGTTAAATATATAAAAGGCAAAGAAATCATCTTGACACCCAAAGTTTTTTTGTCCAAAGTGACAAAACAAAGGATGTATTTTGCCTTTCATATCTCAACAAATCATCCTTTCAAGCTGTATAAATTTTCCCTTCAGACCTCTTGACAGCCACATTCCCATAGCTTATGTCACTGGGCACTCCCTCTGTGGCACATGGGAATCAGAGAATGATCCTGCTAGAGCCTGGCATATCTCTCAGTTACATGGACATTTCCATAATTTTATCTTTGACCTAATAAGAACTCAATATTCTTGTCATAAAAAATTCTTTTTCTTTCATAGTATCCTGATCATGGATGCCAAATAAAAAGCATGAGGTACATGGGTTTTGGATAGCTCTGGTCATCAGTATGTGCCAGCTCAAAAGCTCTTGCAATCAACCCTGAAAAACAGAAATGCACTGATGGCTGGGTACTACCACTTGCTGTAGACTTGAAGAGAGAAGACTTAAAATTCAGAAGACTGAAAATTCTGACTTAGTAAATCAGTAACATCTGCCATGGCCCTTCACATTTACAAAATAATTTGCAAACATTAATTAATAACCACACCATTTGTGTTGGGTTGTAGGAAATTCTGATTACAGCCAGAAGTAGAATATTTTTCACCTATTCATATGCATGTCAAGTCTGTAGACAAACCAGCTAAAGAGACATGATATACCCATGTCTATCCAAGCACAGCTCAGAGTTCAGCCATGGCCGTTTGGGAGCCCAGCACTCATGGGTTGTGTGTGTGGCATCATTTGCATGCAGCGTGCTCACCACTGCTGCTCAGACTTTGTGCTGGCATCAAGGAACACTGAAGAGCCTGAGACAGGAATTGGCTACGGCCCAGAGACTCACCTGGGGCATCTCCTGGTCCGTGCCTGGGAGTACATATCTTTTCTGCCCAGCAGCTTAGAGATTGTACCGGGTTGGAGTTTATTCACAGCAGCTCATTTTGTGTTGTAGTTTAGATTTGCAACCAAAACACTACTGATAACACAATAATATTTTAGATATTGCTGAAAAGTTCTTGCACAAAATCAAAGCCTTCTCTGCTTCTCACTCTGTGCCCCCTCCCCAGTGAATAGACTGACATTGGGAGGGGACACAACCAGGCAGATGACTCAAATTAACCAGAGGTATTCCATGCCATGAAATGTCATGCTCAGCAATAAAATGGAGGAGACTTAAAGAGATTAGTCCTCCTTTTTTTAGGAACTGGCTGGGCATGGGCCTACATGTCTCAGGACAAATTTAAGCTAAACATTTGGAGACAGATTTTATACTGCTGTATAAAATCAGCTTAGCTTAACATATCTAACCTCATTTACAGCAGCTGAAAACTGGGTCCACATGCCTTATACCATCCTTTCCTTTAAATGATGTTAGCATCTTTAGATCCATCTATACTTATTTAAAATCCGTAGCCAAGCAAGTCAAGACATTTGAACTCAAAGGTTTTTTTACTCTTTCCCTTGATCTGTGATAGGAGGAGGTAAAAACTAGAGGCTAACACAGGCCAGATAGTACCCATTTCCCTGCCCAAGAGAGAATGTGTTTAAGCGGTCTTTCATTCCTACTCTGGCAAAAAAGCAGCATGAAAACTGCCATCAGACCTGTCTGCTGGAATGCAAGCAGTGACCTCCTGATAGTGACTAAGTGTTGCTGAGAAAGACATGAATAATCAAGAAGAGTTTGAATGAGGAGAGGAAGCAACACCTCAATAATACAGAGAAGGTAAAATCATGAAGATGTGTTAGGAGAAGGGTGAAACAGAAGTATGAGGGCTTAAGAAACTCTCTTCAAGTAGAATCATTGGTGGATGCATGGCGGGAGGCTAAGTTTGCCTGCATCAAATTCAGCTTTACCATAACTCAATGGAATAGTTGCATTTGCATACTTACTTCTCTAAGGCAGGAAAATGAGTGAGGGACAATGGAGTTTTGGCCAGTGTATGGGTAGGGCCATGCTCAGAGCTCACACTGTATCACTGAGCATGATTCAGATGACTGCAACTACTGGGAAGGGTAGGTATTGTGTCTTCCACTGAATTCAACAAGTGAATTCACCTGAAATTTGGATCAATAAGTTAATTTTTTGTCCTGTCGAAAACATTTTTCATACTATCAGATACAAAATGCATAGATAGCTGGTCAATATTCTAAGATTTCGTTTATTGGCAGCATATTAAACTTGACACTTCTTTCCCACCCTGTTGTGCTAATTTTTTCATTAAAACTAGGTTTGCCTTGCAACACTTGCAAAATGTGAACACAACAAGAATTACCTTCCCCTTTTTCCTTCTGTACTGCTTTGTGTATTTGTGACTGCTTCAAGACCTGGAGGGCGTTACCCCTGACTGCTCTCTGTCCCTGATGCTCATCTTTCCCACTAACCCAGTTTACACATGTTGGTTAGGCTCTTCCATGATGATTTTTTAATGCAGACCTACACAAAACCGAATTGACTTGGGATATCACATCACAGGTGCTCATGAGGCCTGTCAAAGGTATTGTCTTTACAAAATTTTGGGAGGATTGAAGATTTCTCCTGCTAAAGAAAAAGCTATTGTATGGAGTCCTGTTGTTCAAAACCTTTGTCTGTGGCTTGCTGACAGAGCAGTCTTCTTGACTTAAGTCAAACTATGCACACAGAACACATTCAAGTGTGGTGGCTACAGAAAAGAGATCCTCCTGGTTTCTGGCCAGCACATGCCATAGGTTAGCAAACATTAGTAATTTTTAAATTACTGAAATGGAAGGAATCACTGTACAACCAATCAAGCAGCACTCAAAGAGGAAGGAAACATAATACAGTATTTGTTTATCCATTGCTCATGGTCTGGTGAGCATAGCGAAGTGCTGCAGTTGTATTTATTAGCAAATCTGTCTTTTGCACTAATTTGTAGATGAAGAAAAATATTTATATAATTCTTGAAAGAGCTTTTTCAGGAACTTTGAAGAATCCTAATTCAAAATTAGAAATTTCTATTTCATTTCAGTAAAATGTTGAGACTCCAAATTTTTTTTCATTTGTGTTGAATCTCCGTTTAAGAAACTTTTGAAGTTTGATTGCAGTGAAGTTGCTTCTTACAAATATATACATTCTGACATCAGATGGAACCTTTACTACTCTCCTGTGTGCCCCATTATAAAATATTTGCATAAAATTATAGCATGTTTTTAGCTTCCTGAAATATGTCAGTGAATAGCTCTGTATAATTTGCAAACTACTGCTCATGATGAAAGGTTAGAAAAAGCTTATTGCTGACTTTTATTCAATGACTACTTGTATGAAATTTTATTATATACTTTGAGTTGATCTCCAAACACTCCAAGGAAGATTACCTCTTTTTACCCAGTATGATAAAAAATAAACAAGGATGATGAACATTGAAAAATGAAAGGAGAGAAAATGTAAGAAAACAGGACTGTCCAGACTGTCAGATCAATTGCTATGCAACTGCAAGATGATTGCAAACATTTGTTTAAATTAATTAGGGAAACAGACCACCTGCAGCAGTGGACAACCTGGTCACCCTTCTTCAGCTGCTTTCTGATTTGGAGTTTGGTATTTGTGTTGTTTTTTTCAGTTTGCAAAATCCTGTTTGTGCACAGTGAAGCTAGACTTCAACTGTTTGGTTTTATTCACAAACAAGTGGTCTGTTCTTTAAAGCAGCATACCAGTACTCCCTTTTTGGAAGGACTGCCTTGTGGCTGAGGCATATGTGAGTGCATAAACTTACCACAGTAAAATCCCTTACTGTCTGATACAAGTTTTTGTGCTTTAAACTATCTCCTGTGAAGCACCCAAACCATGACAAGTAGAGAATCAAAGGCTATGTAATCGCTGTCTTATCCTGATACACACCATTCAGAGCCTTTTTATGTTTTCTGGTAGTTTTATTAAAGAATTGTTTGGAGTTTGGTTTTTTTTTTCAGACACCTCTGTAAGTATGATGACATACAGAATATTTTCCTTGGCTTATGTCTTCTTTGAAGAGTTTTTTCTCTTCCTTCAGTCTCTTAAACAGTGGTAACCAGACTTAACTAATTTTAGCAGAATTGATGCTTTCTTCATCTGGGTTGCCTTCTTTAACTAGTACCAAATAATTTAAGCCCTCTTGATTCCTTGTTTCCATTAGTGTGGCTGAAAGAATGCTGTCTGAATCTGCACGTGGGATATCATTATCTGCATTAAAAGAAAAAAAAAAAAAAAAGAAAAAAAAAAAAAGAAAATACAACAACCCAGTAATATACATGTAGTATTAGAAAGCAAACAAAACCAGATAGCTGCTGGAGAAAGTTGATCTAGTGACCTCATAAGAGTGATTATTCAATTTTATTTTCTCCTATTATCTGTGTGGACCAGAACTTTAGGTAAATCAGTTGGGAAAGGCTGCTTATCAGTGTTCATACCTCCAGAGGCAGCAATACTGTCATGAATGCATGACTTGCTTCTTTCTCTTGTAAAGAAGCATAAAGCAAAAGTGATTTTAATCTGAACCTTTGTAGTAACCCTGCTAATAACACTGCTAAACAGTTCTGTAACATTGGCAGTTTTCTATCTACAAAATCGTTATACACTCTCTCTCTAGAGGACTAGTCTAGACTTCTGTCTCTCTAGTATTCTGCTCTTCCAGAAGCTTAAACTTGGCAATCCACTGTGTTTTTCACGTTTTAAAATCTTTCCATTTTTCCTTAATTTGATGAAGTTTATCTATACATTGTTGCTTGAAATTTATTGCAGGTAATATAAATTTTTAAAAATAAAAAAATTGTTAACTAAGACCTTAAGCTGTAACTGCTACTATTTTTTGCATTTATTTTTGTAATGCGTACCTTCTTTTATTACACTCCCTCCTTATTTTACTTCATAACTGAAAAATTAAGCATGTGACATTCAGGGTTATCTGTTCAAAGGAATCACAAGCATTGTGCCATTCCACCAGGCAACACAAAATTTATTATGTCACTATAATTTATTATGTCACTATAATCACACATCTCCCCAAGCTATAAAGTCAGAAATTTGTTCCACATGCTAGAGCCCATTAGCATAGGAAATATTATCAGGAAAAGCCTGAAAGAGAATTTTGATTTTAGAAACTTGTTAGCAAGGTGGGGTTTGGGACACAGAGCAAACTGTGGTCACATACCACAGAGACTGACAGCAATGAGAAATCATTTGATACTCACTTTGTCAGTTCAGGGCTATTATGGCCATATTTAGTAATTCAGTTCCAACTAAGCCTTTACTAACCAGTTCAGCGCTTCTTTGTAATTGTTTTTTTTGTTTAATTTAATGATAACCTTCAGGGACAAGTTGCTTTGGAAAAGACACACAGGCAAATGCTGAGGGAACATTTGCAGCAAACTCTTAAGATGGAAACCTTAAAATAAGGACCCAAGTAAAACTGGGTATTTACAGACCAGACATATGCCGGCTGACCTGCCTAAGTATAGAACACTAGAGGAGCATTCAGATTTGTTTCCTGTATAAGTATCTGGAACTGATGAGGTGATGTTTACACAAATGTGAGTATGAGGTCACTGAGATATTTTTACCAGATATATAGATACATTACTAATTCTTTCCCCAACAGGTCTGAAGAACTAGAGAATATATAAAATTTTATAATCCTTTTTCAGCTTATACACCACTGTGTTTCTCATTACAGAAAAAAAAGATGTAAAAAATCAGACACCTTGCCTTGATTTTACTTTTTGAGCTATGGGAATGCAATAAGGAAGAAATACTATTTTTGCAGAATATTCTTATCATATCCAATGATGGAGGAAGAATATAATATTGATGACCTTTCTCTTATGACATGACATGTGTAAGATACATTTCCACTTTGACTGTGACATTTTTGACTGTAAGTGCCCTTTCCTTCACTGTTGAGTCATCTCAGTGCAGTGTTCAGAGCTGATGAAAGTTTAGCACCATTCTGCTGTACAAGGCAAAGCTACACAAAGATCTCAAGTTATGTAGTACAATGCTTGACTGTTATGTAAGTCAACAAAGCAAGTAAATTATTTTTGCTCATTTAGTTGGAGCAGAAGAATGGATGGAGACGCAAAATACTAAAAATGAGTGATTGAAGAAAAAATTCATGATATGTTGTGAAATTCCCCCAGAAATGTGAGGACTAGAAGCACCACCAGCACCCTGGGAAGCTGTAAGTCTGTTCAGAGAATTGTGAATAATCTTTGGAAGGCCCTCCCAAAAAATGTTAAGAAATTGAAGGCAGATAGAGAGAAACTGGAGTGGAGAGGCAGGTCAGTATATTTATAAGATATCACTATTTTCTTTTCAGTTTTAACATCGCTAAAATTAGTTGATTGATGTACAGTCATGCTGGGTTATACGTGAGTAAATGCAGGATAAACCATGTGATGTGATCCCCTCAGATTTCACAAGCAAAGCTGGGCTGAGTCAACAAAACACACCAAGAGGAGACGTCCAAGGAGCACCTTCATGAAATCTGAAGTCAAGCTGGAGAGTCAGCTCTACAGACTTGAATTCTGAGGGATTGTCTACACTGCAAACTGCTGCATAGTGTAGAGTTACCCAGATTTGCTTTAAACAAATCAACCTCAGGGCACGAGGCAGTCTTGCTCTGTCAGTCCTGAGCTTTGTACAGGCTGAGGAGTACCCCACTGAGAAGCAGGATCCCACTGAGCTCTGTGCTATCCCAGGCTGCTTCCTACAGCTAAAATGGCAAGTTCAAAGCTCAGCATTGTACTTGCACAGACACGTCTCAGGTCCTAAATGCATGTGGCTTTGACCTTGCTGGACACTTTTCCTAGTAGAGCCGGGCTTAAAGCTTAAAACCTGTGCTTAGAACTTGTGCATAAAGCACATGTGAGCCAAACTGCAGGTAAACTAATTACAACAACCTCTCTCCGGGGATAGGCAGAAGATTACTCTGGAGAGCCCCACATTAATTGACACACGAAACAACAATCGCCTGACTCATACTATAGAGGAATAGAGTTTGCTTGCTTAGCCTCCTCTGAGAAGACCAGCCCTGACCTGATAAAATCTGTGCTTTCCCCTTCCCCATCCCAGAACCTCGGCTGGCTGCTTTCTGTCGCAGGGCAGCCGCCGTGCCGAGCCGGGCCGTGGGTCCTGCCTCACGATCACAGAGTGCCTGTCCTTGCCTGCTTGGTAAACTCTGGGGACTCACAACATGTTTTGAAGTCCTGCCTGGAAGGGTGCAAATTTTTGTGATATCTTGATAAGTAGACGAGGGGGTTTTGGTGTTTAAATTCCAGAATGTGACAACATTTAAGAAGAGAAAGAATGTCAGTAGAAAAGCTGATTGGTTGAGACTGAATAAACTGATCTAGAGATGCTGATCTTATATTACAGCTATTTCAGGGCCAGACCCTCAGCTAGAATAAATTAATGAAGTTCCATTGAAACCAGTGGGGTGTCACCAATTTACACCAGCTAAGTAGCCAGCCTGAGACGTTACTAATTCCGGGTGACATAATCCCATATGATGCTTAGCACCTTCAGTATGGTAAGGTATTTAGAAGTCCAGCCGCATTTCCTGTTTCTCAGTAATACCCTCCTCTTTTTCTGGTACATACTCTGTCCTTTGTCACTGCTACACAATGTATGTGGCAGTAAACAAGAGACTGGCTGACTTACTGGCATGGATGAAAGATATACCCGCCAGGAAACACATTCAAGAGAAACACCTGATGACATATCTTTGTTAAGGGTGAAAACGGTGGCTATTGAACCTTGACTTCTTCACCTCAGCCATGTTGGTTAGCTCAAGGAGACAACTCCTGTGTAGAGAGTATTTTTCTGATACCTGATGGCCACCTGGAGCTGGAGGAGCTGTGTTTCAGTTTCTGCACATAGCCAGTAAGAATATAAATAGAACAAATATATATCCGTTTTAATACTCCACTCTGTATTATGTATCAGTGGAGATATATCTGTGTTTCCTGCCTAATGAAGCATATGATCTTGCATGGTTTGAGGGTGACTCACTGAGCTTTGCTATTCTGTCAGACACTAAAGGTGTTAAAAGCGAGAATTTTGTTCAACCTGAATTTCCCCTGCACTAATCTGCTTGAAGCAGTGACTTTCTTTTTATTTTAATGTATTTTTTAGAGAACTCTGTACTGAAATCTGTGTCCTAGTAATTACAGATATAAACCTGCTCCTTACCTAGTTTATTAAAATTTATAATAGAAATGCATGAAAAAAACCCCTAGTTTCACATTTGCTGCAATGCAGTAAGACTATACAAATAGGAAAGCACTCCCTTTCTCCAGGTTATGAAACACGATTCATTTTACCAAGTTTTAACCACTCAGGTCTTACATGCCCAATTTAAGCTCCTTGCCTAAGCTGTCTTTACAGTCAACAGAGAAAGGAGGAATGAATCACTTTGTGGAGATGCTTAATCCACATCCTTGCCTTTACACATTAACATCCCCTGAACATGCCTACAAGTCTCTGGTGACTGTCAAACAGCCTAGACACCCAGTGCAAATGCAGTTTTTATGTTTTAGTTGCCTATATGTGTCCACATCTGCCTACACAAATGTCAGCTCTTACAGTCTTACACCATCTGATTTTTCCTTTGGTCTATGGTAAAGTATTGGCATAACTTCACTTGCAGCCTCATAAGGCTCATGTGCACCCTCTGGAATCAAACACCATTTGTCTGGAGCACAAATAAGAAATTATTGCACCACCAAGTTCCCCTTTTCTTGCATTGTCATAGCCACACACTCTTTTTTGGAAGCAGCCTTTTATCTGACCTCTGCAGGTTTTGGGTCAGCCACTCACTAAGCTAAGTGGGGAAGAGGATTACTGAATTTCAGAAAAATACAAAGGAGACTAGATACAAGGTTCTAAAAATGTTGCTTATCAACACATCTGCTTTAGAGAAGCTTCCATTTGCCCAAGTGATTTATTTACATTCAAGAGCTGTGTGGAGTAGTTTTTAAAAGTAGTTGTTTGAGTTTAGGAAAATAAACTGATGACTCTTGCATGGGAAACAGAAAACAGGTACTCGGCCAGCACAGAGTGCACATATATAATTAATTATGAAATCGCTGATTCTAGCTTTAATATCAAGTCCTCTCAGTGTAAAATATTGTACAGAAATTTAAAAAATATACAAATGACAATTTTAGCAAATACCTGAACTGCTGAAGAAATAAATACACTGACATTGGAAAGAAAAATGAAAAAAAGAAACATTATTATATTCTAACTCTTGTGTCTTGCCACATTTTTCAAGCAATATCTCCAGTTTAGAATTTTAAAACTAAGGTTTTGAAGCCAAATATGTTTCCTTTCAGTTTTTTGCCTTTTACCCTGGATTTTCTCCAACTGCCTGGTATCACCTCTTGCCAGAGGAGCTTCTTTTTCTGAGCAATTGGGCATCTTTTCCATATAGGTCCAAAAGGCACTGTGAGGAGTAGCCCTGATAAGAATAGTCCTTCTAGGTCATAAAGGCAAGAAGTCTCTCCAGCTGCTTAATGCCCAGTTGTCTGATGTCAGGAAAGTCGTTTGCCAAATCAAACAGGTGTTTCCATCTGTAAGGGGGCATTCATGGGACCTGAAAAACTATAGTGCTGTCTTATATGTGCAAATGTAAAAACTGATGTCTGAAAATAGATGGTCCAGTTATTTTTATAGCAATGCAGGGCCATCCTTCTAGCATGCTGCCCTTCTTAGAACTGGGGGAAGAACGGACTAACTTTCAGCAATGAGCAGGAACTCTGGTGACAGGGCCTGGGCTCAGGAAATTCCCATTGAATTCAAAACCCACTGGTGTCTCAGTCCTCTGGCTTGATTGTGCTGCCCTCACTCAAATAAATATTGTTACTGCTACTGTAAACCCAAAATCAATGTCTTGGGAAAGCCTGTGAGAGCAAGAAGGAAAAACACTAAACTGGCAGGTCCTGGTCCCGAGTTTACTTCCCTCACTCCCAATGCAGCAGTGCCAGGAGGTGCTGGTATTGCTCAGGCGTGTTTATTGACACTTGATGCCTGCTTTAGAAGGGTAACTCTTGCAATAACACAGCATGTGCTGCTTTTGCCATCCCGATGCTATCCTGCTAGCATGCTGTCCACTAGCAGCCTGTCTGTATTGGTTTACCCACACTTGCCATCTCTGTGTCATACCGCACTGGCATTAAGGTTATTGGGAAAATCTAATGTTTTTCAGCTCTCCCACATATGAAAATCACCAACAGCATGCAGGGACCTGCTAGAAGTGTGGCTAACCATGGGTAGGTAAGACTCAACAGAATTTGGAAGATGTATGATTCCCTGTAAGGCTAAGTATCCTAGCTATTTTGAGGCATGTAATTTCACTTTGCTTGACATTTGTCTCTTTCTTTTGAAACTAGGTCACCTGGTGAGAGCAAGCATTTCTTGGCTGGAGGCTCGTGGCTGGAGTTTCATTACACACAAAGGCCAATGACCGTGTAGCATTTTTGGAAAATATTGTCGAGGACAATCCATCATGGAACAGGCTTTTGGATTATTTGTTTTGGTTGTCATCTATCTACTACTACTATGAACACAAGAAATACTTTACTTAGTCCCAGCTAGAAATGAATACAAATTTTAAAAATCACTGACTTATTATACGTGTTACAAATTACAGTCTGAGACATATTCCATGCCTCAAACTGTTTTTGACAGGGTCATAGTGGAGCACACATTTTAGTCTGGAAACTCAAGTAGAACCTGAATGGCCTTTTTTTGCTTAAATCAGTCTCACTTCTGGAGCCCACGTCTTACTGAATTCCACCGCATGAGATTTACATGGCAGGCAGAAAAAGGCAGAAAATTAATTCAAGGCTGGAGAGCTATAGAAAATTGACATGCATGTGTCCTTGATCAGAAAATCCAGCAACAATAAGACATCACGAGGAATGTAGAGCTTCAATCAAGTAAACAGCATAACATTTTAATGGGCTTATTAAGACTGTGCTTGGAGAAAGAGGGAGAAAACCTACAGGTGAATTATAAATATACAGGAAAATAAGTATGACATTATACATGTAAAGGGCTTGTCAATTGTTTAGTCTTTTAAAATACATTTAAATGGAAGGATGGTATTCAGATGAATAAAATCCAAGCTACCCTGTTTCCTGAAGGGTATTTCCTGTATGAGAATCACCAAATGAACCCGAGGAGAAGTTAAGAAGGACTTTTGAGAACTGAAGCATGAAAACATTGAATGGGAGCATGAAAACAGTTGCTCTGTCTTCTCCCCCCAATGCAGATCCAGCAATGGGTCTGTGGCAACTGACCAGCTGCAGCTGGGCAGAACCTATGGAAAGGGAAGGATGAGAGGAAGCCAGAAGAGGGAACATGACAGCTGGTGGGGAAAGGTCCAAGGCTCAGGAAGAGAGTGTGCCAAGTAGAAGTTCTGACAGCCAAAGCTCTGCCTACTCTGAATTGCCCTCCTTACCACAGTGGGCCAGATTTTACCAACCAAGGTGTTATAAACAGGTTTAATGGAGTCTGATTTTAAAAGTGACTGCTGTCAACAGATTATCTGACTGAAATTACATTATGGAGTACAGAGCTATTATTAAAACCACCCTTAAAGTCCACTATACTACCATATTTTCTGCACTAAACTGATTTTTTTCTAATTTTTATCCTTCAAACTGACACTTTTATGGAAGCCTCAATCCATGTTTTCCTTTGCAACTTAGTAATTTCTAAGAATGCATCTTTTGCTCCTGGCAAATAAACAAAACAATGGCCTTTTTTCTAGGACCTCTGCTGTGTGGCAGAACCTGAAATTTTGGCAAAATAATGTTTCTTACATTAAGAATGTGTATTTGTCATCCCAGTGAAAGTAATTATTATCTTAGTTTGAGCAAGTTAACGGCTGGAGAAAGATCAGGCTTATCTGACACATGCTAAGCAGAGACTTGCTCTGAAACTGAAACTCATTCATGTTACATCTGTGCCAGGTCTATTCCACCACAAACACAGTAACCAATCTTCCAGCCCCTTTCCCCAGTTCCAAGCAGCAGAAAGGTAGGTTTCTCCAGAAATTTCAGCCCTGCTAAAGATTTTGACAGATATTGATGCAATGCCACAAGAACTTCTTAACTCTGTTAGTTTTCATGTCTCTGTTGCCTGTGGAGTTAGGGAGCGCAGAGAAGAGATGTCTAAGTGAGGAAACCAAAGTAGCTCAGGAGTGGGTGCAAGCAATGGAATCAGTACAGCCCTCTGTCCAGTGGATGCTGTGCTCCTCTAGCCATCTGAAAATGAAACATCTGGTCTGAGATACTATAGCTGAAATGTTGTATTTCGGACAGTATCCTGGGTAATGTGTTTGGGGGGACCCTGCTTGAGCAGGGATGTTGGAGCAGGGATGTCACTTCCAGTGGTCCCTTCCAGTCTTACCCACCCTGTGATTCTTTGTGAACCAAATTAAATATGGCAAGTCACCTGGATGCCAGCCATCATCAGTGAAGAGTAAGGCAAAAGGTGACACCTTTCCTGCTGTGATACATGCCCAAAAAACAGGAGCTGTCACTTTCTGCTTCTGACTGCAGAGCTATCTAGAAGAGTATCCTAGATGAGGCTTCTAGCCTGTAGACAGCTGCATTTAGGTGAGATAAAGTCCATCCAAAATGTAATGCCTATTAGCTTGGGCATAGTGCCTAATTAATTGGCTGTAGTCCTTTCCTGAGCTAATGCCAGGCTTACATTTGTGCCAGACTGAGTATCTCTTTCCTGAATGTCATTATTGAGAGCTAAGATACCCTTAAAGAAACTGAAGAATTATACTATATGCAAACTGTTTTTCATTATTGCATAAGGGTGCAAAATTAGCTGCTAAAAAAGCATGAAATGATAGATTATCTGTGCTAGACTCTTCATGTCTTTATACAATTTTTAGTCTTGCAATGTAAACATGCCATGAACAGACTGGATTTGACATAAAGAGAAATCACAATGGAAATAAACTGACATTTGTAAAGCTTCTCCAAATGATAGAGATTAGCAAAATATCAAATTAAGTGACAATTGAACAATGCCAGTGAATTGAATATAGATAGTATCCTGAAGAAAAATGTCTATGTGGTTGTGTAACTCCTGGGATAGATCAGGAAGTTTTCAGGAAAACATGAAGTACTGAAGTATCAAAACTGTTTGTGAATCAGGGTCAGTTCCTAGTTCAGTAACAATTTGTGAAGGAAAAAAAAAACCACAAAAATCACCTCTAAAACACAAAATCTTTAGATATTTTAGAAACAGTCAGGTTTCTAAACCTGAAAAAATTAGTTCTTTTACCATTCAATATTTTCATTATAAAACCATAGCATGCAAACAGAATAAATGAAAAAAATAATCTGTGAAATAAAAGTGAAATATTTCAACTGATAAAAACTTTCTTTTTTTATCCAGATCACATTTTTACTAATATTGTTCATTTTTCTCAATATTTCATTAGTCAAGAATTACTGCAGGATGTGACTAGATCACTATTCAGGCCCAGCCAGGATGTCAATTTTCATATTTAGATTATTTACATCCCAGCTGCACAGACAACTCCAAATTTAGCATTACCTTTTTTCTTAATCCCTGCCTTCACAACCTTAATAGTGTTCTTATACAACTGAGCTGTGTTGTGTCCCATATCTTTTGCACGTCTTCCCTAACATCACTTAGTTTATTTGTTCACAGTGCGCAGAGCATTGGCAAGACCTGAATCGATCGGGGCTTGGGCTTGGATAGAGGCTGCCTTACTGGGGTGCCTAAATGATGCCTCACTTGCAGGTAGCTGCTGAGCCAGTACTCCTGGAGGAGGTGCCTAATGGCCATGTTTAGCTCATGGAGAGGACACTGATGTCTTTGAAATTTTGACAGATTTCCACATGGAAGATTTCTAAGACTCTCCTTGCTCTGCAAGGAACTTAGGCATCTATTTTAGAGGAACAGGGTTGTGAACTACTAAGAATTCAGGTGACAGTTGGATGTCTCTGTGAGTCAGGCTTAATTTACAGCCTCATCTGGGCCTTTTGCTAGCTAATCTTATACATCCTTCATCTAATTCGTTGTAGCTCCCAGGCACAGAATGAACCTTTACAAGTTCAGTATGATAGAAATAAATCTTTGCTGTTTCCATGTAACAGCCAGAGGATTTGAGGCAGTGACAGATGCAAGGAGAAGCACTTTGCTTATAGGGCAGAGGCCACAAGAATAGCAGGTGCTGGCCCAGACTCACCTTCAAAAGCTTCATTGATGACTCCAGCTGATGCCTCTCTGTTTTCAGGGCAGCAGATGAAGGACAGTGGAGAGTGTCTTATCTCTTGCAGTTTGTCATGAATACAAGAGAAAGTAGGTCTGTTGTGAGGTTCTTGGGACCAGCATCTTTTCATTAAATCACATCTGAAAAAAAATGTAAATGCATACAAAAATGATGATAGAGTCATTCATCTCAACAATTACCATTAAACATCTGTGAGCAATGTTTGGTCTGAAAACTTTCTGTGTGGTACAAAGATCATCATCAGCTGCTGAGGCAATGAAAAACAAATTAAAGATCAAATCAAAGTTGAGAATAATTACTTTTAAACATTTTAATTTTTTTGAGATGAATATTTTTGAGATTGGAAGCAGATATAACATTTTTAAAAAATACACATTTGCCATGAATATCTACTCTCCCTGAAGAAGTTAGGAATACTTTCTAAGAAAGCAGACAAGGAAGAAATTCCCTCACAGAAAAAAAAAAAAAAAAAAAAATTAAAAAAATTAAAAAAAAAAAAAGGGGAAGTGTAAAATCAGAAATTAATGTGAAGTTTTCAACTTATTTAATCCTTCTTCATCTCAGGCTACCTCACATTCAGGAGAAGTTCAAGGCAAACCCTCCAGCACAGGGAGAGTTAATTCCAACTTTTACCTCCAGATCAAAACAAATAGGAATAAGTCTTCCAAAGGCAAACATGGTAAGAATTACCTCTGTGTACAGGGATTCTAGCCCACCTTGTACAATACTATCACTACCACTTAGTGGAAAATTTACCTGTTGTTTATCTAAATGATAGGGCTGGTTTTTATTCCTTGCTCAAGGTGAGTTTATGCTGCACAAAACCAAATCCTACAAAAGCTGGGGAGAGACAGGCTGAAAACCAAAACACAGCCAACACCTGGACTTGCTAATTGTTGGGAGTGGAAAGAGGTCTCAGAGTCTCAAAACCAGAGAGCAGCCAGTGAAAGGCTGGTTCAGGAAGCTGCATCTGGAATGTGGAGCATTTACCTCTAAGCCTTAAGTTCAAACCCTCCCCTGACAAACATCTTCCCAGACCTGCTGCTATGTGATACCAGGCGTTAATCTGTTATGTGAAATGAATTGCCTTGCTTAGATCCTCGCTTATCTGTCTTAAAAAGATGACTGCTGTCCTTCTGTCCTTCACCACAACTGGGCATCTTAAAAAGCCCTTAGTGACAGCTGGGAGGAGTCACTTGTCTTCTGATTTTTCAATGGTATTTTTCATTAAAATGTTAATGTATAAATTTTTTCAAAGCCACTTTTCATCAACCTGTATTCTTGTGGTTTTCAAGTTGAACAGAGTAACTATGATTTTTTTCAAAAGGATTCCATGAAATTTTGAAAATCCATTTTAAGAATTTAAAAAGTGGTATTGGCTTCCTAACACTCTGAATCACTTCATCTGCTTACTTTCAGGTGTACTTGTTATTGATGATGCTGGAAATATAGAAGGAAAAGAACTGAATAGGTCTCAAAATAAGGTTAAATAACTGGTTTTCCTTCTGCTGCCTGCAAAGTGTCTGTCACACTGAATTCCAGCCTTGGATTCTGGAAGCCAAATAATCTTCTTTCTGGTAGTGCTTGTTGGTAGGATATCCAGGCAAAAAAACCATGAGTTCAGGTGCTGTGTTTCATCAGATTTGCACTTGGGCTCTCATGAGCAGAGCCTTGTGGAAGAAACAGCCAGCCACTGACCAGGAAAGAAACAGAAAATGATACAGAAATCATAGACTCGTAGAATGTTTTGGGTCAGAAGGGACCTTCAAGGATCATCTAGACCAACCCACCAGCCATGTGCAGGGACATCTTCCACTACATCAAAGCCTCAAAGCCCCACCCAACCTGGCCTTGAACAGCTCCGGGGATGGGGTATCCACAGCTTCTCTGGGCAATATTTTCAGTGATTCACCACCCTCATTGTAAAATAATTCTTTCTTATACACAATCTAAATTTACCCTCTTTTCATTTATGTAACAAGAACATCGCGAGTGTGGAATATGAATTTTTTTGTTTTGTTTCCTATGACCAATCTCTGCCTTTCTAAATAACTATTTTTACTGGACAATCTGCTTTATAAAGCCATTCAGTTTTGCTATGGAGTAAGGATATTAACTTCTGCCAAAACTGTAATTCAGTACTGTAATATTCTCATTTTAATTATATTCTATGTTTTTATTTCCTAAATCAAATTATTTAGTGATTAGCTTAAAGTATCAGTACTGGTATTTTTCACTAAGTGGTTAATTCAGATAGGCTTTAGGTTTCTAATGGCAAAAACTTTCATGCTCTCTCAGAATATATCTGCAAATTTTACGTGTACAGCTATTTGTGGCATGACATTTAGCTTTTGAGGCATGCTGTGACATCCAAAGTTTTAAGTCATATGGCACAAACTTTCATTAGCTCAGAAATGCATGAGTATGAGACCAGTCAAGAGGGAGAAAGAGAGCTTAACTTGCCAAGATACATGTAAGTGACAGATTGAACATATTCTTATATTTTTGGGGAGCCAAACATGGGCTAGCAAATAGTGCATCACTTCAGCATGAGAAAGAGACCCAGAGGATTCCCCTATTCATGGGGAAAGCCTGTCAGGAAGACATGGAACATTACAGTTCCAAACACAACATTGGCTAAAGGTTTATGCTGGGTTCAAGAGCTAACATTTACACTAGATGTACACCTACAAACTCACACTTCACACCAGTGTTTTATCTGGGGGCAACAATCAAATGTCCAATAGAGCTGCTTATGTGGGGCTGGTTAGAATTTGAGAGCCTGGAAAAGTAAAGAACTAATATTCAGTGCTGGATATTGGAGGCAGAATGTGAACATTCCTGAAATTCACTATAGTGCACAGAAGCTACAAGCATATCCAATACTTTTCTCTCCTGAAATGGGAAATAAAATTTATGTGTGATTATCTTAGAAAATGAGAAAATTTGTCATTATAAAAAGCCCTTGATTTCACCTAATGCATTCTGTTCAAGGCCTTCTTCTCTCTCACTCTCTTAATCCTTCCAGGGGATCATTGCCAGAAACAAATAATAAAAAGCTGTTAGTTACCAAATTAAAATTTCTTATCAAAGTTGCTTGTGTAAGTTTGAAAAACACTCAACATTCCTGAAACTGCGATTTCAAGTCAGCAAGCGTCTTGGTGCTTATGCAAGTTCTGTAGACTGTAATCCACGGCCTTTGAGGATTTGTTAAATTAGCTCAGTTCAGTCCAAACCTCGGCATTCTCTTGCATGCAAGCCTCATACCCACGTGGCTGTGCCAGATGTGGATTTCTGACTGCAAATGTATTTACATTCATAGATCTAATTCATGTTTCAATATATGTGTCTCATTTATACATCTCCAAGACCCTTTTTCAATTCTTTACCAAGGTTTACCTAGCCACAGTTCTCTGGGGAAAAGTAGTTCCTGGAGTAGCAATTTATGGAGGCAAGGGGAAGAATTTTTCCCACCTTCCAAATAAAAAACCAAACAAACAACCCACTTCCTTCATGCTTTTACACCCTAAGATTTCTGTGCCAGCCCTACTTGCACTTGCAGTGTAAACCTATCACAGTTTCCTAAACACTTCTCAGCTGAAGTACTTTGGCCTTTGAACTCTCTTCCTATCAGTGATGGTTTGTTTTGTCAAATGACAATGAGCAAGCCAAAGTGCTGAGGAGACAATTACTGACTGCTGATGTCCTGATGCAGGTTCAAAACCACAAGGAGGGAAGCAGGAATGTCAAGAATCCCGGCATGCCATTAATGACCTAGCAAAGCAGCAAAAAGCTGTTTATGCTACTGACAGAAGCTGCATGCAGGTGTTGAGTGTTCACCAAATGAGATAAAAGATGGTACAAGAGTCTAAGCTCATCAGCTCTTTGGCTTTCAGAAACTACTATTAGGCACTGATCTTACAAGTTACAACAGGCAGACCAGTATGTAGGACCTATCTCCTCTGCTAAATTCAAGATCTGGGACCTTAAACATTATTTCTAGCAAAGTTTTCTTGATTTTTCTGAAGATCTAGTCCCTTGTTTTAGCGCAATTTTTGAGCCTTTGCTTAAGTCTGAATGTCAAACTAGTCCACGGATATAGCTGCCTCCTGTGCTTTTTTATTCACAGGACAGATGTCAGAAATTTTTTGAGGAAACCTTTCTCAGCAGAAAATATTGTAATTAAAATTTCTTTGGGCTTTCATTTGTTCCGTGACTTCCAGTTCTCCCTCTGCTAATAAAGCAAAATTCTAATCTCTTCTGTTCTTCAGTTCCTCCAAGTGTTAAAGCTTAGTTTGGGGTTTTTCTGTGCATTTTATTTCTAACTTGGTATTTCAGCTATATCTACATAAATAATCACCTTCTTTTAAGCTCAGAACATGGTTACTGGTATAAGATCTATCATGGAGGTATTGGCTTGCCAAATACAGAATTATTCTCAAGTCTTTTCCTCAGCCCTGAGAGTAAGAATTGCTCTCTTCCAGTAGCCTCTCCTATTTGTAGGACCATCTGTCAAGTGCATTGCTGTGACTGCTTTTGCTGAGTGGGTGATAAAGAAATTGAGACACAAAATTAGACAATACTGAGTGATTGTTAAGCTCATGTTCTGCTTCCTCAGAACAGAGGTATATGAAGGTATATCTTTCATATACCTCTGGACAGTGTGGGTTTGATCCACAGGATGTATTTATTTTATTCTCTTAATTGCAAGAATTTTGCAATTAAATCCGAGTTTTGTGCTCAAGACACAAAAAGAAATTAAGGATTTACTTATCCAGTCCAGATAAAGACTAACCAGAGGTGCAGACTTCCCTTTTCCTGTACTGTTTCAGCTTTTCTTATTGGCTTTTTTGAGTTCTCTCTACAAAAAGCAGAGTTTATTTTTCACTTTTGTTCTAATATTAGCCTATTCCTGCACCTACCATCAAGAAAGAGAGTTTTATCCACAGTCACAGACACATGATGTATAGAGGTAAAGTTTTTCTTGGAGCCATCTTAACTTCTAACTAATACCTTTAGGTACTCTCAGCCTTTTCTCACACTACTACCAGATCCATGCGTTAAATTCTTATTCACAGCCTGGTCTGCTGGATGAATTAGTAGCAGGTTGGCCAGTTTTATTGGAAATGAAAGTGGAGGATGTTGGGCTCTTCATGGACATGACCAACCTTCAAAATGATAACCAACTGGCAAAAAGCCTCTTGCTTCTTACAAATATTATCAACAACATTTAAACAAAAGTAACTTACAGGTCATCAGGACAATTGTTTGGAGATTCCAGCCTTCCTCCTGATCGTACATGGTGTAAAACTTCTGTGTTGGACAAACCTGGATATGGCTGTTGACCCAAAGTTAATGTTTCCCACACTAGTACTCCAAAAGCCCTGAGAAAAACCATTAAAAAAAAAAAAAGAGAGAAAAATTCATAACCATGGCAATCACGAAATCACCCTATTAACAGTCAGATTGTGTCTAACCTAAGAATAAGACTCAGAAAAAATAGGAGTAAGAAGACATAATTTGGTTTTGTCCCTAAGCCAACCTTTGAATAGCTAAAATAAATGTGTAGAACTGAGCTTCTTTCCCAGACTCACTGAGATGCAGCTCAGAAGACACTGACTGCCCATATCTTCCCCGGGAAACACTCAGGTTGAGCATGTTCTCATATAAACAAGTGTTCTGAAATCTCTAGAGGTGTGGTTAAAAATGGAGAAAGACAAGTTCTTCTAAGCACTACTCATGGAGCAATCAGCATCTCCTTTGGTTTGGCACAGAGTACTAAACTACTTTCTTAAATAAGTGCAAGAGTAGCAGTCAAATAGATAGGTAAAGACTCTGGGGACTTGAACAAGACCCACAGGCTGAGTACACGTGGCCACCGAAATCTAAACTTGTGTGAATATCAGGTTTCATGGATCTGGTTTAGTCTGTGGGTTTTTTTCCATGTCTCCTGTCAGTGGGTCTCTGCTTCTTCACAATAAACTCAAAGCCACGAAAAGCACACTTTTAGCTAATCTCCACAAAAAAAGTACTGTGACCTTCTCCTGACTATGCTGCAAAGTCTGGTCTGCAAAATAAAGAAGTTACTACAAGAGGGTGAAACTGTAAGGGCAAAGTTGTAAGGGCTGTTGGAAGGAAATGTCAATAAACCTAATGGAAAACAAAATGGAACAGCATGCAGGCAGTAAATTCATTGCCCAATCAACCAAAAACCACATTGTGGGCCTGGTGCAACTGTAAAATTATTTGAGTGACACTAGTTCCTTCCAGCCAAAATCCAATGATCTTAAAACATAAAGAAATATATCCATGAAACGTACTGTCATGGTGTCAAATATTTCATTAGAGCCTTAAAATTCCACTTAGGAGGAACTCTGCCAGAGCCAAAAAATTATTAGAGATGACAATATACAACCCTGCAATTCCTCCTCTAAACCAATATTTTCTTGCTGCAGAATTCAGTATGGTTATCACCACAGCTTTGTGGCTGCTGTAACTCACCAGACATCAGAGCGACTCGTAAAGACACCATCAATAAGGCTTTCAGGAGCCATCCATCTGACAGGGAGTAGACCTTCTCCTCTTTTTCTGTAATAATCATTTTTATAGATGTCTCTGGCGAGTCCAAAATCACCAATCTTTACTATCCGGGATGAACGCCTGTATTCCTTCTCAGACACAAGACAGTTGCGAGCAGCCAAGTCCCTGATTTGTGAGGCAAAGAAAAGAGGATGGATTTAGCATTGCAGAAAAACTCAGGTCTGTAAGTCATCTGGCTCAACATTCTCTTCAGAGCAGTGCCAGCTCCAAGGCTGGTTCAAGTGATTTAGGGCCTCACCCAGTTACATTTGGCATGTCTTCATCTGGAGATGACACAGCCCTTCTGGACAACCTGTTTCAGTGATTGCTCTGGAGTGTTGTGAACAATATTATCTAATTTCCTTCGCTGTAATTTGTGCCTGTTGCTTCTCATGTTTTCCCTGTACCTCTCTGAGAAAAGTCTGCTCTGCATCCTCTAAAGATACCCATTAGGCAAATACAGTGCATGGATCTTCCACTTGTCCTTCTCTCTGTTGCACACGATATGATTCTTGCCTAGGGTGCAGTAAGTCCTTGGTTCAGACCTTAGAGTAGCCCACTACTTTGGGAAAGAACTGTGAGTAACATTTAGCAGAAAAGCAGAGCCTTAGATTTTACTCCAGTGCTCTCTCCTGTCATGTAGTGACATTTTTCTAGACCTTTTTTCCTGGGTAAGGTAATGAGTCTCAATACTGTGGGTAAACCTGGGAAGACTAAGGAAGTACGTTCTGTACCTGTGTATAAAATGCATTTTCTCTAAATAGACGCAGCCTTTGCAAACATCCAAACATATATCCAAGAGGTCAGTGACTCTCAGTAAAGGGCTCTGGAGCTACAAGAAAAAAGGCAGAAGTTAGCTATTTCTTCCAGCTTTACCAACTCAGAATGACAAACTCCCCATGGAAGATTTCCTCACTGAAATGTATTTCCCCATTTGAAATGTATTTCCCCATTTGCAATGTATTTCCCCATTTGAAATGTATAGCTGTATTAATCAGTGTAATGAATTTTTCTAGTAGAACACGTGTATATGCGTTTCATTAGAATTCAACACTGACTGCAGATTTGATCTGATTATGTAAATGACCTATGCAATTGCTATAATGCTATAAAATTTCATTTTGTCCTCACATAATACCATGCATATTGCAAATCCACACACTAACTGGAGAAAAATTAACTTGAAGTCGTTAGGTCGTTTATTCTTTTCTTTCCTTCTAAAGAATTTGAGGACATAGGCACAGGGACAGCATATTCTTATATGTTTGGACTATGCCTCTCACATTAAGGACACTGTTGTTATTCAAAGACAAAAAAAAAAAAAAGTCTATGATTCCTAATAAACCACATACATGACCACCATTATTTATTACCACTTTCAAAAGGACAGTTTATGATTTTCATAGTGAGAAATCAGCAGACATCTCATGACTGAAACCACAATTTTGGTCAGTGATCTAATGACATTCAATCTCTTCACAACATCACTGATTGCAAGGTCAGCACTGAACACTCAGGTCCCAGGGTGTTAAGGAAAAGCCAGGTCAGACCTTGCTTTGTATAGAAACAGCTGAGCATCAGCAAGGACTTTTAGAAAGGGAAAAACTGAGAAGCTGTGGGCAGCTACAGGTTAAAAATATGATTCTTATGGTCTTCACCTTTTTCTTTCTGGCTCCTCGTAAATAGCTAAGTAGATCCCCTCCTTCCATCAGCTCCAGTATAAGATACTGAGGTTCATTTAACAGACACACACCGAGTAACTTCAGAATGTGAGGATGATCAAATTTGCTAAACAGAAGGAAACATGTGTAAGATGACGTATGAGAAATTCAGCTGGTTGATAGCTAGCAGAGTGCTTATAGTTGCAAACAGTGAATGAGCAGTTTGGCCTTTACAATCCTGCTTCTATGAACATGATTCAGTAGCTCTCGGTGCCTGGATTTGCTCAGTCATGAGGAGAGTTCAGAGACATCCTTCCAAAACACAGGCTTACGCTCTCTTTGACAGGCACTCTAATGCATGCACACATATTAAAAAGCACACTTCATCATATTTCCAGGAAGCAAAGAAAAGTAGCCAAATGGCAATTTCTTCTAGGAATATGATTTATCACCGGTACATTAAAGGCATCTACATTATTTTAATAGAATATTTTTACTACTATATTCACAGTAGAACTGCTGATTCAGAAAAATACACAAAAGTATAAGCACAAGGTGCAATATATTATTTTCACAGTTCAGCAGGGGAGTTTTTCACAGTACATTTGCAAGAGGAAAAAAATACATATGAGTAATACTTCTAAGTATACCAGCAATCATTTGTGTGTGTGTCTAAGACAGGAATTACCACAGAGCAATCAGTACTCTCAGTACTGCAAGTATTCTTCAAAGAATTAAGAGAAGAATATTTATTGCCTCTGACAGTGCCTGTGTTTTTCAAATCACTTCACTTGTGTTATAAAATGGTTCTCCCCTCTCATGCTGCGTGAAAGCACTTGCACAAGCAGTCAGAGAAATTTGACTCTATTGAGAGAATTGATGGTGTCCAAAACGCTGTCAAATGCAGCAGTGTAAACAAACAAGAGAGGGACATTTTCCTTCTAATCTCTTTCAATTCACCTAATCTCAGGTGTGGGCAAAGACTCTTGCAAAAAAGTGCGATTTAGAATTTGACAGTTCCCCCTGGCCCCTAGCACATACCTCTCAATCAGACAAACTTTGGCACTTTCAGGAACAAAAAGAGGGGAAGGAACACCTGGCATTTTCCTTCAGTGGAGACCTTTCTCCACTGAGCTGTCATGCCTTACTTCCCGAAGGATGGGACAGACACAAGAATTTCCTACATGTGTTTGCACACAAATTACTCACCAATAACCAACATCAAATGACTTTTTGAAATAGAAGCCACTCAATTTTCCCTTTGCTGCAGAGCAATAAAAAGGAACACATAGTCCTGGCTTAACTGAGCCAACACGAACAACATTACAAGCCAAATTTTAATGAACATCCAAAAAGGCAAGCAAAATAAAAGTTGCTGTTACATATCTTGCAACTTGTATCTCATATACCTTATTTGTTTGTAAGCACTCAGATGCACTTGTTTTTCTTTTCCACCCTTGGTTTCGTTTATGAGACCTCACAGATGAATATCAAGTGAAATCATTAAACCCTCCATGAAGGAATGAAATAATTTTTTTTAATATTAAAAATGAAATATTCAAATAATATAAAATAAACATTATTATTGTTGTTGGTTTTGTTGCTGCTGCTGCTGGTGGTGTTTTTAATGACTATGGGGATTACATAATACTTAAACTTTTCTATTCTCTTCATTTCTGATTCATTGTATTGGTGTACATATGGGCCCATGTCAATGTTTACATTTAAATGCAAAAAATTTTCAACTATATACTCTTCCAGGATTTCTGGATTTGGGTTATTATCTGCAACAAGAATTGAGAGAGACTCAGAAACTTTAATATATATATGGGTTAATATAATTTCCGTACTACACAGAAAAAAAACCACCTTAACTGTGTTTATTACTGCTAGGTAGAGTGAAGATTGATTATGAGGAGTTTACACACAACTCTTACTCTTTATCATTAATTTGCACTTTAATGACTTAGTCAAATTTGGTTTTAACAAGCCTTTTACCTCATTCAGTTACAGTGTGTCATAAAAGGCAAAAAATGCAAGCTATATTTTTTAAGCATGTAACCACAAAAAAAATTGGAATGCTGTAAAAATCACTTTCCAGTTTCATAACACCATATTTTCTGCACAAAAATAAATCCTTCATTTTTAAAATTTGCTTTTACTTCTGCACAGATGAAACAAAAGGCAAAGGAGTACAAAAGTGCATCTGAAAACTAAACTACACTCTCAGTCTTATAGTACCAGTTGAAAACTTCAGTTGAACTTCTGGTTTCTGGGGACAATTTGGAAAACAAGATTTTCAGCTGAAACACAAACCTTGTTATGTGAAATTCTTGCAGTGGTGACAGATGCATAATTTAACACTACCTCAATAGAAGGGGTATGTGGCAGCCCCTAGTGGCACATTTTTAAAAAATATTTTCCATTGTAAATTACAGCTTCAATGTATCAGTTTATTCTGATTTGTTTCCTTCAGTAAAATGGGATAAGTTGAATTCTGACCATTGCCTTTAAAAACTAACTTGGTTTAGGGGAGCAAAGATACTGAAATACACCAGTACAATCCCAAATAAATCCATGATATGAGCATATTGAACTTGCATGAACTTAAATGTTGCTTATCGGATTTATAGCTTTAGTTACATGATATTCATCAGTAATGATTTACTTGTTTGACAGAAACATGAGAACACCCAAAAAATGCCACAATTTTCTGTTTAGAGGAAAGTGGTACTTTCATTCCCCTAGAAAGCCACCGCCCTCAGATGACACCAGCTTTGAAGTGTGCCCAGGGACAAAGCTGTCCCTTACCTCATTAAGTGTGCCTCCTTCAAGAATTCGCTCTTCTCATGGTCTGTCGCACCCTTCTTCAAAGTCTGCTCAAGAGAAAGCAGAAGTGTAGAAACATTTGGTCATCATCACTGTTACCACATCGTGCTTAAGTAAAACAATCAGACATAGATGTGGCCTTAAAGAAACATTATTTTCCAGAAATCATTACAGGGCTGAACTTTAAGAGATTTGTAAGAAACACTACAAGGAAATACCCAGATCAGCCCAAAACCTATTTTTCAGATAAAACCTCTGACACAGATCTCTCTGCCCATCCCATTCTGTTGCAAGAGAACAGATTGTTGTGATTACCTTGACTGCTACTTTGGATTCTCCACTTCCATCTGCCAGGATATCTACTGCAGTCCCTTCATACACCTCTCCAAATGCTCCACTTCCCAACAATTTGTGTAAATTGAGTTTGTCCCGAGGGAAAAATGGCAGTGATTCAATCTCTGCTTGAGAAGGAAGAGTGCTACAAAACAGCAATACTAGTCACTTGTTCATGCCTAAGGATGTCTGAAATTCTATCAAAATTCAAACAAAGCTGGTACTATTTGTCTCATCAGGTATATTTAGGGGGAGCTCAGGTGAGGCCTGGATGTTTTGGGAGTTACTGGAAAACACCAGGTCTTCTTCCTTCCCTGTGCATTTGTATTTCTTGCCAGAGGGACATGAAGGATGGGCTGGGGAGTTCCAGGCTGGGCTGTGAGCCAGAATGGCAGCATGGTAGGGCATCCTTTGGAGCATACCTGCCCTGCAGCAAACATGCAGCTCTTAACTCTACCTTGGGGTTTCAGGGACGAGCACCCTGATGTAAACTGGTCCAGGGAACACCTCTTTGATGTTTTTGTCCTGAAAATACATTTGCTCTGAGGACATACCGTATGGCATAACAGGCATTGGCTAGTCCCACTGTCTCAGCCATCCCCCTGAGTTGAGCTAGTTCTTTGTCTTCCTTGATAAACACTATCTGTCCAGGCAAGGCCGGTTTTCTGGATTTCAGTCTTTGTTTCCATACTGGAATAGAAAAGGAGACCATTAAGTGTTTCACTCTGAAAGTAAGGTCAAGTTTTTATAAGGATACAAGCAAGTATTAGAGTTCTTTAAGCACTCCTGTGCTCTCCCTGCAGGTAATCGACAGCAAGAAATGCCTGAGGATGGAGTGAATTTCTATCCTGTCCTTCATACCAAAAATATAATAAGCCATCTCTAGGGTCTCAAAGAATGAGAATATACAAATTTCTCCCAGCTCCCATCCCAGGGAGGGAGCATTTCCCTAAATCTGGAGGCCAATCATTTCCCACCATCTGAACTGCCTCTCGCTGAGGCTTGGCAAACCAAGGGTAAACAAAAAACTCAATCACGTACCAAAACTGAAGAGTGTGACCACACCCAAACACAGCACAACAACTCCAGCCACAGAAGCAATGGCAATGATGGTGCCCATGGGCATCATTTTTTCTGTTAAAGAGAAAAGGAAATTTGTTTAATTACTGTGTATGCATGCGATGTCAATCCCATGGAGTGGAGAACACCTGAGAGAACCCTTCAGCTCCCTGCTATGTAAAAGTCTTCTACTGCACAAAGTTGTCTTGTAGGCTCTATGTGGATGTGTATTTGGTCAGACTAATCCTTCTCCCCCAGACTTGGGCCATTCCTGTGACCTAATGTGCATGCAGAAATAGAAAATGCTGAACTGTTTGACTACTCAAAATGGGATTTCCAAAAGCACTCACAAAGTGTAAGTCTAACATTCTGGCTGAAGGCAAGAAGTAATTCTGACATCTTCACCCAGTGTGTGAGCTTGCCTTTTTTCAAGAATCACATCATAAAGCAGAGGGGCAGAGCCACACAGACAAAATGTTATAAATGAGGAGAAGCACTTTTCAGGCCCACTGTTATGAACAAAAGAGCCTGGATGAGCACTAGCAGCAGGGATCACCATATAAACATCACTATTTGTTACCTATTAGCGGCATTACTTCACCTTTGCAGGAATATTGTTATTAAAATAGCCAGTCTCTGTTTCTAAATTGGTATGACTATTTAGAATAACAAAAAAAGGATTAATAGAATACAGAAGTACAAGACATACCTTCACTCAAAATTATATCCATGCTAATGTCACTGTATTCACCAAGTCCCAGCACATTTGCAGCTGCTGCTCTGAACTGGAAAGTTCCTTCCAAGTTCTTGGCCTTCCATGTGCAAATACTGCCACAGGAGCCATTGTAAACTACCTCCCACGTGGACTTCACATCACTACTGTTGCCAGAATGTTTCCTGCAGTATGCACATCACGACACAAGAAAGACATTAATGCCACAAGGGCAGTTTACTGCTTCACCCCCAGCCCATTCTTTGCCTCAGTTTCATGGTTTTCACAGCATTTCTCTGCAGGCATAAAAGCTCAATCTGGTCATGGGATTCTGGCTACAGAGAAGAAAATTGTGCCAAGCCATTTCAGCTGTGCTAGGAACCAAACATCTTTATCTTGGCATTGGAAATTAAATACTAGACCATTTAAACATGAAAAGCTGTTCAATATATGCCTGATTCACCTGTTTCAGTATATGCATCACAGCCAAGATTTCAACATGTTCTTATTTACCTTTCTGGCAAAGAAAAAAAAACAAACAAAAAAAAAATTGTACTGTGCTAGAGCTTTTTGCCCTTCCAGACCAAGAGTAATTCAGTATCTCTGTGCATCAGGTTTCACAAGCTAAATAGGAAGCAAGTCATTGGCAGTGAAGATACCATTCTTTAGCTAGCCACTTTCCCATAGTATCTGCTGGCTGCTGGGTGTATTTCTTCCTTTCCCCATTGGACTGAGATTGATTGCTCACAATAAATTCAGAGCTGATTATTCACCAACCAAAAGAAGACCACGTACTTAAACTTGAAAGGCCATATCTGAAATATCAATTCATGTCACACAACACCGTAATACATCATGTGAAATGACCTTCATGAGCAAGTCACTCATTCTCCCAACACTCTTTAAAGAAGAAAAAAGGCCAAACACTTCTAAACCAGAGAGACATGGGAAAACTCATGCCCTTGGTGTGTACATGCTGCCACTAGAGCTGTATGAAAAACAGAGGTTGCTTAATAGGTCTAGGCAAACATTTTCTAGAATGCTGTGCAACTGACCTAGCATTTTTCTACCTGGTGCGAAATTCAGTCAAAACCACCAGCCTGTGTACATTCAAACTGCAAGAGAAAAGCTGACTGCATTAAAAGACCACCTCAGTGATGCATTATGATTCCAGAGATGAATAAGAAGCTGGAGTCTGGAGAGCACAGCAGCTAATGCACAGCCCTGGCACAGACCAAGGGATTGACCTTTCCTTACCCATCTGCAGCAAGTCAGGTACAGATTGTCTCCTGGCATATCAAAATCATTGTTTTCTCAGAGCATGCAGGTCAGCACTCCTGCATGCTCACAGAACTGTAGGAAGCTTACAGCACCAGGAAAATATGATGGACTCTCCTAATTTTAAAATAATGCATTAATTAAACTTTGCACTGACTGCTTTAAAGGAATCTCTCCAGAGTCATGGTCAAAAAATTAGAAGTTCAAAGTCACTGCCCACAGCAATATACTCTAACCTGCCCAATCAGCCCTATCAGTGCCAGTGCAGGAATAAGAGTGAGCTGGCACTCTAGTGTGACATCGATAGCTCAGACAATCGGTATTTGATGACAGAGCACATTAAAAATTATACAGTCATCCCATGTGGGTAGGAACACTATTTCTGGCAATATTACAACACCTTCTTTGAGTCCTCTGAACACTAATATATTTATGTATATATTTTAGCCAAAAATACATACTACAGGTAAGTTGAGATTTGTGATTTGAAATTCTCTCCAAATCATCTAGTTCACTGACATAGATCCAAATATATAATTGTATTTCAAGATTGCTCTGAAAGTGTTGTTAGTGTTTTCTTCTGTGTTTTCCAGAATTTCTGGAAATTATAGGTACTTGGTTTATCAAAGAAAGAGATCCCAATGAATATATCATATATATTTCATTCTTTCCATCAGAGCCAACCTGAAAAGTTCTGCACACCCAGATTTGTTCTGCGCTGCTACCTGCAGGAAGAGTGCCTCAAGCATTGCTTACCTGCTCTCTAAGATGTAGTAGGACAGTTTGCTTCCGTTGTCATCAGCCTTTTCCCACTGTAAAGAGTTTTTGGAGTCTTCGGCTCTTTTAGGAACTCCTGGCTTACTGGGAACACCAGCTTAAGCCAAACAGAGAAAGAAACAGAACCCTTAAAATGTGTTATAGCATGACAAAGGGCCAACAGGCACAGAGAAAAATCTGATGCACGTATGGATATTTAGACATGCAAAAGAAAGGAGTATCTATATTAATAATACTCATAGAGAATAAATCCTTGGCTTTCTCTTTGTGATGGATAAATTCCAAAATTTGTACTCACATGCAGCCTTTCACCAGTAATGAGTTCACTTGTGTTATAGGCATTTCATTTTAGTTCCCCTCACTCTTTCCTCTGCTCCACTTGGAAATTAAGCTCATTTCTTTCCCCCTATTACTTCTGAAGGTATGGTATTGTGCTATTCATTTTTCAAACAAACAGAACTATTGGGTCTTAGTATAAGCAAATTCCCTGCTAAATTTTTGAAAATATAATGTCTAATGTTCACATCCTGCAAAGTCTTAAAAATCTTGTTATGCTGTGTTAAGTGCTTACCTGTAGTTTTAAAACTTGTCGAAGAGGAAGTGCTTTTCACTCCTGTAATGTAAACTACTGTTACTCTTACAAAGTAGTTGGTCCAAGGAAGAGTTCCTGTGAGGTTGCATTTGTAAACAAGATTTCCTATGCATGTAGTGTTTGCAGGAGAAAACCAGTCACTTTCTGTTGGCCACTAGAGAAATAAAATATCATTATGGTCAACTTTCTTGCCCTGCTGAAAGTGTGTCACAGTTCTATTCCTGGCTAGATTAACTACTTTGCCACCTCCTAATATCATAGTGGAAATATGACGCAGGTGCTCTTTCAACCATGGACTTTGTCCTCTCAGAGAGCAAGGACACAAACCCTAATTTTCTTCTTTGTTTTCAGGAGACCTGCAAGTCTTGGCAGTAACAAAGAACAACAGATTAAGTGCCTGCTTTACACAGCCAAAAGGAGCCTTCCCCTTATATTTCTGGATCATCGTGCCCAGGAGTTCAGCTTGCCATGATGCAATTGAAGGGAGGTGGGTTAGTGGAATTTTGATGTGACATTTATTTTAGGGCAGGGAAATGTTTGGTGTAGGTCTGTCGAATCTGATTCTGTAGTAAAGAATCTGCATGATCCAGTTTAGGACATGACTTTTTCTGCATCCAGTGGTTCAGGTGTTGAAGTCTGAAGTTTCCATGTACGCTGCTCTCACTGCAGCCCTTACTTCTTACTCCTTGGACCTGGTCTTCTCTCTGGCATTTTCTCCTAACCTCTATCACAGGAAAATAAATCCAGATACTAGGTTGTAGCTAATATTTACTGCTGAAACCCTTTTCTTCTTTTTCTTGTGCAGGGCAGACATAGGATTTGCAACTGCAAACCCAGTTGGGGCAGGGCAGCGAGGAAACAGGGATAGGACTGCTGAAACAGGAGACTCAGAAGGAATTCTGGTGAGGTCATCCAGGATGTCCTTTGGCGCTATGGAGTACTAAATGCTACAGCTGCACTCCTCCTTGTTCCTGGCAAATGCTGACTCCATCCTGCCCCTGCTGAGCAGCTAAGACTGACATCACCATGCCCAAATTATCCACTGAGACTCTTCATGTACATCCTGCCACCCACCCTGTCCTACTTACCACCCAGCCAGAGTAGGTGAAATTTTCTCTGATCTGAAAAAAACCCACCCCAAAACGTAGAGGTATTTTTACCTTGTGCAGCTCAAACCAGAAGCTGCTTTCACTGATGTGCAGAGGAGCTCTCCATTCTAGCTGGAAACTGGTGTTTCTGGGGACTATGTTGATAGGTGCAGCTGGAGTCTCAAAAGTTTTTGCAATGACAGGGACACTTTCAGAAAACCAGTTCTCATCAGGATGAAAAGCAAGAACCTAGTAAGGCAATGGATGAACTGTACGATACCGGTGCAGTTGGAAAGGCAGCTTTGCTTTAGCAGCACCAAGTGTTTGGAAGACCAACATTTCAAACAAGACAGTATTTCAGGCAATAGAGATTAAGGTATAGAAATATTTTTGCCCCTCATAGCTGCACCTTCAGGCTGAAAGTTCATGTCCAGGAGCACCCTTCCTCAGAGACCCTTCTTAGTTTCTTATCTCAGATTTCTACCGAGTCCCTTCTCTTTCTAGATCTTTTTTAAATGCCACATGCTCTGACACAGACATGCAGATGTCACATCACATATTAGGCAGTGTTTTAGAACCACAGAAACACAAAGTCAAGAAGTGCCTTAGCACATTGCTTTTCACTAAGCCACTGGCAAATATGACCTGTTAGGTATGCATACTTGCATAATTACATATAGGTATTTAGGTATGTGTGTGTATATATATTACCCATTATATTATCCAAATCATTAACAGAAGCCCAAAATCAAATTAGGACCTTCAGATCCCCTCCTGCCATCATCTGAATGTTCTCCCAACTTGTGTAAATCACTCTATTTGTGATACCCAGTGCACATTCTGCAGACAACACGTTTACTTTGTCACTTTTAAAAATGTCACTCTGATCATAGACCTGCTGTCCAGACACATCATGTATTATTTTTTAAGCCTTCATCCATAAAGGGAGAAACAGTACATTTTGTCCTTATGAATCCACGTTGCATACTTTTATTTGTCTATTTTGCAGAAGAGAAATCTAAAGATTTGCAGGTTGAGCGAACTAGTAAAACTACTTGCAATTATACCTTGAATGAATTATTTGTTCCAGGCTGGAGCCCACTGACAGACCAGGCAAGCATCCCATTTGAAAATTCACTTTTTCGCAAAGGTGTCGCCGGGATAGGAGGCAATAAATTGACAGAGATTTGATAACGGATGGATTCAAGAGGTCCATTTGGCTTCAGAGGTTCAGTCCAGGATATGTTGATGGTGGTGTCAGACAAAACTAATGTTTTAATAGTGTTAACTACCTCTGGTACTGAAACAGAAAGAAAAATTAATCTTCCTTTTAGACTAGTCAAGAAATGTCACCAAAGAAAGAAAAGAAGGATGTAAGTGTATTAATATGATTCATTCACAGGACTGAAACTCTACACATGTAAAACTCATATTCTGGATAGTCAGTCAGCTGCAGACAAATTCAAAATATTTTGAGGGACTTTTAGTATCTTCTTGGCTATCCTAATACACAAGCAGACAAAAAACCCAAAAAACTGAATGACAAGAGAAAAACAGTGTCCTATACCTCTACATTTATAGTCATATCACTGAATTCCTGCTCCCTCTTACTTTCCTAATTGGGGTCTCAGATGTGAATTTAATATGGTGCTTACTTGAATATGCTTTTTTTTAATATGAATATTTTAAAAAGAAATTTAAAAACTGTGCACTATTCCAATTGGAAAGTCTTTTCTTGAACAGAAACTTATGAGAGAAGAAAATCTAAAACTAAGCATTATTTCCTATAATTTAAATTTTTTCTCAGAAATAGAGTCTGGCTGAGCTGTATAAGGAAGAAATCGGGTTGCTGGTTAGATGTCCATACCAGCTGGTTACTCACTAATTGTTCTGGAAAAATCAACCCTTCCTTTGCAGCTTTAAGATCACAGACTTTCATAAATGGCATGTCCCTACTCTGTATAAAAAATTCTTTATTTCCTATTGGGCTGTCCAGAGAGGTAAGAAGTTAAAAAGTCATTACACTATTTATGTTCCCAACATATCAAAATGACAAGTCCATATGTTTTAATTCATATCCTAGTAGCAAGACTACAGATTATTTAATGAAATATACAGAAACTAGACTAGGAAAGGACAAATTTCTTATTTGTCTAGCTAAAACATACATGGAGTAAGAGTGACACTCTGTGGCAAGAGCAATGCATTGTCTTCCTCTTTTTTTCCTTCCCTCTATCTTGCTGTTTGATGGAAAGCACAAATTATTCCAAGCTTCTTTCACTTCATTAGAGAATTGAGAAAAAGGCATTGAGGGAATTCACACAGCTTCAGAGGTGTTAAATAGTTTACACACTTCAAGAGGCTCTAGCAGCATCTGATTACAATTTAAACTGGCAGTTACATTCATGAAATTGAGAACATAAGTGTCAGGACACATATACCTTCTATTTACAGCTGGCTGGAAGTTTTTCAACAAATTTGAAAAGCTCTGAATGCTGATACAAATGTCTATTCAAAATACTCGGGGTTTGTAGGCTGGGTGGAGTGAGGGGTTTTTGTTGGTTTGCTCTGCTTTTTGTCTAAGACTTGATTTTCATCGAGATTTCTTGTTTTGTCCCAACTGGAGAAGTCTGTTCTGAGTTTCATGTTTCATTTTAACATGGGACTAAAAAATTCTGTTTGAGTGGAGCAATCCAGTCTCCTATTTCATAACTCTACCTTTATGTTTCATCACTGAAAGGATGCACATTGCTGCAGGATGGCACAGCTTACCATATAAAAAAGTAATTGTGTCAATTCTTTCCACATCCCAATAGCATTTAATGTTATTAAATCATTGTATCACACAAATTTTATATTACAGATGTGGAATCCCATGCAAAGAATTGAAATCTGCTGATAGAAGGCTAGAATTGTTGGGTGTTTGGGAGTTTTTGTCTGTTTGCTTGTTTGTTTTACTACATAGGAAAGTTGAATCATCAAGGTTGGAAGAGACCTTTCAGATCATTGAGTCCAGCTGTCAACCAGAACTACCACTGTAACCCCTAAACCTCTAAACCATATCACACAACACCAGGTGCCTCTTAAACACCTCCAGGGATGGTGACTCCACCACCTCCCTGGGAAACCTATTCCAGTGAACGCCTGAACAGTGTAAACATTTTTTTCTGATATCTAATCTGAATCTCCCATCTCAGATAAAGGGCATTGCCTCCAGTCCTTTCACTGCAGGCATGGTAGAAGAGACCAGCTCACAATATTCAGGGATCCACATAGGATGGGAGCCTATTTGCTTGATGGTGCAGATGCTAAGGGATCTGACTGTTAAGAGAAAAACACCCAGCATAGTTGAACTAGAGAACTCTCAAAGTATAGGATGTCTGGATTCCATGAGAAGGGTAGTAATATGCCTGCACCTCTTGTTTCACTTCCATTTGAAACATGAAAAGAAGCTCACCTAAAACAGAGGAGTTTTAAGGGGAAAAATGTGACTGTTCCCAGGATAAAAAACAGGGAATGATCTCTGCATAAGAGAAACCACTAGTAGCTCACAGGTGGTGCTCTCCTCTGGACAATGGTGGCAAAAAGAGAGGTTGATTATTCTATAAATGAACCCTTAAATAAACCTCTAAAGAGTGCATCCCTAAGGAAAGAAAAAGGGAAATCAGGACTCCTGGCGTGTACTTGTTGCCAGGTATTCTGGATAAAATGTTTTCTTGGGCAAAGTTGATCACTAGGGGAAAGATACATTGAGGAAAGTAAGAAAAACTCAGTGGTGGCTGTTCATACTTTAATTCCAGTTATTCCATCAACTTCTGAAGTAGCCAAAATCCAAGGAGAGGTAAAAAGAGGGAAAGGAAAACCTTAGGAGTCCTGCTGTGGCTCACTCACTGCATGTCAGAGCAATATCCACATGCACAGCTGTGCAGGCTGCATGGCTCTGTGCCAGCCACAGCCAGCCCTGATGCAGCCAGGCGAAGGGAGCCAGTGCCCAAGGGCCAGAGGCTGCTGTGCCTCTCAGTTTCTCTCCCTTACTCTCTCTCAAAAAAAGAACTGCTGCAACTCTGCCAGACAAGACCCGAGCAAGAAAACTAATGAAGATGAGGGCCACAGCATTCCCACATCCCAGTGATTTCAACACTAAGTATCCCTAGGTATCACCTCTGCAGTCTTTCAGCAAAACACAGATATGCTGTCATGTAGCCTTGGCTATAATTCTGACTCTCTGACTTAGGAATTAAGAGAGGTGACTGATGGCTTTGCAAGAGTTTATCGAGAGTGGATCACGCTGACACCAGCTGGTGACACCAGGCACGACAGAGCAAAACTGACACAACAGAAGAGCAAGCACTGTGTGTGCTATGGGGAATAGCTACCCCTCCTAATGGCTTTCCATGTTTTCAGCAAGGGAGTTCAGCAGAAGCACAGAGAAAGTGATCTGAAGAGGAGCACAAAGGCAGCTCCTCATAATGACAAGTGTTCACGTACAAAGGCAGCTCCTGTAAAGACAAGTGTTCATTAGGGAGTTCAGCAGAAGCACAGAGAAAGTGATCTGAAGAGGAGCACAAAGGCAGCTCCTCATAATGACAAGTGTTCAGGTACAAAATTGCACATGCAAAACAAGAAATGTGCTGAGTAAGGTGGTTCTATTGGGCTGGGCTGCAACATATGCAAAAGCATAACATGCACCTTTTGCATTATCCTTCTCTTTCTGGAAGACATCAAGAGCTTCAAGGAAACCGGGACAGTAGCTGCCCCACAGCTGCAAAGAGGTAGAGTGAAGCAGGGAATGAGTAGAAGCATCTTCATGCCCTAACTGAGGTATTTACAAGCACGGAAGGCATCCAGCTCAGACTGTAGTATTCTCAAAGAACAAGGACTGACAGGGCACATCAAAATTCTTGAAATCAACTGAAAATGAGCTGTTTTCATTCAGGCCAAAAGTAAAAATGAAATGTTGCTTTTTCAGCGTGGTTCACAACAAAACAAATCTGCATTACCCTTAGAAACAGCAATCATGAGAGTGCCATCAAGCCAAGGGAAAAAATCTTAATGCTGGATGAATACATAACACAGCTATTTAAACATACATAACCACACATTCATTCAAGTACAACTTACTTAAAGATGTGGTCCAAACCAGAAACTGCAACTGTTTAACCATTTTTAATCATAATTTATCTTTCCTCAGGAAGAAAATAAGCCACCGCATTAAAGAATATATACAAATACATTGAATGAAACTTTCAAATTCATCACGTCTTCTTGCCAAAACCTTGTGAAGATCTACCCAGGTTATATTTTAAGCAGACTATTTGTCCACTTTCTGATTTACAACCCAAACTTCCATATATCTTCCTCTAACTGGGATGAGAACTCTGTTCAAATTCAGAGTAAAATATGAAACAGACCTCCATACAGAGTTGTGCCAACTGTTCCTTCTCCCACAGGCAGCACTTCCTCATCTGAATAGTAGTTTTTCACTGCAACTTGTATGGCATAACTCGAAAATGGCTGTAGGTTCTCTAAGACAGCAATAGGACCCTGATATTCCTGTAAGTGAAAATCAGATAATATACATACACTCTTAGAAAAGAGAGTCATATGTCAACCCAATCATCTGTCAGTGAAGTGTGTGGTTAAAAAGTAATACGGTAGTGTTTTTACATTGTAATACATTTTAGTGTTTAAAAAAAATGTTAGAATCACAGTTTTGGTAATAGGTCCCTAAAGAAAAGAAAGCACATACCAAAAAACAAGACAAAAAACTGGGGGGGGGGGCGGTTCTTGCACAAAGGAAAACTAAGGAATCTACCGCTTACCAAATACCATAGAGAAATGACAGTTACTGCTGGGATGTAGAAATGGAAAAACTCACTGACAGAAAGCTAGAGAATGTTTCATAAAATCACTAAAAGTGACATCACATTCCCTGTTTATAGATGATATCACATGCATTTCTGTGTGAAGTAGCCATACCAATATTGTTTGCTGTGGAGCAGACAAACATTGTCTTGTGTTCCTGCATATGTTTGTCATTTGTCTGGAAAACACCAGGTACGTCGGCGTAGGCTGGGATATGCCAGGGCAGAGCTGCTGTGGTGTGACAGATGGCAAGCTTAATGTAAAACTGGTGTTGGTCATAGCAAGGATAGTAGGTTTCTCAGTGTCTGGCAAGAGAATCAGGCATCTTTTATCTAGGAAAGACATTAAAAGATTAAAAATTAAAATTATGGCTGGACCAACCAAAACTTGCATGAGATTCTGCCACTATTCATATTAGAAAGCATAGCTACAAAGTATTCTTTCTGCTCTCACAAAGAGAAACAAAAGAAAATTCCACCTGACACTACTTTATTTGATTACTTTTATGGACACAAAAATAGTGGTCCTCAGAGAAACTCTTATTTCTCTTTGACAAGAGAAATATGACTTTAATAAATAATTTAGGTTTTTCTTGAAGTAGAAGATGTAGTTTCTAGATTTGCTGCATCTTTGTAGAAGATGTGTAATTGCTGTGTTTCAGGGCAGCACATACTGATGAGCCCAAACTTGCCTGTCACAGGAAATACAGATATGCTGCATAGACCTTGCCTTTCTCTAGCAATTAAATGTTATCTGCTTTTTCTTCCAAACAGCTTTCTATGTGTAATGCAACAACAGATAATGGGAGAGAAATCTGGGAGGTAGAAAAAGAGTTGGAGGGAGAAAACAATAGAAAACTACACTGACAGTTACTGAAAAGTAACAAAAGAAAATTCCTCATCACTTGGTGTACTTTCCAAAACAAAATAAAAATATATTAGATGTACTCCTCATCACTTGGTGTACTTTCCAAAACAAAATAAAAATATATTAGATGGACTTCCTGCTAAGAAGGAAGAAATTCAAGCATGTGCACAGGGAAGGGTGCGACCTCCTCCCTGCCCGAGGGAGTAGAGAAACTCAGACAGCAGCACAGCAGACTTCCTGCTAAGAAGGAAGAAATTTAAGCATGTGCACAGGGAAGAAGGGATAAGGACCAATTCTTGCCTTTAGGCCACAACAACTGACCTCATAGTTAAGATCTTTTCTCCCAAAGTGAGCAACCCTGCCATTGCTACCAAAGTCAGGTTCATGCATATTCCTCCGAATGTATTTGCAGCTGTCAATGTAAATTAGAAAATCTTCGTGGGGATCTCTGGATAGAAACAATCCATTTGGACTGAAATTTGGTTCTTCCCTTTCTGCACCAGCCAAGTCTGGGGCTCTTGCAGGAAACCTGTCCCTGGGGATAGGGATTGGCACATTCTGTACCAGGGCCAAACCAGGCTCCTACATCAAAGCCAAGCCCACACAGATCTCATGAGAACAAACATGCCCAGAGTGTTGGCAAGAGTAGCCTGAGCATTGGTCAGAGCAGCCACAGGCAGGCATGACTGTACCAGCTACTCAAAAGAATTAATTTTTTTTATTCCAAAGAAGTTCATCTTGTCAAAATATTCATTTGTACATTTGCCAGGTTTTTTGTGCAAAATTGGAGTTCAATAACGATTTTGAATATATTCATCATGTTAGTAGCTGTTCTAAACCTCTGCATTTACAAAGATAATCCCTATAGATACCATGAATCCTAATTTTCAATTAAACCTTATGTTTTATTTATTTCATTATCATTCTACAATGGTTTGTTTAAAATATTAGGAGTTTTAAGTGATGCCTGGGTCTACCATAATGTAACTTGTAGCTGTCTCTTGGGTACTTCATTATAAATCACTTTAATAAGCAGAGTTCTTATGTCTTTATCTTAGGAAGGAGAGACCTTTGTTTTAGTTTTATACACTTGTGAACAAACTCAGAAATCTGTGTCACAACAGGGATTACTCGCTATCAAACTCTTTCTACAACACTGTGAAACATATTTGCTCTTTTTCTGTGCTGCAACATGCACCACCTTTTCTAAATCTCCCTGTCTGACACAACTTTGAAAATAGGCATAGTTTGGCATTAACAAACAGGGAAATACTCATCATTGTGACCTTCCATTGTATTCAACACAAGGCCAGTCCTTATATTCATTATTTTTTAAATTTGCAAATTATTTCTCTGTAGAAGGTACCTGAACCCATGAAGCATACTTTACATAAATACACATCTGCAACTTAAATACATGCTCTGAGAGGAACTGGTTACATTCACAAAACAACCCAAATTCCCTCTACCTGGATAAGATTGTGCTGCTGAGCTGTAAGCTAAGATTTTCAGCAAGTGGTTTGCTCTCTTGTAAAGAAAGTGTCTTCTGCTTTCTTTATCTGTTAGCCAAATTTCAGTGTATTCCTTTGTTTCAGCGGTCCAGTATATAAATTTCTTATCGGCAGTCAAGCTGCCAATTTTATTACCTGTAGGAAAACATTGCATAAATAAGTTTTATAGTCAACCCTGAGCAGATGATTTTAAAAGAGCAGAAGGCTGCTTGTATTCACAGTGATTCAATATAGCCATCTTGGCCATACCATGTCCTCAATGACCTCCCCTTGAGAAGAGATTTCTGATATTTTCCAGCAGGTCTCATGAAGCTGAGACACTGCTATTCCAGTTTACAGGTGTAGATTTGAAGGTGTTTAATTACCCATAATTATGAAAACTGCTATTCAATTAATAAACACAAGAAATAAAACATGAATGCAAGAGCTGTCTAAAGAAATTTTGCTCTTTTTTCCAAGATGAAAATCACCATGATCTGCCATCTCTCAGGAACAACTAAGACAGCTCATCTGGTAACAGAGCAGCTTTACCAGCACACCTCCAGAACTGAGCTGAGAACTGAGCAACCAAGAGTAAGTGTTGTTATCACAAGTGAAACATGGATAATTTGTCATACAAGACGCTACCTGCATTAAGTACCTTCCCCACATGATGAAGTCTGCAATGCCATTTTCAGGAGTAAGTTGTTGTTATATCTTTTCATTGAGATAAACTGCAATGGGTGTAGCTAATACAAAACCCTAGCAAAATAATGTGATAATATTCTAAGTGAAATCTATTAACAAGTAGCACCTGAGGCCATAGCATTTCTTTTAAATCTTACTAGAGTACACACTTGCATCAGTAAACATCTTCACACTGCTCTTCTTGTCTGTATGAAGAGGATATACAACACAGAGCAGAAACATTTTGTCCATATGGGCTATAGATGAATCAGTTCTATAAACAAAGTGCTTCATGACTGCTATTTTCTAAAATCAATGTTGTTTGAAGTAAGAGACAACAAGAATCACCTAGAAAACAAGAACTACCTAGAAAAATAAAAGACACTCAGACCTTCAATACTTGGTATTCTGAGGGTTCTCCAGCAGTGGCAACCATCCACATCTGAGGCCCATATTTCATCTCTTCTTCTGATGAAAAGCAGCTGGGGATTCTTGGAGTCAGACAGATCTATACTCATAGGTCTTCCCAGCTCTGCTTCTGTGATGTTACAGGTGCAGTAGTTCCTCATCTGTTTTTCTATTAATCCATGTCCCAAGATGTGGTGCACGGTGTTGTTCAGAATATCATAATAAAACACGTGACTGCCATTTTCAAATTCTTCCAGCCAGTACAAGCGGCTAGCAAAGAAAATGCACTGCTTTCAGTAGGAAAACTTCAACCTGACCAATCTAAATGCAATCCTAGTCTGACACAATAACAGCTATTCTGGATAAGATGGTTACTGTTGTGATAAGGCACAAAATGATGACACAGACACTGCTGCTCTCGAGAGGAACAAAAAGAAGCACCTTTATTTTCTGACTCCAACATTTATAGTTTTCCAAAGGTGACAGTGGATTGGAGGGTGACAGTGCCACCTCTCCAATGCCACTGGACAGACCAAGGGTCCATCAATTCTCTCCACCTCCATGAAAATATGCAAAACATAAGTTATTTACATAACTGTGTGTGAGAAAGTTTGTTGAAAGAATGTAAACATCAGAAGGCTTAACAAAGTCTTACAAAATCAAGGCGACAGGTTACTGTAAAAAAATTTTTTGTCTGGTGCTGACTTTCATTTGCATTACTCATCTAGAAGAACTTATCAGTATTTAAGCAAAATTTGAAAGTTTTACTCAAACACAGACGTCTCTTTGAAATTAGATACATCCAAGCTCTACTAGCAGTACCAAAGTGTCACTACATCCAAAAATTTCTGAGTTACATAATGTCAAAACCCATCCACCATAAAAAGTCATTTTTGGTCCTTAGCAGTTCAAGTTTTAATGAAAATCATATCTAAAATTTGCTTTAAAAAGGGGTATTAGTAGTATGTGCCTTACCTTAAGAAAGGATATGACAACAGAGATGATACAGTTGAATTACTTTTGCTGAGCTGCTTGTTCAAGGCTTTTAGAGATTTTTTCTTGAGCTCAAGATCAATAAAAAATATTTGAGTTTCATTCTGTGGTGTTTTCAGGGCAACAAAGAGATGCCTTGCAATCCAGTCAACTGTGATGGCTGTGACATTGTGAAGACACGCATCTTTGAAAAACTTAAGAAAAAATATTTAAAGGAGAGAATTTTCCAACCTGATGTTAAGACATTATGAAAACCAATTTGTTTCTGAAATAAAAATGTCTGCTTCAGAAGCAGAAGTCAAAATACAAAGATGTGTCATGGATTGGAAATATTTTTAGACAAATCAAAACAATTGTTTCACAAATATCAGCTGTTGCTTCCATATTCTTTAAATTAGAATGATGTAAATAAAATAAAATTAAATTAAATGTGATACAAATACACATTTATTGTATTTATTAGTATGAATTTTAAATTGAACATCTGATAAAAATATCAGCAAAGCAGATGTCAGTAAACTATTTATGGTTAATAGGACAACTTTAACAATGGCATACTCTGGTCATTTTTACTTTTTCAAAAACACGGTTGGCTATAAAATAATGGAAATAATGGTCACATAATGATCATTTTCCTAGATTCTCTCAAGTAAGGGAGTGACCAAAGAAGTACCTGAAACATTGAAGCATTCTGTATATTGAGAATAAAAAGAGAATCTTCAGTGATATGGTATGCTTTGTCATCACTAGCAGTATAACAGATGTCCTTTACATTAGTCTTGGCTGACAGTTCCCATGTGGTATGACCACTGTCTATGTCAGTAAGAAACAACTTGCTGGCAGAAATGGTTATTAGAGTTGGGATAGGGAAAAGATCTGGAAGGAAAAGGGCACAACTCAATTAACAAAAAAAAACCCATCCTAGATAAACGCAGTCGTTCATAAGGAGAACAAGTACAAGATACAAATAAATGATAGGTCTGAACTTATTGTATTTGCAACAGTAAATAAATAAAGTGATGAGATGCCCTCTTGTCATCACAGTCAAACTACTAAGATATTTTCAATGGCATTGTGCATGCTAACCTAACAAATTTAAGCACAGATTTGCTCATTTAATTACCTTTAACAGCCAAACTATAATGAATGAATATAACGAATATATATAATGAATGTATATAATTAATATCATGAATATATATAATGAATTGATATAATGAAATATATTATGATCTCTAGCAGTAAACAGGTTACAGGTGAAAACCTACTGTTCCATGCTAACCTGGAGTTGCACAAAAAAGCTAATTTAGCATAGTTTTGAGGAAAGTCTTGAAATTCCCAAAATTAGTCAAATTATAAGGAATGTGTTAATCTTTTGTATCAGAGGATGTAACCATTTCCCCCGTTGTGTCTGCTGTATGTCACATAAAATGTTGGAGGCTATCTATCAGATTGCCAAATTCTTGTACTGTCATTTCACCAGCTATTACACACAGTGAGATTGCAACCAAATCATCCATACCTGATGAATTCCTCTCTGCCATATCAGACAAAGGTCCTGGACCTACAGAGGTGAAGGCCTGCACCTGTGGGGCAGGAGATTGATACTTGTGTTAACTAACAGCATAAATGACTGCATTTGAGAGCCTGTAGAGTCAATAGAGACAAAACCCCTGTCTGCTCATCTAAGAACATAAGTGTGTGCTCTGTTTGGCACAAGGCTGTGCTGGTCAGTTCAAAGGCTACATTCAGGTTGGGACTGTGGCTATGAAGAGATCTTTAACCAGTGGCCCAGAGATTGACAATCCATGCTGCATCTAACAGCTAGAGTTCAAAGGACTCCAGACAGTCTTTTTGTTTCCTTCCTCAGACTGGAACAATTCGTGCTATTTGCTGACCTTGCAACCAACATGGTTGTTCTCTCTTATTAGTATCTGGTCTATTATATGCTCTCTTGCCTTTAACTCATCTTTCAAGCACACATTCTGTCTCTTCCAAAACTCCTGTCCCAATGAACATATGACTTCTTGACAAGTTTTGAACTGGAAGTCTCTTTCCATGGAAGTCACATGAGTCCCTGAATTTCTCAAACTGTGGCCCTGTTCAACAGGCCTCTCACTGTTCACCAGATCAGTTGAAGCTGTGTTCAACTTGCAGTTCCTAGCAATGGCTCTAGAAAAGTTACTTTTGGGCTTCACCATTTAGTGAACAACATGATACAAAGAGAGGTGAAGCCAGGTATCCATGGGTGAGTCAGCAAATCAGCACTTCTACAAGCAGAAACCACAAGCTCTTGCCCCAAGCCAAAAAAACATCTCCCAGGCAAACACATCAGACTGCACAGATAACATCTACCATCTAGCACGAGACAAGCTTAGTAATTTTTCATACCTGAAACCTTACTGTGAGGCTGGGAAGCACATCCTTGAGAAAAAACTGCATCTGGGTGGGTTTAACATTGCTTTCAATCCACTCCATGAAAGTGCCAGTAGTGCTGCTCCGATTCACTAACTGATAGTAAACCCTGAACTGCAATAATATTCCATTATCCCTTTCAGGTCTGTCCCACCTGAACTCCACAAGGACTTTCCCATCACTTCCATGTAGGTTATTTTGTAACACATATATTCTAGGGTTCCTAGGTGCTGAAGGAACTGTATAAAAAAAAAACAAAGATAAAATACGCAGAACAAAATACTCCTGTTAAAACACAAACCCTACCTCATAACTAACTCTACAGATTATCTAAAACTTAATAGTTATTCCTTTCTGCTTTTCATTGATGTGAAGCTATCTGATTTTAACTTGCCTAGCCAAAAGAAAGAGCTGTATAAATAGAAAAAAAAATGCACTCCTGCACTGAGATTTATTTAGCCAAGTCCTGTATGTAACTATGAGGCTGTAAAAATTTTCACAACAGAGAGCATATTCTATTCCCTCTCCTATTCACTTCAAAATCTACTGCATCTCATAAGCTTTCTCAGTACTTCAGTCTCAGCCACTCAGACTAAATTTTAGCTATCTTAATTTTGACATGCATAAGAGCAAAAATAAACACTGAAGCAAGTGCAAAATGTGCATAACATTTTTTTAAAACCTACTAAGTGGTTAAGAAATTGCATGAAACCTTTCATGTTCATTGTAATGAATTCAGTTTCTTTCTCTTGCTCGTAGTCACAGGCACATGCTGGATATATTGTCCTGCATTTTCTGTTTTGAATTCAATTACTTCAATTGTCTGCATTTATGTATGCAGTAGATGATTGCCAAAGATACTCAGAAACATGTCCTTGCAACACTGCCTGCAGCTAACTAGCTCTGAAAGCTGCTCATCCTTCACCAGGGTTTCACTTGGTGACATTGAGTTGCTCCCAGTACCCATTACACACGAGGAACAGGATGTAAAATTTTAGTACCTCCTTCAGGGGCCCGAAGGGATACAGATGTCATTGGTGCCTTGCCCCAGTATGTGTATGGAGTGACAGTAAAATCGAAGAGTGCAAATGGTTCCAGCCAATCCACTTGGTAGGATGGCACTGTCAGATTATGGGGGTGAAGGCATCCTTCACTCTCCAGAGGCTGCAAATGAAATTAAACAGAACAAAAAGCAAGACTTTTTTTCCTGCTCAAAAGGCCTTCAGTTTTCCAAAATTCCCTCACCAAACTGGTCACCTAAATCAAAAGACAGCTTCTCTTCCTGTGAGTGGTCATTGTTTCACCAGCTCTTGTGGCACTGTAGTGATGTGCCAGAAATCTGCCCTTTGAACTTAAAATAAAGCTTGCCAAATGCACTAAAGGGGGGATGAAGGCTAGACTTCACATTCAGGTAAAGCCTGTCCCACTGTCATCTCACAGGGCACTTCTTTCTCTGATTTACTGTGGGAGGCTTTCTCATTAATTTTTGATCACTGTGATCTCCTTGCCTGCCTATTCACATCCCAGCCACTAGCTCAGAGCCACTGCTGGCTGCACTGGTGGAAAAACTGGACAACTTGCATTGTGTTTGCAATTTAGTTTAGTTCTTGACCAATTTGTAAATGCCAGAGAAGAAAAAAACTCAATTTCTTTTTAAAAATAGATGTATCAGCAAGTAGATATATGTAGATGATACAGAGGGATTGCATCAATATCCTCACTTGTAGAGCTTTTGATCCCACGCAGTAAAAGACAGTTCCCCATTCCACTGTTGTGGAGGGACTCCAAGTGATGTGGAAACTTGTAGAATTTCCTTTAACTCTGAAAGAAGACTCTGGCACTGAATCCGGAATCACTTTTGGTGTAGAAGTAAAATTTCCTGTCCATAAACACAAGAAATAATAATAATCTAAGGAATGTGAGGAATAGGTAGACTATTCAAACACCACCTAGAACATGAAAGTAAGTCAACATTAAATAGAAACAATAAATAACAACAACACATATTCTTTTTATCCATACATATACCATCAGCTTTTATAATTGCACATTATCCTGTTACATTTATTAAGTGATACATATATGCATTTATCGGGTGTATCCTGATATATTTATTAATAAGTTATTAATATATTTATTAATAAGTTGCTCTTATCCTTATCTCTTATCAAATGGCTAAAGAATTTCAAGAATGAAGAACTGCAGGCTGACAACAAATATCTTGATTGAGGAGTTTAGAAAAAGAAAATAATGTACCTGGCAAAGGTTTAAGTGATGCCTGAACAAGGGTAAAGGCTGTAAACTGTGCTGGTTGTGAGAAGGGAATGCTAAGGCTCTGATTGATTTCCTGGACTGTAATGAACTGAAGCCGATTAATCCAGAACAGGCGACCACTGTAGTATTCCAGTGCACCTTGAAATATTTCTGAAGTACTCCATGCTGCAAATTCCGTGATGATGGCATTACTACAACTGTGGAAATGTATGAAATTAGCAAAGTGATAGCCCACATGTAGAGGGAACAGGTTTATGCAAGGTTTGATATATTGTTAAGTTTCTTATTATTCAAGTACTTAATACTTATAATTCAAATTCTAAAATGTAGGAGGCAGGAAATCAAATAAATTTTTTTCTTTAAGCTCTTTAAAGCAGAAATGAATATGAGACATTGCAGAAAGAAGAAAAAGGCCTTCATTCCCTTTATTTCATTGGAAAGCAATTATAAAATGATTTAAAATTCTGGTGCATGGATGCAGAAAAATAAGTATTTTGAAAAATCAGCCCACCTTCTCTCAGCCATTCCAATGAAACAGTGAAGTCTACTTCAGTGTATGAGTTTCATTCCACTTCACTACATCAGGAACCTAGATTTATTTGACTCTGCTAGTTTCCTTCCATTATGTACTAAGATCCATTAACATTTTTCCTCCCTGGGATCACTGGTGATTTAATCTGTCTTGTATATTGTATGCCAAAACTTACAGGCCTTTTTAGGTCCAAATTAATCTTGGTAAGAGATTAAATATGTTGTAAGAGGTGTCATTTTGCCATTTCAGAAATGTCTTTGAGCTTAGACACATGCCATCCAAAACAAATTTGGAAAAGATCTGACACACCATCAGGTCCATTAGGATGGATCATTTCTAATCTCTGTATTCTGGCATGCCAGGGACAATGATTTATGGCTGCCGATTGATTCATAATGGAGCTCCAGCTAAAACTAATCAACATATTTTTGTTCTTTAATTGTTTACTATTAATCATAGCAAGTCTTAAGCCAGTCTAGAAAATTCATCTAATTCCACACAAAGCTAGCCTGCTACATTATGGGCACATGTAAATACAGATGCTGCTCAATTAAGTTTAAGCAGTTTAATCTGATGCTTGAAAAAAAATTAATATAATCACATTCTCCACATGGAAGAGAGCAAAAGCATAGTTTCACAAACTACTATGCATTATACACTTTGCACTTAGAGAAAAAACCTGTCTGGAGTTATGCAGCCATTTCACATTCAGGATGATCAAGAGGAAAGCCTGCTGAGTACTGTTTGCTCAGGTGAGAAAGTGGTGTCAGCTCAAGTCCTGAGATTCATGAAAGATGAACCATTTACAGAGCTGCAGGCACTTGGAAACTGTCAAGTGTTGTAAATGCCAAGATAAAACAGACAATAAGCAGCAATTATTTCCTAAAGGTATGTCTAAAAATTGATGAGCATGACCTCAGTTCAGGTCACCAAGGTTCAATACCTTGTTTCTCTCCCTGTAAAACTGTGTTACCAACCACCGCAATATGTAGTTTGCCATCACCGAGCTGTGATTATTAGCTCTTCTTTTTGTTTATTGTTAAATTAGTAAATAGTGTGCCCAGCACTGGACAACATTCTTTTCTTAAAGAGTATGACAAAAACTAGAGAATACAGACTTTCTTATCTCTGCTATATGTTTACTTACCCTTCTTTGCAGAGAGGAGCTCTGTATAGGTTTAGATATAGACTGTCTCGCACAAGCCAGTAAAGAACACCATAGGTGAGATCCAAAGTTACACCAACCACCTAAGAAAAAACAGTCCAAATAGCAATTTGAACACATCTTCACTTCTGAGATAAGAGCCCTTAGGCATAACAGTTGTCTAGACAACAAGAGTACCTTTTTATTGGCAAAAATAGAATTACTACCATGAATTTTTATTCTAACACAAAAAGAGATAGGACTAGAAAATAATCAGGTCCTTGGTGGACACCTATTTATAGCAGCTGACAATTTTCTAGATAACATTTTTTAACACCTGTCACAGTGTTCATCCCTGGAGTATCTGAGTACCTCAGATATGATGGCAATAGCATATCAACTGCTTGGTGGAACTACCTATCAAAATCTCCAAAATACCTCTGGTATTTCAACATTCTTTGTCTGAAACATGTCGGTGATATCCAGTCTGAAAGTCAGAATCACCTTTTGAAAAAAACATTTCAGGTCTTTTGTCTTTGTTTTCCAGCTTTGATTTTATAAATAAACAGTTAAAATATTGCATTAGTTATGGAAAATAGATGCAAAATTTTAATTCATTTATTTGATTAAGCAGGAAATTTGAATATTTAAATTTTTGTAAATAATTTGTTATTAAATAAAGTGGGGGAGGAAATTAAACTATCTTCCTGTTCATTACTTCAATGTTTCATCTTCCTTAAAGAGAGGTGAAAGATTTGCTGTTTCTTTTTAATAGGTTTTAATATTCAAAATAGACTTTTCTTGTTTCTGCAGTAAACAACAGACTCAATACCATATGCAACAGTAATAAAAATCAGATATTTAATAATCTGTTCTGTGAATAAAAAAAGAATTTGCTTCCATAAGTTAGTCTGCTAAATGTTATCAAGTTTAGTCTATTTTATATCATTAACACAGCTAACAAGTTGTTTGGGGCCTCTCTGAACATGTTTTCCAGCAGCTCTCAAACTTCTCATGCAAACACTAGTCATAACTATTCTCTTATAAGATTAAATTTCCATTATGTATGTAAGTGGAACAGCCTTTTTTTTCCCTAACTCTTCATTAATAAACTGCAGAAGATGATGACAGGAAAGCAAATGCTATATCACTTAGTTGTCTGTTGCTCCTTATGTAATCACATTCTTGACATATTTCTGTTGACATTGTATGTCAGAAAATCAAGGTTTGAATGATTGCTCCTGTAGGTTGTCCTGTTAAAAATATCTCACAGCGTGTATGTGCCCAAGTGTATATTTAGTCAGCCGTGCTATATTCTATCCCATTTACCTATTCTCCCTCCCATGCTCCACACTAAATGACATCTTCCTGAATTTATGTTGCTTTTTTGAACATTTGGGTCCTTCTTCATTGCCCCATTTTTTTTTCTGCAGCTATTACATTTTCTTATAGATGTGTCCATCTTCTTTATCCTGACCCCTGTATCATCATTATTAAAAGGCAAATAAATATTGGTACTATTTAGTTTCAGGAGTCAGGCAGCAGTTTAACACCACCCTTCTCTGATGCTTCAAAAACAGGCAAGCACTTCCCAGCTCATGAGAGGTACTAATTTCTGGGCACAACATGTATTTGTGATGGTGCACTGTAACTGAGCATCATGAGATGCAAGATAAACTTAGCTATTTGAAACACCCTTTGACTAAAAATATTGAAACCACACCTAAAGGGTCCTGGCCCCACTTCCACATAATGCACTTTGCTGCTCCCTTATAAAAATACTTTTGTTCTAGTCATACTGTACAGTGTAAACAACTTACTAAGAGCTTTGGAAATTCTATGCCAGATCCTAAGTTGGAATAAATCAGAGGAGCTCTGCTCAAATCAATCAAGCTCGGCCAATACACACCAGCTGAGCTAAACAACTGATCAGAAAATAAAATAATTGCCATAGACGGATTTAGTTCCTGCCAAAGAAATTAGACTTTCAAAGCTCTGACTTTGTATTTATTTAGGAAACCTGCAATTTTTACAGTAGGTTCTTCTATTACTATTCCTAGCATTCAGATTTCAAGCTAAAAGGAAGTACAGCTACAAACTGCTGAAGATCCAGCTGAACAGCAATTCTTTATTAGAAAAACGAATGGTGAATACCAGTAGGAACCACTTACGTGGAGAACATACTTTAACTGATGGATAACAGCAATTACCTATGACATATGTGCTTTAATATTGAGGTAAGACAAGGTCTTTTCAGGTAAAGGACTTCATTGTGCAAGGAAGATACATATTAGTACCTGTGCAAACATATATTTACTTCTGGATATTGAGACAATAACAACCAGCTCAACAATTCCACCATTACAGAAAGTTGTGCTGCCCTTTTTTTTCTGATAGTTTTATTCTCAGTTTTATTTTAATAAAGAAACACCTGTCAGCTACAACTGGTCACTTCTCAATCTAGACATTTGTACTTGGCTTTTTGCCTGTGTGCATCACAGCAGGAGGCTGAGTTCAGGAGTCAGTGCATAGATTAGGGCAGCAGAGAAGCAGGAGAGAAGATGTTTGTTTGTAGGAGGTGTGAATAAGTGAATGGTTGAAGGCTGGTATCACTGACATAGAGAAAGGTGCAGAAAATAAAATGACAGGACCAGACAAGCAGTCCTACTGCTGCCAAGGTTCCTGAAAGCAAGAACAAGAAATCTGAGGTTAGCATAAGGCGATCCAGAGAAGCAAGTAGGGAATCAAAAGAAAAGGGCAAGGAAGTTGAGGTTTGCCACTTAGAATAAAATGGAACATGTCAGTCCTTTGCCATAGATCATCCAGAAGATATGTGCTAAGTCCAAGTGTGCTGCTGAGCCTGGACAACGTATATCTTTCCATGGAGACAGTCCACCAGCCAGCTTCCACAGAGACGTAGGGAGGCTAGTACTGGAAGATAGATTGGCCCTTTGCAGCACAGATCTTTCTCTCAAGTACAAAAGTTTTACAGTTCCTCTGTATGCAGGATTACAAGTACAGCAGGTGGCACACCAGAACCTACCTTCCTTCTTCCCAAGCCTTCATGGAAGTAAAACACCTGTGAGATTAGCTGGCCTGTCAGAATATTAATTCCCTTTCATGGACTAAACTAGGCCTGGCTTTTTTTATAATCGGAGAAACACCAGATTCTTTTCTTTCGGGAAAGGAAAATTAAATGTTCTGGGAATGATACAAAGCTCACTAAGAGAGATAGATCTCTAAAACTGGAAAGGGTCTTTAGTGGACAACTTGGCTTCAGGTTAAATGGGAGTACAATTTGTATGACAGGTGGAATAAAAACAAAGGCTGTGTTTTAAAGGAAGGAAGGAAGGCAGAGAGGTAGGGAGGGAGGGAGGAAGGAATATGCTTGAAGTATGAAAATACAGATCTTTTCATGAGGAGAATACTCAGTCTCAGAGTTCTTCCATTGTGTAGGTAACACCAAATTCCGCCTACCAAGAATGAGGTCAAATCTCACGTGGTGGCAGAGGCATGATGGATTTGGAGAAGATCACAATGATCTATGAGGAGTCAGCACAGAACCAAGTTTTTAAGAGACTTGATAGGATATCAGAGAGGAGAGAATGTAGAAGAAAGGCAGTGGAGAGGTCAGCAGAAATATGGAGTTTGTCTGTGCAGGCCTCAGAGAATAACAAAATGTCTCCAGGTAAGAAAAGGGGCTAATGAGCTTCCACATACACTACAGGATCTTTGGTGAGCTATTGGTGGAAATGGCATCTCTGTTTTCCCTCTTCTTTCTTCTTCTGCATGAGACCCCTTCTCCACCCTAATACAGCTACAACAACGATGTTCTGTCTCTTTCTTTCCCCTGTGCTGCCCAGTATCTGTACCCACCCTTGCAAGAAGCTCCCTTCTCTCTGAGGAGCTGCTCTGCTCAGCACCAGCCTCTTCACAGCCCTCTGGAGTTCCTCGTGAGCCTGGGGCACAGCCAGAGTGGCCAAGCTGGCACCAGGCCTGTGTCTGACTTGGGCAAAGGATAAACACAGGATGGGGAAGGACGAAGAGCCTTGACAATCCTCAGGGTGTTGAACTTGCTGCTCCTGCCACCACATGAGGGACAGGATCAGGCAGGATGGAGACTGTTGGTGGCAGATGTGGCATCTTTGCCAGCACTGTGGCAGGAGCAGCAGCAGTAAGCTGTGCCAGGCTGCAGCAGGGGCAGATGCCATTCCCCCTCTCTCAACACCACGGGTAAAACCTGTTTCTGTGACAGCACTTCTGCAACCTTAAACGCAACCCTGGCAAGTGCTAAACGTCAAAACTGGTCCTGTCAGGTCCTATAAGCTGGGGATCATCATGAAAGAGGCAGGATGATATGGAGCTCTGGGTCCATATTTTGATATGAAAGTCAGAAGTGACCATTAGACTTAGATCATTTGGAAAAAAAAGAACCTTTCACATGTGGGAAGGAGCAGCAATACAATCACAATTTTGACAGCTAAGGAACTCAGACTATATTCAAGAGATCTAAATATTAAAACACACACCACCCCTCCACCCTATCTCTCACAGAAAGAAAGAAAAGCAAAAAATCAATCACCTGTTTACCAGAAAACTGTAGCTGCTCTTGTAACATGAGGTACTCCTCTCCATTCAATCTTGTGCTCTCCACTGAATACATCGTGACCCAGTACAAATAGCCATTTACTGAATCCACAACTAGATCCTTCACTGGGAACACAACATGAGCTACAACATCTATATGGCCTCCCCACAGCGATTTTCTGTAGATCTAGGGACAAAAGAATTCACTTTAGCACCACATCTAAATCATCAGCTATGATCAGCTGAGTGTACATTAGTGATTTTTCCACAGCTATTTATCAAAAGACTATGCAAGACTTCAGCTTTCAAAGCCTAAACCTTTTGCATTCAAAGTAAAAGGATGAAGAATAATGCAAAATTATTAGTTCATTTTTGCCAGAAACTAACAAAAGAAAAAAGCTGAAATAGCTTTTTCCCTTTGCTTTCCCAGTTTTGGCAGCCTTCTGTCTGACAGAACTTCTCACCCACTTCATACTCACTATTCACAAGTGTAAATGAGGGTGCAAGGCAGTGTGAAATCTGGCCTCCTAGCTCCAGTTTTTAAAACAGCTTCTGACTTTGCACTTACAAGAAATGAAAGGCATAATTTGACAGCACTGCATAAATTAGCACTACAATTTTGAAGTCAGATACCTTTTAAATAATTCACATGTCAGTGTTCCTGATATGAGAGTGTACAAAGTGCAATTGTAATTATTTTTTAACTGCAATGATCTGCAAAATATCACAGAGCAGAGGTCAACCTTGAAAATCTCTGTGTAAACAAATAGTGCCAAATTTGATTAAAATAAAGTCCATCTACTTCTTGGCTGAGATCAATAGGGCAGCCTCCATTTTCACGATCTTCATTTATTTTCACAATGTTGAATCCAACAAAGCTTGCCTGTTTTGCACCTGGTGAATTCAGTATCCTGCATTAGTGAATGTTAGTGAATATTTTACTCCAAACTTTTGTATAACTGTGGAAAACCACTTAAGTAAAGAAAGGCCTCCTTGTTCTACACTATAATAGCAAAGGTCCAAATGTATCTCAGGTTGCAAGAAGTAGGGATTATTTTCCCAAATACTGCCTTACAGTGCTTATTGTTGACTTAAGGGATTTTTTCTTTTAAGAAATGCAGTTATACCTACCGTATTTGCTTTGCCAGCCCAATACAAGCATTGACCCAACCAATCAAAGGCCAACATCCTTGCATTTCTGACGTCAGATACATAAGTGTTCTCACTGGTACCCTTTCTTTTGTTCAATGTCCAGGTCTGAACTTCCCCCATGGAATTAATCCAATAAAGAGTGTTATTATACCAGTCGAGGTCTCGAAGAAAGAAAGATGTTAAGCATTACACAAACATGTAAATAAAGTCCAAAAAAAATTTTTAGAGAATAAAAAGAATTCAGGCACTTCATCTTTTTAAAAATTAATACATATGCACGATTAGGCTCAGCTAATATGAAGGTAGATGCTTCGTTATAGGAAATAATGTACATGTATTGTACATATATAACCCTGATTATTATAAATGTAAGACATATATTGGGATGCTGGAGACAGACCTATTTAGTTCAGAGGGTTGATTTTAGCACTGCTGTAACTGTGGTGATGTCCGAAGGGTTTCACTAAGGATTAATTTGACTCGTAAAATAGAAGAAAGGGGATGAACCCAAAGTGTTGGCTCAGTGAAGCTGCTGTACTGCACTGCACAACATTCAAGTCTAGAGAACTCTTGTCTTTCAGTGCTGTTGGTGAAATTTATGGAGAGCTAACAAATGCCAAAAAGACTGTAGCAGCAGCATGCAATTTGTTTAGTATGTACCTGAAACATTTCTTATATGAGGATAGAGGAGTTCTCCTTGCCTGTAGCTATCCAATTGCTGCTTCCAGAGACCCTCAGGGCCCACAGCCAATATATATGGTTCTTCTTCAGCTACAAAGGAAGAAAACTGCAGTTGTGCACACCAACAAGCAATTTATCTATAATATTTGTATTTCAATAGCAGCAGTTCCTGTTTCTGGAAAGTTACAAAAGCATCTTTAAAACTGTTCCTGTCCTAAGGAAAAAAGGACAAAGAAGAAATGTATGAAAATATCATAATTTGAGAAATTCAGAGATTCAGGGCAGCTTCAGATCCAGAACAATAAGGCAATTTGGAATCCTATTAGATGCTTAAAAAGCACTCTGGGTTTGGACCTGTTCTTACCAACGCCAGGTAAAAGTCACCCCTAAGCCAGTTCAGCACCTTAAACTGGAAGATATTTTCCCCTCAGACTTAGGTTAGTTTGGGTGAAAGAGGTTTCAAAAAACATTCCAAAGACATGGAAATCTCAGACATTCTGCACACATTCATTTCCCCTGATTATCTAAGCTCAAACCAAGGATTTTCAGCACTTGGTGAGCTGCACTTTTCCATGAATTGTCATTTACCCTCAGGGCATTGCACAAACCACTTCATCATAGAAAGTTCTTCACAGAGCAAAGAAAATGGATAACACCTCTTTTACCATATCAAATAATATTTTTGACAGAGTATTTGCATTAGAAAAATGTAGGTAAGTACCAATGTTAATATGTAATATCATTATTCCAGTTTGAAAATCTTACTACTTTAAATAAAAGCAAATTTATTTATCCTGTGTTCTTTAATATTTCTAAGAAAAACCTTTTTGTGCCCCTTATTTTGCAGTCTTTGCCCAAAGTGTGTGCCTCACTAAGTGGAAAGGTTTATACACATTTTATTCTTCATTTTTTCTGTGTGACAAAGCAATTCTCACCTTCTTCTAAAGTTGTACCTCTAAATGACTCTGACCATGGCCCTGCACCAGCAGGAGACACAGCTCTGACTGACACCTCATATGCTGTGAAGCTGGCCAGCTCATTCACTGTAAACCTTGTGTTACAAATATTTGAGACAACCCATTCCTCCTCAAATGGGTGCTGAGGTGACACTTTCACATCATAGGTCCAGTTCTGCCAAGCAGATAAACCTGTGTGAAGCAAATAATTGTGTTAGCAAAGAGTAAATGGTTGTAACTGGTGATACACGTCCTTTGAGAAAGCTGTATGTTGGAGACTCCTTTCAAAAATGCCAAGTGGAATTAGGAAAGGGATACATTAAAAATTTACACTTTTGCCCTCTGGCCCCATGCTTCAGTCTGCCAGGAAGAATTAAATTAGAAATTAGAAATTTTCCCGGGCCAAGTGATTTTCTGGTATTCAAAGGCACATGCACAGAGGGTAGAAACCATAGCACAATAACTGATCAAAAGTCATTACATCTCTGCCATGATTTCCTATGTGATACCAGTACCCAGCATTACTGCTACTCCAAAACATACTTAAGATAAAGCTTTTTTTAAAATCCTTGCAGGGGGCATATGAGTTGCCAACACAAACTTGTGTTAATTTAGACAATTTAGCTCTTTTACTGACAAATATGGGCTAAATTTTTGAAGCAGAGGTAATTCCATAACTTCCATCAGGATTTGCTATTGAAATCATTAAAGTCCAAATCAAGAAAAGGGAAACCAGAAAGTTATTCCTCTAGAAAGAAAATAAGTGAACCTTCAGGGATAATTGGCGGAACTTACTGGTTCCAATGGCGTGTTCAGGCGGTCTCCAGCTGATCACAGCTTGGTCCAATCCAAATAGAGCCGTGACAAGGTGAGGAGCAGTTGGTAAAGGAAAAGGCTGAGTTGATGGCCCATAGACAACCAAGTTGCCAATGCCAAAATACTCTGGGTACAGCAAATTGCAGTCCACAATGTACTCATTGAAGCTAGAACTTCCCACTGGAGAGACCTCTTCATGGAAAACTGCTGAGCCATCTGTGACTGTAAATGAGTCATCCTTGTAAATGAAGCTCTCCATATCATTAAATGGCACGTGTGATCTCAGTGTGTGAAACTCTGAACCATCAAGAAAACCTGACACAAAGGCCTGTTCTGTTTTGTTGAAGAAAATGAGTCTTTTAGATTGGAAGTCAATCGTGAAGGTTCTCAGAGCACTGGATCCCACCACCAGTGAAGCTGAGGAGGCAGTGCCAGGAAAGAGAGGAAGGTTTGCTCTGTATATGCCATCCTCCAGGAGACAGAAGATATAACTGGCCATAGAGAAAAATAAACCCAAATAAATACAGTGCAAGAAGTCTGTAGAGCCACAAATATTTTAGCAGCTGACATGTACCTGTCTTTATGCACAATAGAAAAATGCTTTTGGCACTATTAGTATATATATTCTGAGGAAGTAGACACATCAGTTTTTACCTTCTGGGAATTTGTATAGCACATTATTGGAGAATATTCTTCTATAATACTTTAAATGCTAAGCATGAACATTTAAAATTCGTAGAGCTTCAAATTCATAAAAGCATGAAATTTCTGAAACTCAGATTTCTTATTGGAAAAGCTTTATCTCTTCTGCTAATGCCCTAAAGAAGAAAATGCATGAAACAATATTACATGGCATCTCTCTTGTTCCAATTTTTTTGTAGCTTGTTATTTGTTGTACTTTTGTTTTGTTAACTTAAGTGCTTGAAACAGGAACCTAGATGACTAATGAAGTGGAGGAAATTAGAGAGGAGCTTTATAGCACCTTTGGCACCACGTGCTCACAGGAGTTCACTTACCCATTATAGGGATCAGCTATAACCTGCCTAGGGGACCTCACGTAAAGAGGAGTGATGTCTTCAGCTACCGTGCAGTTCTCTAAGTGGCACACATGTATCTGGGGAATGAGAAGAAAAACAGGAGATGCATTCATAGGGAGAAGACAAGCTGACCTGAGATTCCTTCAGGGGATGGGGAGGGTGAAACACCTCTCTCACAGTCCCAGGTCCTTCTGGGCTCCTGAGTGTTCAGCCAGCCAAGTATAACCCTTGTACACAAAGCCACAACAGCTTACCCTGAAGCTGCCAGTCATACCTCTAAGGTGGAGGGAAAATTGTATACCCAACTGCCTGTACTCAATTTGGAGGGCATAGTCAAACTGTACTTTGAAAATGATCTGGCAGGGAAGGGAAGTGCCTTTCTAGTCCTGGAAGCAATACCTTGGAATTCAGACATCTCTGCCATCGGTCTGTTCATCTACAGCTCATTTGTATATTTTCATCACTACTGCTTTTCCTGCTCCCTGTTCCCTGTGCAGTAAACATGGCAAGAGGATTAAAAAAATAAAAATCCCCACTAACCATTATGGGCAGGTTTCTAGTCCTTTGTACATTAGAGGATTACATGGCTTCATGCAAAGCCTGACCATTAGTGTAACTGATGTTTTATGAGTAGGAAATCCAGTGCAGGGTTATTCTCCATTTTCACTTCAAACTGAAGCAGCTATAATCTGAGCTGTTGCTATTGTATGAAACACTTAATATATTTTGTCAGTTATGACAGACAGTAAAATCACTATCTAGTTATCTGACCACCTTCCTGAGGCAGAGTAGGAAATGAACAGAGTAGATGGATAACCAAGAGAAACAGTGTGTCAATACTGGGTTTGAGGAGGGTGTGAAGTCAGTCTCAAAAACAAATTAAAACAAAAACACTTATGTCCTAAGGAGTAAAATAAGGCAAGGTGCCAGAGTTCCACATAGGGTGTTTACTTTAAATATGACCTGATAGTCAGGCATTTCTTCTTTTCTAAATTACTAAATATGTGAATGTTAATGTCATATTAAAATATATTTCTATAATTATATTTTTGCATACATATCTATACATAAATCATATTTTTCTCATGTAAAATTAATCATGCAATGGTTCAAATTAAGCAAGAAATTAATTAAGCACTAAAGCATTACCTTTTCATTCATGACAAAGTATATCCTCTGATAAAGCCAGTCTACTGAGATGGACACAATATTCCCCCAGCCAGCATAAAAGAGCATTAGGTCAGATACATCAGACATATTTGCAACTCCTTTCACCCAGATAGAATTCCCTTCAGAAAAATAGACAACTTGCTGATAAATATTCACAGAAATACCTAAAAACAGAAAGATATGTGCACACAGATAATATAAGAAAAGTTTCCATTTTTCAGTCAATTTTTCTCCTTGCCTTAAAAACATGTATTTTTCAGTCTGCAACCCATCATCATCAGAGAAAAGTTAATTGCTTTTTTCTTCTCACTTCTACACTTTCAGTTAATAAGGAAACATTCCCATTTGCTATGTAAGTGACATTATTATAGAGAATTGCCCTTCAGAAAGGTAATCAAAGAGAAGACATGTAATATGCAAACCGACACTGATTGCCCCTCTACAGGTCAAACAGTTGCAGCTGGCAAATTCACTCTAGAATTCAAGTTTGAGATAATCTGTGCCACCTCTGCACTAGTAAAGGCTATTTAGTCAGGGGCAACATTCTTTCTCCGGAGCCTTTGTGGCTCTGAGAAATTTGGTAGATAAATTCAGATTTCCACACTGTCACCAAGGACCAGTGTAGATAAGAAACATTGAAGCAGTGAGTAATTTGAGATAACATGGTTATCTGGTGACTTTGGCTGCTAAATGCCTCATTTCTTTAGTATGCTAACACACTAGCACTATCTTTTAGCTCTTGGTATTATTTTATTCAGAAGTATGAACCTGCTTCATTTCCCCGTATTCATGTTGAGAAAAAGTAGAAATTGATCACAGAGAAACGTGGATTCATTTTACCTCAATTTAGATACCTACAATGTAAAAAATGAACCAGCTGCCTAGATACAGCAAAGAAACAGTTGCACTGGGGAGAACCATTTATCACTTCCTAATGCCTGTCACTTCAAATACATCAAATCATGTCCTGAAAGTTCCTATTTCTTCTGATTGACTATAAAGTGAGACTAGACACTGTCTCAAGCTATGTGAGGTGCATTCTGTCCTTGGTATAAAGAGGTCTTAGTGACACTTGACAGAAAAAGAGAGAGCCCAGTCCGATTTTACCTGTGATGTTGTGGTGTACAGCACCATTTGGCAGGCACTGAGCAGCTTCAAGGAAATGTCCTGTGTATCTCTTCCTTAAAGACTCTTTTCTGGAAAGGAAGAGCCATGCTGCTTTTTCCTTAACTAGCAAACAGAGAAATTCAGAATTTAGATGACCACAGCACGTCACTAACTCAGACACATCATTAACAGACATGTATGTGCACGTGTGCCCAAACGTGTGCCCAGTGTATGTCTGCAGGTATGAATACATCCTTACATTAGCAGTGACAGACCAAAACTTAAACTCTTTGAGTGCTGAAAGTATATGGAGTTATTCACCATTACAGTTGATTCTGGCTCCTCACACAGGGTGAGAACAAGCCATGTGAATTTCACACCATCATTCCTGCAACAATAACCAGTTCCCTAGTGAGGGAAAGTAAGCTGGAGCAAATGAAGCCTTACTGAGTCGAGGAAATGAAGGCACTAAGACATATATGTGACTTCAAGATCCAGCAGAAATAGGACATATAACCCCTCTGGACTTCTTTGATAACCCCAGTCAAAGTAAAATATTGTCCCACAGAGCTGGAGAAAAGCAAGGTAAGTTTATTTATTTCAGGTGTTTTATTGTAATGATTAGTGATTTATTCAAAAAACAAGTACGTATTACAGACAAAGATGACAATGGGATAATATTATCTGTTTCAAAGGTGATAAACTTATAATTTTTTTTTCTAATAAAGTCACAGAATTTAAAGTCAGCAAGGATAGCTTTGGTCACATAAACTGATTTCATGCTTATAAAGGTCCAAGTAGTTTACATCAAAACCATTTCAGTAAATCTGTACCTTCTGTCTGGGCTATACATAACCCTGGGAAAGATAGCTTGCCTTGCTTCTGAATCTCAGATCCTTGGAAACCCTGCTAAATTGATTGTTACCTTCCTTTTTAAAGGTGGTATATTATTTCAAGTATGATTTTGGCTAATTTCCATCAGCAAACAATCCTTGCCTTTTTTTTCTCCTCTTCAGCTTAAGCAGCTGTCTGCAATCAGCTATCATTTCCTCATATGGATATCACAAAACTGTGATCAAATGCTGTCTTAATTTATTCCCAGATAAACTGCATAGGTTGAGCTGCTGTGAATTTCTCACATGGTGCACTGTGAGTAATTTCAATAATGATGCCTTCAGAGCAAAGTACAAGAGGCCAATATTACCTCTTTATCTCTTTTCAAGTAACGTTTCTCTCAAACTACAGCAGCAATCAGATTCTTTTCCCTACCCTTCTCAGGGCTCAGATCTACACAGCTCAGTGCCTGATGCAGCAGCACCATTTCTGGACATGATACATGACAAAGGGCTGCTCCTGTTTGTGTTTCCCACCCCCATAAGGCAGGGGTTTGGGGGGGCAATAGGGTTTATTTGTTTGTTTATTTTTTGTTTGTTTTCTGCTTTAAATTAATTGCTTGGCAATTGGATTGACATAGTGAATGCAGTCCAGACTTTTCAAAAATGACACAAATATTTATAACTCAGGGTCAGCCAGCCCTACAGCAAACCTCTGTGGAGTTGTAAGTAAGGAAACATTAGTGTGTCTGAGCTAATACACACAGACAAAAAAAAAAAAAAAAAAAAAAAAAAAAAAAAAAACCAATATTTTAAAAAGCACTAGAGAAACAAGTTCAGTTTCTCTAACTAATGGCAATTCAGAGACAGTCTTGAAGTGTTTTTATAAAGCTGAAGCATTTCCAGGTGTTTGACAACTGAATCTTTTCAGGAGAAGGGAAGGTCTTTTATTTTCTTTCCTAAAAGAACATTTTGATAACATCGATTTCACTCTTATTTGTGTTCTATCTCAACGTGTATCTTTCTCTGCCAATTAATAATTCTGCAATTCTTTGAGTAATAGCTATAATGCATCATTACATTCAATATTAATTAGTTGATATGGTAAAACAAATACCTCAGTGAAAGAGCAAAAAAAAAATTGGTATGATTTCTCATACTTGGCTTGAGATAATTGAGAATTTTTGACAAAAGGGTTTCACATTAAGTGACCGTTCATGTGCCTTATTACACCCACAGCTGAAGAACAGGACCCTCTCTGATGTGTTATTGACTCCTCAGTGTACACCTCCTTGACATGTTCACAGTCTAAATAGCTATACTCCTGCCAGGAATGTGGCAGGCCAGGGAAGATGAGTTTGTCCCCAGGAACAGTGGTAAGGACTCTGCTGCTCTTTTACCTTTGGATGCTGGGGTGGTGACGTTGGCTTCAGCAGGGGGTCCAGCGCCGACCTCATTAACAGCCACAATACTGAACCTATGGCACACCAAAGAGACAGGTTTTGGTTGGCAGGTTCCTTTTGAAAGATTGCCTGGGAAATATTTTACCCAGTAGGGAAGCTGCTACAGAAGCGTTCGACTTTCAGAAAATGCCCATTTAAATATAATGCTCTGGGAAAATTTAGAATAAAAACAAAACCAACAAAAGTCTGGATTGTTCAAACACAAAACAACAACACAATCTTCTAAATTTCAATTAAAAATATATTTTCAGACTCAGAAGAACAACTCAACTTCATTTCCAAGGAAGATCTGCATTTATCAGTGCAAGCAGAATGCTGACATCTGCATTTAATAAAAATGAATAAATTTTTCCAGATGCTTACAGAGGTAGAGAAGGCCACTCTATGTTTCTCTGGCTATAATAAAGACATGCCACACAAGCCTAAAAAAATTAAAAACAGCAGCTAAGATAATGCAGCCTCCCAGCCCTATATCCAGTTGCTTTTCCTTCCTCCCCATCTGACTTCTGCAAAAGCAGCCAAGTTACCTGGGATAACTCTGTTACCTCAAGGAAGATGCCCTTGCTTTTGGCAAGGATGTAAGTAAATAACAAAATTGTGCAGAAGTGGTGTTAAGGCATAGTTGGTGCTATCTGGGAAAGAAGCGTGACCTCATACTTGACCACATTGCTATCTTTTCTTTTCGTACCTGTAAGTTGTGTTTGGGAAGGTGGAGTAGAACTGAAAGCTGTGCCTTCTTGAGGATCTCAGCAATTCATGATTCTCACTGGTCAGGAGCAAGTTATATCCAATAATCAATCCGTTTGGAAAAAGTGGTGGAGACCAACTAACTTCAACAGTGTTTGGACTTGAACTCTGAATGTCTTTAATGACAGGAGCTGTTGCAGGAGCTGCAAGAGAGAAATATCTGACTGCAGCACTTGATTAAGACATTAATTTATTTTAACTTTTAAATACATTTTTAGGTTCCACACTTGTTAATTCATTTATACACCAACAAATATTATTAGGGACAGTTAACATTCCAGCCGCATTTCAGCTTTTTTTATGATGTTCAGGAAAACAGGACTATGTTTCAATCAAATACATGCATAATTATGTACAAAAGTATCCCATGTGCCCTCACAATTTTGTCCTGGTTTCTGTGCTTGTTTCTAAAACCAAAGGCAGGGAGAAGCCTCAATTCTTCTAGGTCCAACCAAAAGAACCTATAGTTTTTTTAGTTTGGTCTTCTGCAGCTACCCAAGAGACAACATACACGTGATTCTAAAGATTATCATCAATGTCTTCTGCCAAAGAAACAACAATGAAACTCAAATGTTTCTGTTAAAGTCCTGAAAGATGTACTTAACAGTGCAATTCATTACCTCCACAAGCATGTGTCCGGTAGCTGGGGCTGGGTGGAGAATGGAGCTGCAGCTGAGATGTAATGATCCAAACCACTTGAAATATGTATTCTGTGAAGGCCTGAAGGTCTTTGATGCTATATGAAGTTTCAGATACCACCTAGAGTAGTGCACAAACACAATTGGGCTTCTCTTTCCTCCAGCTGCAGCTACTGTGTAGGATGTTATGAGGGCAAAAGAGGTTTCATACAATATACATACTTCAGAATAAAAAAAGGCAGCATCCTAAGTTTAATTAAGAGGAAATTCTGAAAATTATTTTCAGCATAGACATTGATTTTCCATCACTTCAAAACATTTTCCCTTCTGTTTCCTCAGAACACAGCACCAAATCTCAGCAATGAGCAGGTAGATCAAAGGATTGATGCAATACAATAGTAAATTTTAAGAAAAAAGTAAAAAAAAAAAAAAAAACTGAAATAGAAGCATATTACATGCAATGTATTTTAAACATACACCACAGGTTTCAGATACAAAGGATCCTAGTTACATTGAAATATTTATTGTCTGAAGTAATTGCTCCCTATTATTTCATCAATGATTCATTCAGAATAACTTCCTGCTTAGCAAATTATCTTTACCTTTGATTTGTGGCACCAACTTGTCATGCCCTGTAAATTGGTCCAATAGAGATGATGGCAAGATAACAAGTGTACAGCTGACGCAAAAGAACAAATTATGAGAATAACTCTACTGAGTCAGAACAAAGGTCTTTCTAGCCAAGTACTGTGCTTTGACAAGAACCAAAAAAAGTTCTCTAGGGAAAAGTATTTAAAAAAAAAAAAAAGAGAGAGAAGAAAGCCTACAGCCATACTTCTCCTGAATATTCTCATTGGCATTTCACAAGCATGACTCAACATGAAACAATGGGAATATTTGCATTTAGCAGAACACAATTTTTTCTTCTGCTAATTTTTCCAGTCACTTTTCAAACCCAATTTAGTAATTTTAACAATTTTAATATTCAGGAGTTTAAATTTAGCAATTTAACATCCACACGTGCCAGGAAGTAGCTGAACATTTCAACGACCCATTCTGCGAGGAAAGACATCTTGCTAGATTTGAATCTGCTACCTGCTAGTTTCCATCAAGGTTCCTAGTTCCTGTGTTGGAGGAAATGGGGAATCATCCACTGCTTTTCAGTTTCCCCATGCCACTCATGATTTTGAAAATCTCTTTCATGTACCTAACATATTATCCAATATCTTTCAAAAAAAAAAAAATATATATATATATAAATATACATATAAAAAGAGCAGAGAAGAGCCAATTTCCTTGCAAAGTAAAAGGAGGTGTCCTCCCTTACCTCTGTGTACCTCCAGTCACCAGGGAGCTTGTTGAACTTCCACTGGATAACATATTTCACCCCAGAGATGTTAGCTGCCTTCCACCCTAATGTGATGCTGTGGTTTCCAATGGCAGATGCAAATGGAGCGCTAGGTTTGTTCAAGTAGCCTGAGGGGAAAATACAATATAAAAGTATCCTTGCATCTCAAAAACCTTTTACCTCACACACCTAAAAGCTGCAAAGCCCATAAAAACACATAAAAGAATATATCGAAAATGTTGCTGGGTAACTCACATGGCATTTTAAAGACAGTTTGATAAGTCAGACAGAAATGGGCCAGGTTCAATGTGAGTAGTTGTGACTACTAGCCCATACTTTTATAAATGCATTTTTAGTTACAGCTACTTATCAAAATTTTTCTGAATAGAAACATAGAGACGGCGCAAGAGACTCCTGTAAATATTTTCAAGGCGACTGTTTCAGTAGCACTGTATCAGCCCGAGGTATCATCTCAAACAGTTGAGACTGGATTCAAAAAGTCTCATGTCCATGAAAGGGAGGGAAAAATGTTTTACTCCAAGATAAACTTCAGTGTATTTATTAAAAAAAAGAATGCTAGTTTTCTGATTAATGAAAATACTCTTTAAATAGATCCAGATCATAGAAGGAGACTATGAATTTATCAGACTGTCAATTGGACACAGAACTCTATTCAGACTTACTTAGTGCTTCAACTCCATATGCATCCTCTGCACAGCTACAGCCAAACTTACAGGAAACTGTCTGTGTAGGGCACAGAACTCACTGGTTAGCTTTGTGTGAAGGCAAACTTCCTTCCAGAATCATGCAGACACATTTTGAATGCATACAAATTCTGTGGACATTTTGCATATACACAAACCCTATGGAAATAATTATATTAAATCTAAAAAACAGCACTACCATTAATTCACTCCAAAGATTTCTTGAGAGCATTTTCATCAATTCACTGGGCCTGAATTAAAGGTTTCCTCCTCACACACTGTCCCTTTGTGGAAAGCATGAACATGGGGTTACTTTACAGCTGGAAATAGACTTCAGTGATGACCACGGACTTGGGAAGATAAGGTTTTTTACTAGTTACTAATATATTCCACATGTTACATTTCACCCTTTCCTGCTTCATGTATTCCCTATGAATGAGGCACATTCTTACAATGTATTACCAGTGGATTTTCAAAATACCTGAAATTGAAAACAATTTTTTAGGGTAGCCACGCATAATTCACACTTCCTTTTCAGCAGCTACTCCTTCTGTTACAGTTGTGCCTTCAAGCTGCAAACATAACAAATACCCCAGGGCAGTGAGCTCCACACTGACGTCCTAAGAACAGAAAATTCCTGAGTTTCCAGTTCAGGTAGGGAAAATAAATACAGTGTCATCCTGCTTTTTATGTAGGGAACTAAAGAAGAAGGAGGAACATGTTCTAGGTGGGTCTCAGTAGCTTTAAAATTACATGCAAGACTGAGTCTCCTGGAAATCCAAACCTTTTGAGAAATGGAGATTTGAGCTTTTCTAGGCAGGAGGTTTGTTTGGGCTCATTTTATTCAAGTTCATTCAGCCTTTAAAATCTTGAAGTTTGCTCCATACAGCAGCACCTTTCAAGTGATAATCAACCTTTAGATCACTCAGAAGCAATTCATTATGGCAACTGAGGGAAGTTTTTTAGTTGCTCTTCCTATGATCTGAGGAAACACATTTCCAGCACCCCATGGAAACTGATAAGACATGTTATTTCAGACAACACAGTTGCAACCAAGACAGATTTCAAAACTTGTTTAGCTATATATTCCTATATACATTATGTCACATCTAGACATTCAGTGCCAAGTGCCACCACTTATAATTTTTTCCAATAGTTTCATATTCAGAGAAATAAAATAATTCCAAGTAAATTATCAGCACTGTTAGCAGGTGAAAACTCAGGTATTAGTAGTTGTCTAGTGTACACTGGAGTTTTAATTTATGACTAATTTTTTTTAAGGGGTAGTGTCCCAGATTTCATGCTGATCCATTGTGCCTTCTGCCTCATTGAACACAGGTATTTCTGAACATTTGTTATTTGTTGTGTTATTCTTTCTTCTGATTTTTGTCTGAACCTGAATCGTAAATCCGATTTTTGCTTAAGGCAAGAGGATTGCTAAGGCTCCTAACTTTAAATTTTGAGGGAAATTTGCCAGCTGCTCTACTTGAGAACAATAAATCCTCATATTTTCTCCATCCATCAGCAATATAAGCCCAGTCTGATGTCTTTTCTTGTGACTGTTCCCATGAAATTCAGTGGCAATCCCCTGTTCCTAGGTGGAAGGAGAAATACTACCAGATTTCAGTCACAAGGTGCATTCAGACAACAGAACTGAGCTAATGCCAAAGAAAAAGCCCCACTCTTACTCCCACTCCTTTGCTCTGCAGGCTGCAATGACATGGTCCTCTGGATGCAGTGACACAGTTTGTGCCTGACGTGTGGGTAGTCAAGTCAGTCAGCTGATCCAGTGGAAAGATAATCCCAAAAAAGCCCTTGCAGAGTCAACACATTTTAGTGGCATATTGTGTGACCAGACAGGCAAAGAAAAAAAAACCCACATTCATTTTATGTTTCTACAAAAGTAATTTGGTTACTTCTTGGGCTGGTCCTACACTCCAAACCCACCATTTCGTGTAATAGTAAACTTTTGTCATCATCACAATTGGATACACTAAAAAACCATTTTTAAAAAAATCCTTTCAATCAAATTTCCAGGTTGCCAATGGGTTTGTATTCTACTCATGACTCTCTTCAACTCCTCCATCTCCTCCTTGAAATGTGTTGCTTCCATCTGGGATCAGCCTTCATCCTGAGGTCTCAACAGGGCCAAACACAATCTTTCAATCACCTCATCCTTATCCTATCCTATCCTGGAATCCCATCCCATCCTGCACTCTATGTTCATGCTGAAAGTGCCCATCACTTTGTTGACCCAAACTCATCACTGTGAACACCAGTCCACCCACAGCACTCCCCACTTGAGGTCTCTTTCTAAGGGGCCGCATGTTGCCTGTGAATTGCATTTTTTTCATTTAGACTCTATCCAGGCAAGAGTTTTGTCTTCTAGCTCCCACTCTGTTTCCACTTCTTGCCAAGCTGTATCATACCAGCCTTAACAAGCATTCTCTCAGGATAGTCTTTGATGGAATTAATGAAAAACTAGATGAACAACACTATTGTGAGAGCTAGAACATGGTTTACATAGGTCTGTCCTGTTTCATAATACTGAGATTAGTCTGCTTTCTTTACAGCAATGTTCTTTGTCACACAGCAGTTCTTAATGCAAACCTGTCCTTGGTCGCCATGCTGAAAAGGTACATGTAACTCATTCTTCAGCTTTAGGGAGAACAAAACAATTAGACCTGAATTGATAAGTTTGTGTATTTACATGGTATTTCTTAGCACTGTGTGGACATGGCAATCACTGAAATAGTGATTTTTTTTGTATTGCTCTGATGGCATTTAACTTACCTCACATGTTCTAGTGTATGTCTCATTCTGCCAAGAAAAAAAAAAAGTAATAAAATGTGGGGTTAGCAAAATATAATCAGAGAGTATTTCAAAGAGATAGCACACCAATTCATTAGAATTTCTTACAGTGAAAGTACATTACAAAACATTATCATTGGCAAATAATGAAAGAAGGAAAACCCACCCTTGGAAAACAGAATGTCAACATTAGAGCGATGCTATGGTTGAATAAGATTCAGGTGTTCGAGAGATGCAGAAAAATTAGAAGTTTAAAACCTATCATGGCAGTTTTCCCAGACCAATGCTAGCTCTCACACATCTGGTTTAGTAAAAACAAGAAATCAATCTACTGAGGGCCATGTGCTTCATTTACATCTGCATGCAACTCTGAAACAGCTCCAGTAGAGTAAAGTCCTGAAAAGCGCTAGTGCATTCTCACTGTCTAAAAATCTGTGTTGAGCTTAATGGGCTGCAAAATACATATATTCTGACAAACTAATTGAAAACCTTTGATATTAGATGCAATTTGGGTAACAAGAATTATTAATTTTTCAAAACAGAATTTATAGGGAATAGAGAAAAAATGCAGGCATTACATCTTTTCATAGAAACACTGCTCTGATTGGATTTTGAATGTCTGTCATTGGAGAAGATACTTGACAGGCTAGAGACAAGTGCTCTAGAGCCAAAGCTCAGGTAATACTCACACATTTCAGTGGACAGTCAGTTTGCACGGTTGCATTCCAAAACTGACATCCCTGTGTACACTGCAAAGACAGCGGATGGCTTTAAAAATTACTTTGAAAGCAGAATTCCAAAGGCAAGGGTTACTCCAGCACTAGCCGTACATTAGAGGGACACATGGGTATTATAAGTATTCAGATCCTAGAGTAAGAGAGTTATGTTGTATAGTGCCCTTCTCCATGTAAAACCAAATACAAAACAAAATAAATTCAGTCTTGTTCTGGGAATGAGTTTACTCAGCCAGCCACGACATGGCCAGCACTCCCACCATCCCAGCTTTGTTTTACCACATACTCTCTGTGCAGAAACAGCAGATATGCAGTGTGCAGGACAGAAAAGCACACAGGAAAGCTGTTGAGCACAAGCCCTCCCACATGTGCATGCCAATAGACACTGGCTTTAAAACTATGAGTTTTCACAGAAACAATATATTGTTCAGTTCAGAAGCAATATTATGTTGTTCAGTTTTGATGTTGGACTCTCTTGTTTATGCTGTCTTGTCTACTTCTTAGTGATTCTGAAAGCTTTTCTTTTTAAAGGGAAGCTGGAACAACTTTAAAAGCAGAAGACTGATACTGAGTGTTGCAAAGCCTCATGAAAAATATAATGAAAACTTGATAACACTGAGCAAAGATACTCAGTAACTTAAACAGGTGAGTCAACCTTGCTATGTGTTGTCATGACAACACAGGTTTTTATGGTCCCAGCATCGTAAATGGCCCAGCCTCACTCAATACCAGGTGCTGAGAGGCTGCTTGCCACTAGTCTGTGGCAGATACTGAAGACTGAATTCTCCACCACTCTTCAAAGAATGTGTATAATCACTGATACTGAAACTGGCAGGAAAAAACTTCCTAACACAATCTGGGCCATTAGAAAGCAGGCATTCTTTGTCTGTACAGGACACATGGAAGGACATCTCCTTATTTCTGTGTGTATTTTGAGACTTTACAACAAACTATTTATCCACTATAATCATATATATTAAATGTGTTTCTTATTCAATACATAAACATCACTGTCCTAGAACTAATTTCCATGCATCTGCCTCCTACTGGAAGTCCTGTTATAGTCCTGAAGGCTTATCAAGAGGGGTCTCTGGTGGCCATATTCACCTAATGCTTCAATATTAAAGGTGACTATTCCTTGAACTTTTTCTTTGGGCATGAGCTGTTGGTTCTTGTCACATAACTTGCAAAAACTCCACTATAGTCCTCTTTATCTGTTTCTCCACTGGTTCCAATCATGTTTATCATCCTGCATGCATACTATTATATCCTTTTATCTTTTTTTTCCAGTTAGTGTTTAAGCTCTATTCAGCAGCCTTAGGGGAGCTGAAAATTTTTATTCTCTGTGTTATTTATCACCACCAGCTTGAACTGCCTTTGCAATCTGAACTAGGAAATCAGCTAAAGTCCTCCAAGAATACTCCTATGAAAAGTTCAGGTTAAGCCCCCATGACAGACACAACCATTTGAAGTCCCAGAGAACTCTAAATGTTCAACAGTTATGAGTTTTCTTACACTGAATCACTGAGAAAATGAAATAAACAACTGTACAGAGGAAACTGAATTAAGACAGTCTTAATGACTGCATGTTGGAGGCAACACTTTTGACTCATTGTCTCAAAAATGAGAGGTTATGAACGTTGTAGATCACAAATGTGAACATAACTCACAGCAGATATCATCACCCTTTACACAATTTCTTTAAATAAAAAATACAGCCATGCCTCTAATAATTTGAACCAAATCTACCCACTCGACTTAGTGACTTATGCCAGATGGGCAACTGTGCACATTTTCATGAAGACTTTGAAAATATGATCATTGTACCCATTGTATTCAAAGAGCAGGAACATACAATGTCAGTAATTAACAAAGTAAACCATTACTCACCGCTCCAGTGATGTCACTAACATTGCAAAGGTTAGTAATTCCAAGTTCTCCTTCCTGTAGGAATATATACCCTTTTTAAAAAGAATTTAAATATTTCCTCAAAATTCTTTGATTAAAATACATTAAGTCATTAACTTCTTGTAAACCAAATTTTCTTTGGCTGATATTTCCTCATCTGGAGAAATTTATTGTTGATAAGTAGCTTCTCACTTGATTTCTGAGATACCATCAAACAAAGACATTGGTGAAATCAGATGGTGTTTGTCAAACTGTCTGAGGTAGGAATTTGGCTCTTGCCTCCCCATTCTGGTTCACTGAGTCAATAACAAATCCTTCACAAATATGTTGGGCTTAAATGACAAAGCCAAGTGGCTTTGACCTCCTGGGAGCGGAAAGACCTTCCTTCAAGCTAAATGCCTTTTGTCTGGCCACCTTTTCAAAGAGTTTTACGTAGCCATATGGTGACAGCCACCACCCTTCCTCTCCTGCCAAAAGTTCTCTCCAGTGAAAGTGCCTGCTTTTTCACATCATCCAAAGTGTGCAAGACCTATCACTGTCACTGAAGTGCAAATGATTTGAGGATGTATGCAACAACCTTAGAAAAGCTGAATAGCAGCTCTTAAATTTTTGACCTGACAGCAGGTAAGAGCAACCTTAATGAAACAATTCTTAGTAAGAAATTTTCAGCACACTGGGTACACCATGACAATAGTGAGAATCAAAGCTTTCACAAAATAAAAAAAATCAAACACAACAAGTAGACCAGAGGAGAAAAATAATATTTACAACTCTCAGACTCAAAGATTACATTTTTCACACCTGAATCAATACATTCACTGAACATAAATGTGATTTTCCTGTCTTTCAAATCTGAAAGGAAGAGCAGCTTATTTCTTACTCTGAATTAATTTAAACTCAAATCAAAGGATCCCCATTAAAGTTATCATTGCATGATAGGTTTCCATCAGGGAAGGCAATTAACTCTTTGACTGGTGCAAGAGCTCCAAATAGTTTTAAAGGAACTGTCAGGGAAGTGTATGTAATAAAATAGAGCAGGTGATAGTTCTCTGCAGCAGGTTTCCACAATTAGCACCAAGGCACAAAATGTCCATTTAAAAAGGCAAAGACACACAGTGCTCTAAAACACATCAACATGTTTCTGGCAAAGAGAAGCAAGGAGGCAACACCTGAAGGCAGATAAATTGTCTAGATTTCAGACGTTTTGCTTATCTTTTTCTTGCATTCATAGAATGTTTTGCAAACTATTCCAAGTAGTATCAAGAAAGTATAAAACTAAGGATGTGACCACTAATTTTAATACTTACAGAATTACCCACAATTTAAACCAGCTAACTTAAAAATTAATCTGCAGCTAGGTTCAGGATAGCTCTGTGTGTCACAGAAAGAAAATTTCTTGTGACTTTACAGTTTTCCTCGATTATATAACAAAAGCCCAGGACTAGACTGAAATTAATAAGTAAAGTGAATTAACTGAAAGAATAAAGGTTTATCTTCCCCACCATCCAGGGTCTTTAGCATTTACAGTAATTGCATGCAGTCAGAGCAGTGGGATTTGTTCCTTACCGGATTCCACAAATTCAAATGTTAAACATTCATTCTCAAATTCTGCTCTTAATAAAACACATCCTTTAGAGAAATTTTGAAAACACTGATATGTCATATGAAGTTCTTACAGTACTAACAACAATCTGTATTTCAAAAGATTAGGTACAGGTTTTGAAAACTTACCAGGTTACTTGCACATAAGTTTTGACAGTTCCTTGAGAAAGCACAGTAAACTGCAGAAATCCACAGGCACCAAAGAGCAACAAGCCTTTTTAGGGGGAAAAACCACAGGCAAGCGTTCTTCATAACTTAAACAATTTCATCTGGTAATCTGCCTCTTCCCTTGACTTAAGGACAGAGTCAAGTTTAGGTTGATACGGATATACAACTGTGAAATTTCTGCATGTCCGATCATTAAAACATTTTCTGAATCCTTGTTTACACTCCGCTCCTTCAACAGCTTCTCAGCTTCCTGGAGCACTTGTCTTGAAGTTACGCAACCACTATTTCATAGTTTCTTATTAAGCCACTGAAACAAAAGAGTTGACAAATGAAAGTCAGTGTATCAACTTACACAAATATCATTAACGTAAAAAGAAAACTAAGGGCAATGCTTAATCAGGTGTTCTGAGCCACACGGAAACAGGGAAACAGAAGGAAAAAACAGCGTAATGTTAATTTTGACTAGATTAAGCTATTTCTAAGTATTTGTACGTGAACGCAACTAAGAAAATTTGTTGGTGATTATGAATAACTTTGTTAGAACACCATTGGTCATATCAGACATGGCAAAAACTTCAATTAATCTTTTTTTAAATGACTGTTTCCAAATGTTCTGTTTCCACACCAAAATGTCATGCAGAACAGACCCGTGTCTGCCTTCAGATGCAATCTAGACATAAATTAACCAGAGCCAATTTGCTAGGGGTTCTCTAGATGAGGAGACACAATTGTACAAGTAAGTTTGAATCCATATCATGGAAGAAAAATGAAGCTGATAGATAAATCGTGTGTCTGATTTAAAGAGTCATGAGTTGAAGTTAAAAGTTGAAGACTCACGTTAAAGAGGTCCATGGAAAGTCAAGCTTAAGACAAATCCAGGCTCTGGTCTGTGGCACATCTGTGCTGTACCAGCAGAGACATCCACAGAGTAATTCTGCAGTAGAAGATGGATCCAGCTTACACACACACACACATATGTATGTATATATGAACAAACACTAAGTCATTTTGTGCATGTATTACTCATTATAAATCAAATGTACTATTTTAGAAATCATGTAGCATTTTGATGATCAGTTGAGGCTGGCACATACTGTTATTGCTGCTTAGAAAGGGTACCTGCTTTCTCACCATACCTTTCCAAGGCCCATTGACTTGCCAAGGAAATATTTCTGCAGTCATGCAGTAAAACAGGCTGAGAACCTAGTTAACACTAACCCAGCTACAGCAGAGGTGATTTGTTGGGCATTAACCTGATGTTGTATTTTCTGGCTTAGGCTCTAGTAGAATCCCCTGTGCTGTTCTGTCCATGCAGTGAAAGGAGTAAATGCACAAAGGCAGGAGGAAAGGGAAAGCCAGGATGGAGACAAGACAATGAATATTGGGAAGCACGTGGCTCAACATGGTCCGAGGAAGGAAAGGCTTTTAGGACCAGGTTCCTTCTTTTTCTTCCAGTTGCCCTGGGAAGCATTGGAGGGTTTCCTTGTGCATTATCTCAGTCTCCTCACCACTATTCAAGGCAGTTTCCAGATGAGACTAAGGCTCATCTAGGGTGAGATTTGCTTTTGGCTAAGGGCTTTCAGCTACACAGGTGTGGGGGAATTACTGCCCAATTTGCTTGTCACTTCTCCACTCCAGAAGGACGCTGCCCCCACTCCAGCCCATGAGCAAAGCTGATCAAGAAGGAGCTCCTTAGATCCAGCCGAAATAAGCCAGTTTAGTCTGACTGCTTAAACAGTAGGTCTCTGCTAATCCAGCTCATCTTGGCTGAAGTTTCGTCAGAGCTCACGTGACCAGCAACACTGAAGAGGAAGCTGGTGACAGGCAGATGCAATGTCTTCCTGAAGCAAAGAACTTTGGCTTTGGATAGTTAGGACTTTTAGGACCTTTAGGATTTGGTCTCTAGGACTTTTAGGTCTATACTAGTTAATTCAATGTACCCACATCAGTACCCCAGCAAGTGACATGGGATAACCCACATCCACACTTTAAAAATCTCTCATAATCCAAGAGAGAATAGGGACAGCTGAAATACCTATGGTCAATGGCTCTTGGATTTACTATGTCCCAAACTGTTCCTGGATATTATTTGTGCTAGTGCTGATGTGGATCAAAATCAGACAGAGTTCAACAACTGATCTATGTGGTCAGTCAGGATTAAGAATGCTGTCTGACATGGGTTTAAATTACTAACTTAGATGTAGAACAGGTAAAAAAATATGCCTAAGGTCAAACTTTTTAGAAAATCTTTTAATAGCATTTAAATAGTCAACTTTTAAAAAATTTTTTGTTTTGGGCTTTTTTTAAAAAACTCTTTGATTGTTAGGATATCTAGGGTGTTTTTTCAGGATGTATAGGGAGAAGCACTGGAAGATGAGAAACATAGAATCATGGAATCATTACAGTTGGAAAAGACTTCCAAGATCACTGAGTCCAACCTTTGACTGCACACCACCATGCCAACTAAACCATAGCACGAAATGCCGTGTCCATGGGTTTCTTGAATACTTCCAGGCACAGAGACTCCACCAGGTTAAGAACCAGGTTAACTCCTGGTGAGGGATATAATCAAGGTGCATCTTAGTCTGAAGAAAAAGTCCACAGCACCGTAACAATAACAAAACAGTATTTGGCTTTTCAGACAAGGAAATTTGGTTACTGTCAAATAGACATAATGAACTCTTTGTAACAAGAAAGCTTGGTTGTTATTGATGAGGATAATTCTTGTCATTGAGCTTTTGCACACTCATATAGGGGTAGTGCACACATGCCTCTCACAAATGGGCTCTAACCATTGCAGTTAGTTAATAAAATAGTAATATTAAAGACACCATTCAAATGAACTACTCAAATGATGCAGAAATTTTTCTTAAACTTCCAGCACCGTTTTCCACCAGGTGTCACTGTAACATCCCATAAACCACGACTTTCAAAGAAAAAAAGTGCTGCAATATCTCCTTTCTTGTTTACCTTCCTTTGAAAACATTGGGAGAACAAATAGTAACAGTCACCTGAGTCTTTAGATTTTTAACCTGAACTTCAGGAATTCTACAAGAAGAGAGCACTTATGGGCTTTAGAAGCCGAACTTTAAAAGGACTGTTTGCAATATCTGTAAATAACAAAGCATTAAGTGTAATTTTTAAGTACACCACTTCCATTTCACTGCACCCTGATGTGGAAGTAGGGATCCAGATTTTGTGAGATATCATTAATACACCTAATCCTTTATATTATAGATCTCCTTACAGAATATATTTTCCTTTATCTCAAAGAGCAGCACAAGGAAGACATGCTTGCAGACCTGTACATCTGCAAGGGAGAAGACTGAGAATTAAGAGAAAAACAGAGAAAAGAAAACGTGATCACAATTCCCTACTTGGTCAGAAATACATACCAGAGCTCTTTACAAACTATGGATTCATCTTTCAAGTTCTTTTGGGTCTCTTGTAAGAGAAATAGAACTATGTACAGACAAATGGTCAGCCCTGATCGCAATGAGTAAGGGCTATCATACCTTGAGGAGAAACATGTACATTATTACTGCCAGTAAAATGAGTAACTAACTGCTCCTTTATACCTGAAATTATCATAATTAATAAAAAGAAAACTTTCCTGTACATGGACATGCACAAGACTGTGCACATGTACACATGAATGGTACAATATAAACAGACCAAGGATCAAAGACACAGAGCTTTAGTGCTTTGCTGCACTTACAGCAGAAGATTAAAATTATTGGCTCAAGGTGGGTTGGCAGCCTTCTCTACCATTCACCCCAGTGCACAGCCACAGGCTGTTGCGCATACAGCCAGAAAGATCAGCTGGGAAACACCTTCTGGCCTGCCAAAATGTTACAGCCCAACACATTAACATAAACCGATGGCAACTTCAGCTTATTTTAATAGTACAGGACAAAAGCTCTCAAATGGTCAGCTCACAGCTGATCCAGACCTGGAGTTGTGCCATCATTCCCGCCCTTGTGACAGCAACCTCCATCAGAAAGTTTGGCCAAAAAACTCAACATAATACCCACTCCAGCAATCTAATTTTAATCTCCTACCACGTTTGAGTTAGGCACCTAAAATCTCATCAAATGAAACAATTGTCTATGTGCTGCTGCTTGAACATATCTGTGCACAGTTTCACAAAACAGCAGCACACAGCAGGAATCGGCAGGACAACAAAAACTGAACACGGGATGGCTGAGGAGGCAGGCAGGGGCACCCAAAGCCCGCAGATGTTCGTGTCTAATCTGGGCTGTTTGTGTCCTTTCACACAGCACTAAAAATTCCTTGAAGATAGAGCACCGTTCATGAGTCCTATCTTGATGGGAAGGAAAGTTAGGAGAGGTGAGAAAGGCGGGACTGTCAGTCCCTCAACCAGACTACAGGGCAGAGCAATGAAAAGGAAAATCTCAGTTTTTACTCATCAGTTTTTACCTTCTTTGTCCTGGGGAGGTCATCGTGAAAAGATATGCTGATGTGAAGTACTAAGTGATAATGGATTTTCACTCTTTTCCAAAGATCATAGATTATCCTCATTTTGCCTCCAGCCATGGGCCCCCATTAGATTTTGAATTTCTTAGTAAAGTAAATGAACAAGGACCCTTAGGGCAAAAAGCTTCCCTCCACTGCCCTGGCCTCCCTCCTTCCTCTTTTATTTGTTGGTGCAACTGTTAAGACAGCTGTTTGTCTGGCAACAGCAGCCAGTCGGTCAGGGAGGGCTGTGCACAGAGGGAAGGCCATACAAGAGAAACCCCCCGCAGTCTGGCTCAAGGTTTATATCTATCTCTGCAGGGGGGGGAAGGGGGAGAAACAGACTGTTGAACTGGATCAAATTGGAAAGACAGTCATGCATGAGATCCTTAGCTAAACCAGTCAGGAGACAGGGATTTGCTTCTATTGATCTGCAGTAATGATGACTGGAGAAATGTCTCATTAAACGATGCACAATGATGGATTTCAGACTAGGCAAATTTGAGCTGTGCAGATTAACAGGAAGAGATGTAAAAGCTAGGCCAGGATAGAAAAGATAAGGAATGCTAAAAGGTAACATGGAACAATAAATACATTGCTAAAAATTCAAATCTAAAAGAAAAATAATATTTTTGTAATTTTGTAATATTAAGTTTGTGTGATCATCATACACAACATTAGGAGAGACAGTGAGCACAAAGCAACAATAAAAACCTTGCTGTTAAGTAGGTAAAGCTTGCACTTCTTTTTGCATTGCTTTAAAGAGGTTGAGTTGGCAAGGTACTTGCAAAGCTATTTAGTGATTTGTTCAACTGTGTTATCTATTAGATATCTCCTGACTATTACTAATCAAATGTGCTGTCTGAAATTTGAAGAAAACTAAATTTCAACATACACAAGTAGCAGGCAGTGCAACAGTATGAGAGTAAAATGGCCTGATGCAGGATGTCTGAAGAGGATTGCATGAAAAAGATGTGCAAAGGTCTTTAGAGGGAAACAGAAGGAAAGAAGATTGCATTCCACAGAGGGAGTCACTTATCACTCTGAGCATGTAGATCAGTGTGTAAGAAGATATAAAATCAAGATTAGGAGAAAAAGACAAAAGGTGCAGAAGCAGTAGTGCAGATTACACAGCCTTCAATCTTTGTAAAGATCTTCAGAACTGTCAGATATTCAGTTTGCATAAACATCTCCCACAAAAGTCTCTACCTCTAACACTTCCTCGTTTCCATGGTATTCCCAAATACCTGAACATTTCATCTCCCAGTAGTTCCATAAAAAGAAATTGCTTATCCAGCAATCCAGGAGAGAGCCCATCTGCCTTGAGCTCCTTACAGATTGAGAAGAAACAGTGCCCACTATGGAGACAGGAATTAACTGGGGCTGGATTTGATCATTTCAATCACCAGCCTGAGAAAGTGTGTTGCTTGACTGTTATTTGGATGAACTGCTTGCTAACCTTTTGGTAGGTATCTAGAGTCCCAGTCCTTCTCCAGCCATAAATTCCCACCCTCCTCTTCTTGACTGAGCAGTACCCCCGGGTACAGGCACTGGCACTGGTGGCAGGAACAAGCAGGTCCCTTTCTCCACACAAACAAGAGCAAACCTCCTCACAGTAGAGTGGGGGAAAATTAAAAATGTTCTTTAAGACACAGGCTTGTTGCAAACAGCTGGAGATATAGCTAATCCCTTCTTTTCTGAAGGAGAGGGAAATAATTAGCTGGGATCTACCATCAGGAGAAATCCTGGGGATGGTAATCCAGCACATCATTTCCACCTGCAATAACTGCTAAGAAGGTAAATGCTGAGGGCAAGACAACACTTTGTCTCACCTTGCTAACATGCACCAACACCACAGGCAGCCCAGTCAGCTTCAGGCTTTATCCTCCAAGGGTTAGAAACCCCTCAGGAACACCAACAGCTCCCATGACTTTAGACAAGTCTGCTCCTTGCCCTTCTGGGTGCAGGGGAAGGCCTGAGCAGAGCTCCACAGCCCCCAAATTCAGATCAACCTGATGGGGGCCAGCCCCTGCTGAGCTCCTCCACTGGGCACCCAATTCCCTGTTATGGGGAACGTGGGGCTTGGTCCCATTCCCTAAACACAGGTCCCTAGTGACACCCTCCCTGTTGCAGGGAGCCCCAGATGTTCACCCAGGACCAGCAGTGTTTAGGTACCATGGTAGGATGTTCCCAGGGCAGAGCCCATCCCACCCCCAACCAAGAGCAGGGCAGCCAGGGCTGTCATCAGGCACCTTCCTGGGGACAGAGAGGCCGAGGCTGGGATGTGGGCCCAGGGCTGGAGAGTGGCCCTGGTGTTGCACCACTGGGGCAGGGGCTGATGGCTTCAGGGGCTGGCAAGTGTCACCTCAGAGCAAGGGAACCCCAGCCCTTCTGGACCAGTAGCTGAGAGCCAGAACGATCATCCAAGAACCTCAAAAGGCTGCTGATCTGAGTCGGCCAACCCCACTGACTGCAGCAGCAGTCACTCGAATTTAGATGTATTGATTTTAAATTAATTGCAATGCTTTAAACGGCCCAGAGTATTATCTGCCCACAGCCATATGTGCTGACCCTCGAGCTGGCACATGCTGTCAGAATCATAGCAAGATGGTGGTTTAGGTGTTAAACCACTTTTTTTATTTTCTTTTGCTAAGGAAATTTCCTTCAGGCTGAGGGAATTTTCCTTCCTCAGGAAGTTTTCTTTACTGAGAAGCCGGGCAGATGCCAGAGCAAGGAGGGGACAGGCACACAGAGCTAGACCCGCACACTGCCGGTGAGGGCGCATCCCGATGCCGACAGGATTTATCACCTGTGAAGGACATCAGCCCTGGCATGTCCTGGCATGGTCCCAGACCTGCTTTCCTTTCCTTTCCTGCCCCAGCAGTGCGGTCCCTCCCGCCCTCTTGCACCAGCTCTGGCGCTGTTTTGAACCTCTACTGAGCTAATTCAGGTTCCCAGCACAGAGGAAAGCCATCCACCTTGTTGTCAAGAAAATGTTCTGCTACCTCAGCAAATTTAATTAGCTCAACACAACATCAGGTGAGCTCCAGGAAGAGGGGAAGTGAGGCAAAGAAAGGAACCCTTTGACCCAGATGGTTTGAGCCTTCACTCTAACAGCTGCTATTGTTAACTAAATTTAGGTCCGATACATCATTGTCCCTTAATAGAGGGAAGCCTGGGGAGCAGGGTCTGCTGCTCATGACATGTTTGAATGTGATCTTGCACAACAGAGCAGTGACCTCTCTCTGCATTATGATAACACAAATAGTAAGAGGTGGCCTTTAATTGTGAGCGCATCTGGACTCCTAAAAGATTTGCAGAACAATCACATGCTTAAGCTGTAATGACAAACACTACCTCACAATGTAAAGCAGGCTAAGACAGGAGAAACATTAAACTAGGGATGTCACACAACTTCATATGTTTATGCTCCCAAGATTAAAGATCTAAATTGGTTTATGAAAAGTACATTATTTTCCCAGTATTATTTACATGCACAAGCACAATGAATTGCCCTTTCTAAGGCTGAAAGGACTCAGCGGAGCTCAAAGAAGAAAGGGATGCACTAAAAAGAGAAAATCTCTGTATCAAAATGGATATAAGAGAATGAATTATTTTAAAACAATAACTAAAACAATTATTTCTGAGAAGATTCTTTTGGCTTGGTTAAGTTGTTTGGGTTTTTTGGGGGGAGGGGGTGGGGTTTTTTTGTTTTGTTTTGTTTGGTCTTTTAGAATTTATTTTCCACCCATGTTTTGGATTTCTACTAAATCACAAATCAGAGAAAGACTGTTCTCTGAAAAAAGGTTAGTGTGCCCTTTCACAGTAATGCACAGGTTAAGTAAAGACCATATCCTTCAACCTCCCTGGGATTTGTGTTCTCACTCCAGTGCACTCGGGAATACCCATCCTAGCAGCAATTTAAATTAGGTGCATACACATGCTGTCTTCCATTGCTCTGCATGCTGCAGAAGTCGAGCAGAGTGAAAAGCTATGGATACAGCAACATCTTGAAATGTTACAGCACTAGAGTCTAGAAAGCATGGGCCCAGAGGAGCACTTGGCACTGCTGTCAAGAGAGGCTCCCACAGTAATTTCATGGTACTTCAGATAAGGCCTAAGAAGTAATCTAAAGAAAGAGGCTCTGCCCAAACAGGAGTGCTAAGCAGTAATGTTTCATTTAATGGAGATTCCAGGTGTACAGAGTGCCCAGGTAGATCTACTCCAATGTCTGTATGCCAGTATAAATAGCTCACTGCATTTTCACCCAAGTTTTTCAGATAAATGTAATACATATGAGAAATTGTCTATAAGTATGTCTTTATAAGACTAGTAAAACAAAACAGCTATAAATATTTTCTTTATGTAGCAACAAGTTAGCCTTTACTTGGTAGAATGGCTGCCTGTAAATGTTATAATTATTTTCTGACTATGGTATCTCTGTCATGCTGTTTTTGTTTCCTTTGCTTCAATGTTTGCTGTTTTATTGCATTAATGTAATTCTACAGATCAAAGCAACAACAACAACAACAACAAATCCTGGGACAGTAACATAGAACAAGGAACATCAAGAAAAAATACTGGGCATAAGATGCAAGGAAGTAAGTGAAAGTTCGTGGTCCACCAAATCCAGGCTGCAACTAACAGAAGCCAACGTGAAATTACCTACATGTGCTAAAGAGTGGTTTGTAACTGAGAGGAGGCTGAGGAGCAGCTGGGCTTCCTGCTCCTGCTCATTTAGAGGATAGGATTTGCCTCTCTAGATCCCTGGTAACAGGAGGGGTGGGAGAGTGGGAGAGGAATTAGATAATGCCATGAGAATGAATCAAAATCATGCTCTCTTTTCCAAGGAAAAGTTACAAAGTCAGCTAGAAAACAGTTACACATGCTAACATGAATCCCAATGATTGATTAATATACCATGCTCATCTTTATTGAAACAGTGAGTCAAATACCTATAAATGCCTAGAAGATACAGTATTCAAATGTACACAGCAGAAGTCTGAGCCTAAAAGATTATGGTAACTCCTGAAAAGGTGCTGAGCCCCCGTAAATCACTCAGGAGCAGGGTGCTGCATGAGAAAGCCAGAAATGGCAGGGACTCAGACCTTCTCTGGAGAGCAGAGGTAACTGCAGAGCCTGAGCAGGTAATTATTGTCAGGGTCAGCTTTGGCCTGGTTGGAGCAGTGGATAACAGTCTTAGCTGTGGCTTGCTTCACCACCACCATGCTCACCATTTGGCATTCTGGGTGTGCATCTTGAATCCTTTTGTGCCAGACTAATCCCAGCTGTCCCAAGGCATCTCCTCTGTGGAGTTGCCTGATTATTTGTGCACATGAGGAACTGTGGCTGGATGATGGGGGTTATTACAGGGACTTTGACCACAAACAGTTGTTCTCTGCCATGGCTGCTCATGCCACATGAAGATTTTCTTGTTCCCAGATGCTCTGTTCATCCACTGGAGAATGAAGCTATGAAGGGTTCACTCAAACTTTTTAAGCTATTGAGGACAAATGTGTATGAAATAGATAAATGTTAGTGTGGGAACTCAACGTGCCCATGCGTGAATGCCTGGCCTTGGCCCTTATATTTCTCACCTGTGCAGGCAAGCAAGCCCACAGGAGGTGCATGCCTGGGCTGAATCCACATGGACAGTCAGCCCAGCCCCACCACCCTGCACCAAAACCTCCATCATGCTCAAGGGAAGGAGTGTAAGAACATCTAATTTGGGTGGACAAATACCAGACTGGATATAGAGCAAAAAATTTAAATACAGGCTGAATTTGAGGCTTGGATGCAGACCTAACTCAAGCTCAACTATGTATGTCACATAAAAAGGAAAAAGGCCTTTAGGACAATTTATGAACCCGGGGGCAGAGAACAACTACCAGCATGCATGAGTTATGACATAACTAAGAATACAGTACCTTTAAAGAAAAGAAGGCAGAAGAAAGCTAAAAGTTCTTGCTTTGGGAAAGAATATCTGAGAAATTATATTGTCCACACAAACCTAACTTTAGGTGGCAACGAATATGAATTATTGTTCTTTTATTACCTTATGAAGAAAGAATGTTCAAAACTGATTTGAGTGTTCACCAACATGATATATTTACTTTCTGTTGTGCAATTATCTTTGACAAGGAACCTAAAGCAGGCTCTAATTTTTTGTATTTCATAAACAGGCATGATAGTACATTAATGTAATTAATTAAAATATGAGAAAATATTCATTCAAACTCACATTTTTTCTAATTATTTGCAAAAAGGCAAAAAGTTTTATATAGAGACAGATTACATTTGATCAGGCTTATGTATTCAACAAATAGCTTGGCTTCAAAAGCAATTCACAGTGAATCCTTAAAGTGTATATACAGTTGTGATCCACAGCTGTGTCAGTATGAATTACAAGAATTTGACCTTGTGATTCATTGGCGTAGTGGCCCAATGCTATGCAGAAAAGTTGCACAAGAAGCTTTTTCTCCATACATAATGATTATTCTAGATTTATGAGCGATGCTTCCACGATGTGTAACTGGCTTACTGCTGTGCAGACTTCCACAGGGCCTGTACAGAGCACAGGGAGGGACCACAGTCCCACACATCATAATTGCTAAATTAATAAGCATGATTCCCATCCCTCTCTCTTGAAACAAGTGAACTGAAGAGAAAGAAGGCCTTAGTTTTCTACTCCAGAGACTTTCAGCCTAAGTTCATATCATACCCTGCAGGAAAACTGTAACATGGCATCATAACCCATGCAATTAGTAAGACAAGCTAGATCTGGACTAAACAGGATGACTTCTTTTAAACCGAGCAGTCACTCAGCTCATACTTACATTTGCTTTCAGCTCTCTTAGTCATATCATGATCAGTAAACCAGCACATAAACTGCCCTCTCCAGTGTACATAAGTGGCACACTCTCTATATGACAAATTATCAAGTCCTGCTTATTTGCATCCATCTCCCATTACTCCACACCTTTTGGGAATAACTAGATCAATTGCTAACTTTATTTAAAAGACATGTGATTCAAACTTAGTTGGTTATCCTGGAAGTGACCGCTGGATTGCTTCATATTTTGCACAAGTAATTTCTTAGCTCCTGCTTGGATGCAACCCCATAAACATGAGTAAATGATTAAGACTACTTGTTTCCCATGGAAAAAAAAAAAAAAAAAAAAAAAAACCAGACTGTGCAAATTCAGCTGTGAATTCCCTTTTGAAAATCCCAAACATGCTACTGTTAATAATTACACATGTATTAACGGGCAAACTTTGACCTTTTTTAAAAGTATGAGGACTAATACTGGCAGCATCAAAAAAAACTCTTTAAAAGACCTATAAAAAACAATCAGAGATTTGTCACTGACAATGCCCAAGGATGCTGCCAAACTAGTAAATTATAAAACAATAGGCTCTGTTTTGACAAAAAGTGTCATGAATCTCTAGATCATAATATTTTTCAAGGCAACCTCAAAACAATATGTGTAAATGAAAATGAACATTCTGCCTCATATTTCTTGACAGCAGCATAGTATGTTTGGTTGATTGTCTTCAAAACCCAGGTGATTAGCAACTTTATTTCTTTTTCCTTGAAAGTATGAAAAATTATGACCTAAGACGACCAAGCAGCTGTGAGAAACTGCAAAATATGTGGCAGTGGGACAAATGATTAGTCTTCAACTTGATCTCATAATTACATCATAATAGGTGACATGATTGGATAGGTTACAGCAATTAAAGTGATGAAAAGTGCACATTCATCCCCTATATGACTCTCATTAGAGTTACACCCAACTGCTGCTATTGCAGTGAATGAGGCTGCTTATCTCTTAGCATCCAATTATCCCATAGACATTCCCTACCAGTGCTGGGAAGAGCCCTGCTATCACCCCCGCTCAGACAAGACCTATGGGTAAGACAAAGGCCTTGAAGCCTGCTGCTGTATCGTTTTCTCTCCCGGAATTTATTGCCTGGAATTTCTTTTTCCATGTTCTTCAGGTCTAAGAATATTTATGGTCTCTGCCCCCTGGGGATTCTTGCTACCAGTGTAATTACATAATGACACTACATGGTTCCAACTCATCCATATGAGTGCCGGCAGTGACCCGAGCTAGTGCAAGTTAAATTGTTTCTTCTATCAGAAACTATTTCTTCTATCAGAAGATTTTTTTTTCCATCTAATTCTTGCCTCATGTTTGCCTTAAAGTGCTAATGAAGCATTCGGTCATCCCATCCTCTTAGCTACCGGCTCAAAGCTACTTGAAAAATGGAAATGTTATTTTACTGACTCCTTCCCTCCTGGGCATTTCCACACCTGGAGAGGGATGCTTACATTAAGCAAGGAGGGAAGCTGGTAACATGAACTTCACCAGAACCCAGGCTGGCTCTAAGGAGGAGGGCACAGCCCCACAGTCTACTACAAATGGGTAGATTTTTTCTAATTCCAAAGAGCAAGTTGCAAAGTTTTTTGCAACAGTAGCTAGGTAAATATCCCGAGGAGTCCTGGAGGTCAGTCCATCTCCTCATGGTTTAATGGTATGCAGATCTTGGTGGAGGGTGGTGTTTTACAGGCTGAAATGTCCGTGCAGTTCCATGGGCAGGGCCTTAGATTCCAATGATGAAAACAAAGCATAGAGCATTGTGTCCATAAAATACTCTACATACACAGAATAACTCATGTGTATCTCAAGGAATTTGCTAAACTTCCTAAGCCATGCCACAGCCTTGTGGCCTTTATTTTGCTGTAGTCTAATAATTTTGAACAGAGAGGACTCCTCATGCAGTTTATACAAATATTGCATCTAGACATATTTAACGATTTTACCTTATGTGTTTTATTTTCTGAATTTTTTATATAGCCACCACATACACTTCTGGCAGAACACAGTCCCTGAATACACGGAGATCGGCAACCACAGCATTTTGTTCTCAGCTTTATCCTGTAAATCCACTATACCATTTTCTTTTGCCCCAGTGAAAATGCAAAACTTGGCCCATATATAAAGACTGCTAAAAGGCCTCTCAATCTGCAAGCTATCCTTCTGCTAATGAAGAGATTAACATACCTCTCAATGTCTAGAATTGTTCTTGCTGTTTTGTAATTTGTAACCTCGGGTCCTCTCCACTTCATTGTGTTTTCAATTACTCTCCCTTCTTCTATGCAAAGAAAAAGCTTTCCTCTTACTAAGAGCAGGAACTTTCCTGTTAGCTGCACAAAGGCAAGACTGCTCCATTAAGATGAAACTTAAACCCCTTTGTATAAATTAAGCTTTTGGTTTCTATTATTTTTCCCCCAGAACCTGTACAGAACAAGATGCTTTTGAAAGGAAGAATATATACAGTGTCAAGCTTGCAAGATAAGCTTAGGAGAACTCTTCGGTGTGTTTTTCCCTCCTCCCCTGCCCCTTGCCCCAGACAAACTACCAGTTTAACATCACACGAGGAACACAAGGACTCATCAGATGATTTACATCTGCTTAAAAGCAGCTCTTTCTCTATGTATTGTGTACAATTATGCAAAAGTATGTAAAAAGTATAGGTCAAGAAAGTAAATCCATGAAGCTAGAGACTGTACAAGTCTACAAATGAAACCTGGGTATGTCCCGTACTGACCATCCACTTTCTGAAATGTTTTGAGCCGATTTGGTCCTGAAGTCCTCACTTGCTGTTTGTTCATCCTGGGGTCAAAGGTCTGTGGAGTAAAAACTCAATGGCTCATTTGCAGCTGGCTGCACAGTATCCATACAATGAAATAAGACACATTAGTTCGTTGTAGGTGACTCAGTTAATATAATTTCCAACAAACATACTCCTAACTCCTAAATAACCTTGGGAAATTACCTGTAAAGGAAAGGCCTATGCTCATGCTAAAAAGTAGCTATGTGTTTGGGTGAATTTGGTCTCTTCCAAATTAAGTCAGTGTTAGTGACCAAAATCAGTTGCAAAAAGTTTTCAGAAGTGGATTGGCAGGGGGTTTTCCTGTTGTGAAGTTCCCACCGTGTGACAACATATTAGTCAGGCTCAATGTATCCCTTCTTTCTGAGCTAATCTTTTGAGTTAACACAAAGTGCTTGCCTTTAAAACTGTATTTATTTAAAAACTGGTTTTAACTCTCCTCCTTACAAAGGGAAATTTGGAAAAGTACACATGAACCAATTGTAGCAAGGTGACAGGGGTTGCACAAGTCCTCCTTGTGAATAGCAACTTTGAGAGCTATAAACTATTTCATTCATCTTAATGATTATTTAATCTTGGAAGCAGACAGTAAGTTTCTTGCCTACAGCATATTGAAAACTGACAGAGAGAGGGCATGGTAATGAGAATTTAATAGCAAAATAAATAATACAGAAGCTACTTCACTGATTGCATTATTATTATCCTGCTGAAATCCATAGGAAATCTGTGCTCCCAACACTGGCTAGAGGAGCAGGGCTTTCCCCTGAGCACTCCACGTTTGCAACAGGAAACACGTGGCCTTGGACAAGCGACCAGCTCCGGCTGAGCCCAGAGTGGCGAGATCGAAAAGGCAGCCTGCACGCTTTCCCTCCACCAGTGCTCTCTTCACTGGCCATGAGCGGAAAATAAATACCACTCCCAGATATTTTACAGCCCCAGTCTCAAGGGCATGACTTATCATTTCACTACGGATCATTGAAATAAAAATAACTGCGAATTGAATCATTATCTCTCTGTCTCAGAGGGCACTGCCAAGCCTCCAGCACCCAGGAGATGAAGAAAGCCTCCTTTCATGGTATCTATCAACCTACTTCCCCTCTTGTTCTGAGCCTCTAGAGCTGTTTGACAGGCAAAAACTGTTTTGGCCTTCCAAGGCTCCTAACTTGCCTCTACCAATTACCAACCATCCAAGTTCTGTGGAGAGGTCAGCACTAGTGGCATTATCTGCAAGCTCCATGGCAAAGTGTTTTGCACACTAAATTGCCCAAGATCACCAAAGCAAGTTTATCGCAGTACTGCTTCCCTAAGGTTAGTTGGGATTGACCTGCAGGACTGTTCTGTCCATATTTATGATAACTCTTAACAAATAGAACTAGAACCTGGCACTATTACTAGAGAATATATTCTAGATCTCTAAATCAGTATAATTACCAACCCATGTAGGACTGACTGGTTTTGATTGCCTGCTGAGACTAATACAAAACAATGCAAGCTCATATGTTGTTATATTGCAACAACTACCACTCTTTCAAAGAGTATATATGTTTTGCAACATATGTATTATCCTATCCATCTCTCTCCCTCATGTTTCCATTTATCCTGAGTCTCTTCTGTAGGTTTTGGACCAGAATGTGGTATTGGAAAAACTATTTTCTGTGACCACAATATTTTCACTGCTCCTGTGGGGTCTTTAAATCCAGTCTCGAGGCTGTTGCAGAGTTTGACTTTCTCGCCCCTTTGTCTCTGTAATCATTCTCATTTGTATGGATTTGCTCCTGACAATCTGCGAGAAGCAAAGAAGCAAGCAAGAACAGGCCACTTTTATTCACATGGACACACTCTTCTTTAAAAGTCTCTCAGCCTTCAGAGTTTTGAAGAGAGTGACCTATCCCAACCTCCTTCAGCCAGAAGGATGCTGGCATTTGTTGGCAAAATCCAGTGAGGATTAGCCTGACTACCAACCTGCTGCACTAACAAACACTCTCTCTGCCTTATTTCATCTCTAACATTTAGTCTAGATTTCAAACTCTCCTTTGAAAAGAAGGGTAAGTCTCAAATACTAACAACGTGTGTTAAATACATATACCAAGAATATAATGTACTGGGTACATGGCAAAAAATATGCCTGATCACATATGGTGTCTGAAAAGTTAAAAAACAGACATTAACACTTACAAAACAAGAGCGCAATTAGAATAAAGGTTTACCAAACTCGACTTTTTCTAACATAATATAAAATCTAGCAATATTGTCTCTGACATACAAGTTAATTCTGCACTTCATTTTAACATAGCAGCACAGTGTTCCTGACCTGCCAGCAGTGTGAATCCACCTGCCTCACGGCAACCCATCCCTGAAAAGGCTGTACAGAGTCAGACAGCTCACCTTCCATTCTCCAGGGTACTTTTAAAAGGCAAACCACTGGGGCCTGCTTAACATTCAGGTCTCCTGCAGCTGCTGGCACTGTGTTCTCTGTCATGCATCTGCAACCCTCCCTGTGCCGTAGGTTTCTTCAGAGCCGGGCCGTCAAGGTCCCACCCAGACAGAGAGATGCCCACAGCATACTTTAGAAAACTCCTATTTAATTCAGCCCATAATTCTAACAGACAATGCTGACACAGGCTAACCACGCGGTTTGCAAACCTGCGTGGAGACACTTCCTCAGCACCGGGAAGCCCGGTCACGACCCCAGCTGCGCTCCCGCTTGCCCGGTCCGGCTGCGCTGCCCGCCGGCCCCACTCGTGTCCGCCCCCGCAGCGGGAGCGACACCTGGGAATTAGCCTGCGAAGGGCAAAATAATCCTGTTTCCTCAAGAACGTACTCGTATATACGAGCGCGTGTATATATGCATGTGAGCATGTACATGGCTCGCCAACTTCGGGGACTCGCAGGCGATGCCGGGGGCTGCGTGGGTTTGGGGAAACGCCGCGACCCCGGTGCAGCACCCCAGAGCGGCGGCGGGTGGGAGAAGCAGCACTCGGCGAGGGGAGAGGGCGGCGGGGCCGCGCCGGCCCCTCGGTCCACGGCAGGAGGAGGAGATACCCCGAGCGGCAGCCCAATGGGAATTGTGGCGCTTCCCCTTCTCCCGTTTCCTCTCTCCACCCCCAGCCCCAGGCCGGGGAGGCGGGAGGCGGCAGCGCTGCAGCCCGGCCACCGGCGGGGCACGGGGCCAGAGGGAGCTCCGCACGGCCCCTTCTCCGCCTCCGCAGAAACACCTGCGGGGGGAAGGATGCCGGGAGGTGGCCGCCCCCCTCCGCGGGAGCGCGGGCTGGCTCCGGAGCCGCCCCAACGAGAAGGAGAAGAAGGAGGAGGAAGAGGAGAGGAGGAGAAAGGAGCAGGAGGGAAGTGGGGAAGTTGTGCCTTGCCCGCCCCGCCGAGAGCCGGAGCCATGGGCCCCGCCGGGGGGGCGCGGGCCGCCCCCTCGCTGCTGCTCTCGCTGCTGCTCGGAGCCTCGGCCCCGCTCTGGCTGCGGGCGGAGACGCTGGGTGAGTCCGGGGCCGGGCGGGGAGGGTCGGCGGGCGCGGCCCCGGCGGCTCCCCGCGCTGGGGGCGAGCGGAGGGGTGCGGCGGGCTGCCCCCGCCGCCCTCGCCTCGCTGCTCTGCGGGAGCGTAGCCTGAGCTGCTCTCAGGGCTGTATATAGCTGACCTGGTTAATCCTCGCCGGGTTTATCCCTGTGTCTGAGTAGCTGCGAGATTAAAGTGGTAACCAGCCTTACGGTAAACGTATACTACGACTTTCTTGATCTTTGTTAATTAGGACTTTTTTTTTGTCTTTTATAATAAGTCAGATAAGCGGCGAAAAAGTCTCCGGAAAGTTGCGAGCAGGGGGAGGCCACCTGGGCGCCCGGCCGCGGCCGCGCCTCCTCAGCCCCGGCGGGAGCCCCGGGCGCGGCGGGCGGCGCTGGGTCAGCGGCAGCTCCGCGTCTGCTCCGGCGGCGGCTGGGGCCGGCAGCCCCCGTCCCACGGCCGCGTACAGGCAGCTCTGCTCTCCCGCCGCCTCGGGAAGAGAGTGCAATGCCCGGACTCGTGCCGGAACAAAGTTTCGTAGGAATCTCCAGGGGATGTTACGAGCCTTTTTGTGGTAGTGCGATTTGTTGGGAATAGAGCGCGGGTTCCTCTTTGCCCTGTGTTTTTAAGCTTCCTGTGTAGATGACCAGTACAGCTGACATCTCTGGCCGCGGAGTTGCAGCCTCTTGGCTGTTGCATTGCGTGGCCTGATGCATCCAGTCTTAGAAGACTTCACTGGCAGCTACCGAAAAACTAGCTAGTACTGGAGACTAAGTATCATGATGGGCTTGAGCATTCAGATAACTTAGAAATCCTGTTAATGTTCTGACTTGGCTGCACATTCCAGAACCCAGCGCTGTGCATTAGCTGTATACAGGCATTGGCAGAAAGTACTTTGGCTGATTTATACCTGTTCTTCCCATAACCTCCTATTAACAGAGATTTCTGGTACGCATCCCCACAAAAGGGAGAAGTTGGTATGAGTCGTGTTGCCACTTGCCAGCTTCTTGGTAGCTTTGCTGTTCTGTCCTCCATGTGCTGGGATTCCAATTTGATATGTTCCAGGAAATATATGTAGCAAGGGAAAAACCCATTCTATTAATCCCCTCTTTTCATCAGTGTATTGAGGGGGTTTTTTGTTTGTTTTCTCTTTCACCACTGCTTGTCCCTCAGTCAATGGCACCAGGGAGAAGAAGGTCATTTGCGGTGCAAGCGAGTAATAGTAAGTCTGCTGGGATTTCAGGGGGTTTTTGTGCGTACAGTAACACAGTAGTAAGTATGAATGTCCCTTCTTGTCCATATTCCCAAATTAATTGGTAAAAGCACTTTTGTTTTATTCATGTTAAAAATGTTTCTACTATCAAATCAACAGAATAGAAACACGAGTGCTATTCTGCCTGGTTCTCTTTGGACCAAACTCAGATTTACAAGATAATCTGTCCAGTGTCTAGAAAGCAGAAAATATGTTGATTCCCCACCACACACACTTCATTTCTCCACGGGGGAAGTTCTTCTGTGTTTGTTTATTACTATTACCCTATAAATTAAGGGCTAAGTGTTCTAAAGTCACACCAGTGGAGAAAGGAGATAAGGATAAGTGGATACAAACTTCCTGTTACACAAGCTTCTTGACTTGATTTAAAAGTCGTAATGGAGCAGGAGATGTGCCAGAGTGAATCAGGCTCGAGTTTCAGATAATTCTGTATCTTGTCACCACTGGTATTTCCCATCAGCTGGTTCAAAGAAATATGCAGTTGTTTAAGTATATTGGTGTTAAAAATATCCATTTTAAAAAATGAAGCATTATATTTTTCTGACTCCTCATGAGCTGACTTTACCTTCCTCTTAACTTTTTCTTGTGGGGTGCTACAGAACAAGGATGAAAGGGCTGTTATACCTTCTGTTCTTTTACTTTGGTTTCAAATTAAGGAAAGACCCCTTTTTTCACTGTGTCTTGGTTATTTCAGAGAATGGCTTGTATCTGAGTGTGGTTATGTAGAGTCCAGGTGTCAGCACTCTTTCCCTTCTTGAAAATATGTTAAATGTGTGTGTTGTCTGAGGAATCTATGAATGTGGAATTTTGTTGTCTATAAAATGATAAGAAAGGCTGAACATCAAGGGAAACAATTTTAATTTAAAAATATTTATAGACTTAGTAGGTCTCACCTGGGAACAAATACTACATCTATGACTGTCCATGAGTAATATATGGCTTTGGGATTTATAATAAAAGGTGGTTATTTTCTCTTTTTATTCTGCTGTACACCAATCTTTTGGGGTTTCAGTTGCCAGTTCTTTACTGACAAGTAAAAAATATACCTTTTTCTCTGTCTGCCAACTTCACACAGCCATCCTGTATCCTGGTATGTCTTCTAAAAATTTCCCCCAGCGGTTAAATCCCAAGGCAGAAGGGAGCCAAACCTGAACACATTATCTTTGCCTTTCACCATTCCTTGTTTTTTTTTTTTCTTCTGGTGTTGTTGAGCAAGACCTTGAACCATGTAATTGTGAGCAGCAGAAATCAGAAGTGAATCTGAGTCTTCCAGAGTTTTGACTCATTTTCTATCACATTTCTGGCCAGTAGGACTTAAAACTGAGCCAAAGGTTGTTTGTTTGTGGGAAGGCATAAGAGGAATGGGGATTTTAATCTATTAAGTACAAGATTTAAGCCACTGCTCTTGCTGTACCTCATTTATTTTCACTTCAAATAAAACACAGCTATGAAACTAGTTCATGTGGGATTTGCAGATCAGCATCCAGGAGTGAGCTTTGCTTGCTGTATTCCTGGGTCTGTTGACAATCGCACCCAACGCCCAGCTGGAAGAATCGATGGGGAGTAGACTATTATATGTTTTGAGGAAAGGTTGTTATTCAATGTGACAAGACTGTATCCAGTAATTACGAGAGATTATGCCTGTTCTCAGGGGCTTGCACAAAACCCTTGCTGAAGAATACTGGTGTGATCATGCTAATCCACTTTGTATGCCCATTTCCAGCAGTTTGAAATGCAGATTGAGATGAGTCTTTCTTGTACCCAAACCCCCGCCCCCCGCTTCAGTTTCTGAATATAAGTGATTGGTAAATTTTCAGTTTGTTTGCGTTTTGTCCTTATGTCTGTTTCCTTCCTTGGCTCCCTCTCTCTTGCCTTGGGAATGCTGACTAGAATTGCTAAAGAGGGAGGCAACAGTTTTCCAGTTGCAGTTCATAAGCAATGCAAGTACCCACCACAAGAAAACTGCAATGTTTTCAGTCACACAGACTTTGCTATAAATAGCTCTGAGCTCTTCATAAGTACTTCTCTTTAGGTTATCAGAGGATGTATTTCAAACAAAATCAAAGACAGGGAGGGCAGCAGGAGTCTCTCTGACAATGAGGAGAGAAAAAGATGCTTTGGGAAAGTTGTTTCCTACATGGCTGTTGAATCATATTTAACGACAATTATTTGTTGATTTGCATATGCAAAACTATGCTCCTTTATATTTATCAAATACAAGTGTCACCTTCAGTCCACCTGAGTTACATGGGTAGCACAGTAAAAACTAGCTTGAAAAAATATCACTTTTGAGGACAGTCATGCTACTGTATAGAGATGCCTAAAGTACCTTTTCAAAAGTATCTTAGATACCAGGACTGGTATAGTTTTGAAAGCCCATCTGAGCTCTCACACCATGCTGAGAAGTGTGGTCCTGTGTGGTGGCAGGCAGTGAAGTCCTCAGCACAGACATCACTGTAGTTTGGGGCTGGCTCTATCGGATCAGATGCTCTCCTGTGGCATGTACTCATCAACATATGGGTTTGCACCATCTGCTAAGAATAAAACAAGCCAGACAAAATCAAAATAAAATCCTTCTGACTGGGTTCAGTGGAATGGTGTTGGATCCCAACTAACTGCAATAAAAAATATTAATAGCAATGCATAAGAATGAGCGCACAACTTCCCCAAAAGGTTTAATTAGTGTTACAACTGGGAGTGGGAAACTTCAAACTGGGACAAGCTAATAGTGATGCTTAAATAAAGAAAAGGATAGTGGTTTGACTAGTTTTAAGAGTATACAGATACCTTCACTTTTGCTTTCAAAATAAATTACAAGCTAGCTAATTAAACTGATTTTTGCTTGTGAAAATTGTGAGAGTGCTAAAGCCACAATTTTGAGGTTGGCTGCATGCTTGTACATAGAGAGAGGCTGCCAGTAGTTTTGGTTAGGATTGTTGATCCTGTATAATTAGGCCTGGGAGCTGAGTGTTTTGAGGAGAGGAAGCATTTTGTTCTTTTATTGCCTCTCTCCCTGTCTCTTCTCTTCACAGAGGCAGGACTTGCCTCTCAGGAGTTTCCTTCCAAGACATGAAGGCTTAGTTTGGTGATGGTGGTACTTTCTCATCCTTTTGGAGCAAGATTTCCAGTCCCACTGTGACCATATTTGTTATTTCTCTTTCCCTGATGGGATGGGACTGCTGCCTGGTGACAGCTCCATTCTGCTCCCCCACGTAGGCAGAAAGAAGGATGGGAGGGCACCCATGCTGTGCAGTATTTGCCCATCTCCAAAGAGCTTCAGTGAAGGTGCTTTCCAGCCAACCATAATGAGGGACAGGAGAATAAATGGGGAAAGCAGAGCAGGGCAAGGCTAGAAACCCAGTCCCCTGGACTTTCACAGGACCAGGGTGTTCCCTTTTATACTTAGTGTCATGCATTTCAGCTCAAGCTACATCTGTAACTGCATTGTGTTCTTCAGGCATTTAGTTAAGCTCTAAAACATTGTTTCTTCCTTCAGTTGCTGCAGAAACATCATATCCCTCACAGTTTTATTCCATGATGTTCGAGTTTCTGGCATTTCCACCACAAATTGTTCAACAATATTGGATTTCAGTCTAATGCTTTGACATTAAAGTTGAAGTCATGTTGATGTCATCTTCCAGATGTTCATGTCTACTGAATAAAAATTTTGTTTGTTTGTTTTATTTCAAATTACAAAAACACATGGGGAATTCTGGATGTGATCCCTCATGCTATACAAAGGCCTGTGTGTGTCCTGTCAGAAATCAAACAAAACTTTTCTTCATGGAGTAGCAGCAAAGACTTCAAAAAGCTGGAAACATAGGTGGATTTCTTCACCCACCCGAACAGAATAGCTTTGTTAGGTGCCTGAGCCTTGTTGTTGCAGCTGCACCAACTGTGCAGAAAGGGGATGTGCGGCTTCTGCCTGAAATTCACTCGTGTTTTGCTCTGGTGCCACACCAGTTCTGTGTTGGTATGTTGTTTTGATCTTAATAGTCAGCAATGCCTCATTTGTAAACTGAACTCGTAACAACAACAACAACAACAAAAAGTCCACACTTTGTCCTCCAGGTCTGCAAAAATATATTTTAGCTTGTAAAATAAATTTAGTTATCCTGTGGGTCTCCCTCTGCTGGGATGATTTAGCAGTGAGGTTCGTGGCTCACATTTGAGCTGTTGCCTTCCCTGTTGTGTCAGCTTTCTCCCAAAGGCAGGGGTTTGTATTAGCCCATGTTTCTTATGTCAGCATGCTACAGGGGAATTGAAGTTCAAGTGCCTCTGAGCTCCTGCAGGCTTTTTGAGCAGTCATGTTAACATTTTCAAACCCAAGGAGTTGGCACTTACTGATCTAGCATTTTAGCACAGACAGAAGAGATGTGTTTAAACTCATGGTCCTTGCTAATGCTTGTGTTTTGAAAATTAAACCACTATTTTTTTTTTTTTAGATGAAACTTAGTTGCTGTGTGTTGTAGGTGGAAAGCAAACTAAAACTGGATCCAAGTAAACTAGGCAGTTACACTGAGGCATTCACTCTGAAAAACTGTCTACTGCATCCTGTTTCAAAAGTTGAGAATGTGATTGTTTAATACTACTGTCAATCAAAAAAAATCTGGTCAGAATGGAATTATGGAATTTCAGTATTAGTGGTGTACGCAAGGTGGCATAAAATATACTCCTCTCTGCTGTTTTTCACATCCATAAATACCTTTTATGCAGCCTCATTAATGTGTCACAGAAGACACAGAAGTGATGCTGTGGGTCACATGTGGTGCCACAACCAACGCTGTAGTACTTAAGTAATAATGTAGCTGCTTTCCTTTGTTTTTCTTTTTTTTTTTTTCAATTTAAAACATCTTTCACAGCAACTATATGTAACCACAATGAATTGGGAAGATCACAAAAGCTTGTGGAGCTTCTGCATGTACCATTTTGTTTAGTACCTTGAGGATGAGTATCAAGCAGGCTGGTTGTGGGACGATACTGATCAAAGGCAATTCTTGCTTTCAGTGCATCAGGTCAGAGTAGTTCTTTGATTGTTTCTTCATCTTAGATCAGTAAAATTTTGCTTCCATTTCTACTGGAATTGCAAAAAAACATTTGTTGTTAGTTTGCAGTAACCATGGAGGAAATAGTTTCTTAGACACTGGGTTCATGGAGTCAAAAGGCATGATTTTTTTGTTTGTTTGTTTGTTTGTTTTGTTTTTTTTCTTCCATTTTTTGGGGTGTTTTTTTTTGTTGTTATTGTTGTCCTGATAAATGACAATTATTGTTTCCATCACAAACCAGTTTGTTTTCTCTTGATATATTTGTTGATTTACACCTTGGGGATAATGGGGTGTCTGTATAATTCACTTTGAGAGAAGTAGCATTCTTTCTCTTGTCCTTTCTTATCAACAAGTGACATATTCCACCTAGGCATACTGGCATAAAAGGTGGATGCATGATTTTTCAAGTAAGTCAGGACAAGTTTGATTTCCAGAAAAAAGACCATCCTCCATCACTGATAACTGTCTTGCTCAACGTGTATCACACTAACAAGGTAATTGCATATTAAAATGAGGGGAGTGTGTGGTTTCATTCTATCATGTTCAGCCATTTCCTCTTGCCCAAATTAAAACCATTTTGAAATCTTGCCTTCCCACCTGCTACTGTAACTGGAACAGCTCTGCTTCAGCCTCTCCTTACCCTCGTGTCTCTGAATTTCCTGTCCCTGTGGGTTTGTCAGTCCTTAGCACTGCTGTGAATATTCCTATTCCTGTGCAACCCAATATTCGAGTCTGGCCTTGAGCTTGCAGCATATGTTTCCCACACAGTCCAAATTTGGTGCAATATACTGTAAGTTAATCTCCAGTAAAGCATAGCGCAGAGAAAAACCTGGGAAGAAAACAGATGGAGAAAGTAGAGCAAACAATTTGCATACATATGATATGACTCTTAGTTAAGATTAGCATTTCCTACTTTGCCTGAAAAGCCCTTAATAAAAATCCAAGATTCCAACTTCATGTTTGCCTCAAGTCAGCAGAACTGGAGGAGATGTCCTAATGGCCAAATGTCCCCCCAACCCAGGGACAGCCCAGCACAGGGCGGGAGAGCTCCATCTCCTACTCCAGCCCTGTGTTGTTGACACATTTCTGGGATGCTGCAGGCAGAGGGGCAGGGCAGAAACTGCTGTCTGTGGGATATTTGCTCCTCATAGCCTTCATTGCTCTGAACCATCACCAGGGTCCTGAGATGCCCTGCAGGGGTGGCTGATGGAGGAATGTGGCCATTTTCCCATTTATTTGTAGTCCTTCACAGCTCTTTCTGAGCATGCAGGTACAAGAAGTGCTTGGCAATGGACTCTGTGCCTTCTCTGCACTTGAGGTGTGTAATATGGACATGTATCTCATAGTAATTGTTTATTTATTTAGAAAACAAATCAGTTTCCCTTTTGCAAAAATGGGACTCTAAGATTCCTCTGAAATTTCCATACACGTGTATCTCCATTCTCATATCTGTCCAAACCTGCACAACAATAAGATGTTGAGTTGGTCAGTCACAGCAATATGCCACCTTCCTAAAAGGAAAGCATTGAAAAATATTTAAATGAAGCCTTGCAGTAAATAAATAATGAATCTCTTTTGTTTCAGCAGTTAAAAAGGCATAGAAGTTTTCTCACACCCACAAGCTCGAGAGTGCTGTATTTAGAGTGCTGAAAAGCAAATTCCAGTACTGAAGCTTGCTTCTCTGGCGGGCTACATTTGGGTATAGTGCCTAAGTCCTGGAAGCAGTGACTAAAACATACTTATTTTTGACATGTACTCTGGTACTGTCTGTCTTTCACAGATTGCAGTGGAACCAGATCGTGATTCACATTTGTGTTAGTGTAAGAAAGACTTTACTACTTCTTCAGGTTTAAAACCTGCATGCTGAGTGTAAAGTTCTGGCTTCGTGGACATGGCTTCATGTTGATGGAAGTTGCTTATAAGGAAATAAGCAGGATGGCATCTGCTTTCTTTTGACCTTTTAGCAGCTAAATAAATAAAATCTCAGATCTTGGTATGTATTTGTCTTTGAGAACTTCTGCAAAGATGAGAGGTTTCTGGGGTAGTAAAGGCTGCCCAGGTCAATTGTAGCAATCCTGTAAAGTCACTGCCGTGTAGCTGGAAACATTTCCCTGGCTACCCCCAGATGGCTGTGCTGCAATGGCTAAAAAACTCAAACTTTGAAAAATGGTGATATGGATGTAAGCTACATTGCTAGATAAGAGATTCAAAAGGGTTGTCAGGGATTTTTTTCTTTACCTGATAATGGCAATCCAACTGGTTACCAAAATAACTTTTCATATGTTTGTGGCAGAGCATCTTGTGAGGCTGGCTGCAGGGGACATCCCGAGGAAAGGCAGTTCCCAGCTGCAGTCTGAATGGCTGTGGGGTGATTGTGGCAGGGCACGTGGTGGGAATTTTTGATTTATGAAACCGCCGCAGAACCAATTGGAGGTCATTTGCTTCTTTCTCATTTCTACTTTAAGAGGGACATTACAGTAAATAATGTCTGTGAAGAGGAGGGGAAAACATGCTGTGGTTTGTTTGGCCTCCTTCTCCTTTTGCATCCCTTTGAAGTTGGTAAGTAAATAATTTGGGCAATAAAATCAGCACTCCACAGTGTTCCTTTGTTTCTTCTGCTGCTCTACCTTCCCTTCCTGCTCTCGGTCCTCCTGCCAGCCACCACTTGGTTAGCTTGGGCAGCAAAATAAGTGTCCTCAGGAACTGCTGCAGCACAGAGGATAAAACGTTTCCTGACTTCCTAATGGAGTTAAATTAAAATGCAACTCAAAGAAAATATTTACATGCTATTTGTTTTTCCTTTTGCAATAGGGCATTTTTCCCTTCAAAAGATATAAATACTGATTTGAAGGCCATGGAGGATTACAGTCACTTCTGTGGTTTTTTTTTTGTTTGTTTGTTTGTTTTTTTTTCATTATAGACTTGCCTTAATTTTTAATAGTTTCTTTCATTATTTGAAAATAGTTTTCTCTGCATCCACAAAATAATGTGAAGAATGTAAAGCTGGACTTCAAAAAAAAAAAAAAAAAATCCTCCTGTGGATATATATACTTTTGAAGCAGGGCTCAGCCAGTTGTTTGGCTGGTGTAAATGGCACTTGCCCTGAATCCAGGGGTTTGTAGAATCCCCAAATATGTGGCCATTTCTCCCTTCACCTCTCCCATGGTGCCTGTGGCTCTGGGCCCCAGCACTGCTGGGAAGGAGGACTGGGGGTTCTCACCTGCCCAGCAATGCATCAGGGCTGTGGTGTTGCCCTTGGTTTGAGCTCACTGCCAGGAAAAGCACAAAGCTCTGACATCTCACCGTTCTCTGTGGAAGTGAAGGGTTTTGGTCTTGGCTGTGTGGACATGTCTCTTCTGTGGTAATGGCACAGTAAAAAGTTGATGCTCTTGACCCAGGTTTGGCAGTGGAGAGGTTAGAGATGAAGCACTTAGCTCTGCATTTACTCCATCACCTCAGAAAGCAGTGAAGGCGTGAACCCATTTGTGTTTGCAGCACGCATGGTTCTGTTAGTGATGAAGGCTAGAGTTGCTGTATGAAAACCTAAAGTGTTTTTAGACCACTGCAGTAGATTTGGATGGCATCTGGCAAGAAAACTTGGATTTTCTCTTTTCTCCTATCCCATATGAGCAGAGAGGGCACAGGTTTGATTTCTTTCTTAGATACGTATCTGTTCTTATGCATAACTCAAATCATATTCAAGCACAGATGCAAAACTCCTTGATTCAGTTATTATTGTAGCTTTTAATAAGCTGGAGTTATTACTTCCGTGAAAGCAATGTGGAAGATGAGACAAATCCCTTTTCTCCTTATGGGGTTTCTCATCAGAGCTCTCAGAGCCATTGCCTTGACTCCATGGCATTCTGCTCCCTTTGACTGTGCCCTTTTGCTGCAGTGGCTCTTCAGAAAATGCTGATTATTTGGGCTGGGTTCAGAGTTTGGGTATTCAAACTCAGTTTTCTGCTCTCCTCTCAAAGGAAGGAGTGGAAAGGAAGACAGGACAGGGCATGAGCTCCCAACAGCTCTGTTCCCATGTGGAGTAGGGGCAGCTTGCCTTCTCCCAAGCACCACCATGAAGGTGACCTCCAAAAGGATGTCAAACTGGGCAAGAGGAGGCAGGGAGGGAAAGAAAGATGCTTTGGGGGGCTTCATCCCAGTGGAAAGAGTGGGCAGCCAAGGGACATCAGGTAGCAGTAGTCTGTAAGCAGGCAGACCAAGTGGGAAAAGCTGGGGCCACACAGGGCTCGTCGGATGGGATGGAAGAGGGCAGGGAGCCGCAGGCTGGGTGAGTGATCACGCCTAGGTATAACATGTATTTAGCACTGGAGTCAGTCCAAGGCTGTTATGAATTGCTTGGTGAGGGTGAATCAGAAGGATGAAAAAGGCAGCTGTTTGCTGCCAGGACATTGTAGCAATGCTTTTGAAAATACTTTGATATCATACACTGTAACTGTTTTGTAGTTGGCCGAATCAACATGTTTCTGAAAGGTGCGGCAAGTGAAAACTTTGTAGAGCACTTATTTGAAAAACTGTAGCCTTTTGCCTGTCTCAGGAGGGAATGTTCTGAGTGGTTGCATGAAGGCACTGTGTGCATCCAAAGGCTGGTGAAGCCCACGGGGAGAGGAGTGAGCCATCATGGCTCAGATTGTGTGCTGGGCCTAGGAAGGGATGGAAGGAGAGAGTCAGTCCAGTCAGGTGGCTCTGGGTGACAGGAGGGTACCTGAAGGAACCAGCATTATCTTCAGGATTCTCTGTGCTGCTTCTGGCACCACCACTCTGCTAAAGCCCCAGTATCTGTCAGGGGCTGTGTCCCAGGCAGCTCACAGGATCGGGCCAGAGCTTGTTTGTGGGCATTGATTTCATCACCTCTGTCCCTCCTGGGCAGGTTAGATGTAGAGGGGGCCCTCCTGCCTGTGGGCCAGCAGCCGTGGTCAGACCCAGCCCAGACACAGCTGCTTGGAGCTACTTCTCCACCTTGTCCCACATGCATCCATTACATCTCTGTCTGAGGGTGGGGATACCTGCCAGCCCCTTGGTGTCTCCTCTTGCCCTCTCCACAGCCACGTGTGCTGGTGTCTTCTGGTGGGGTCCCAGGTTTGGGTTTACAAACATGCCCTGCTCTTGGCAAGCATCATGTGAGAGAGCCCAAGGTGTGAGTGGTGTGCCTGCTGCTGTGGCAGAAGGTGCCAGCTGTGGTTCTTTCTTCTCGGGGAGTTGTTTCCATCATCTACCGTGGGAGATTATTTTTATCTCTGGTAAACAGCCTTAATTCCAGTGCTGTGTGATCTCTGGTACAACCTGCAGGTAGGCCAGCAGGTGGTCGCCCACGATTCGGAGATCATGATCTTGGTCTTAATTCAAGTGCCAATGGGAACCTGTTCTACAAAGCATGTTTGATGTGTTTTCAATAGCTCCTGGTGCTGAGGAGAGATTTTATTAAATCTGAGTAGGTTTAGATTCTCTGGTTGTTTAGTGCCTTGTGCTCAAATATGTTGCTTTGCTCCTGTCCAGTGAGAAGTGGTGAAACCTGGATGTCTGAGGCAAGGCTAACAGCTTCTTGCCAAATGGGGTGATAGAAAACAGTTCTCAGAAGTAATGATAAGTGAAAATTTAGTGTCAGCAAGACAAACTGACTGGTTAAATGAAGGTATTTCTGTCCAGAAGAGCTATGCCTGTAGGAAAGAGTGTGACACCAGGAGTTTAAGCCATAGTTTTCATAAGGACAAGGAGTTGTGTTTTCAACTGAGTGTATTTTAAGTTTGGCCAACATATTTCTACTGAAAATCAAAATTTCCTGTGGAAAATAATAAGAGCAAAACTAATGGCAGTATTGTTCACATTTTCCATTTGATAATGTGACTAGGGATGTGCTTGAATGCCTTACAACTTGCTTCCTTTTCTGAGCCCTTGTTATATAGTGATGTTATATTTTAGAGTTTTTTACTAATATTTGGTCATTAATTTGCTCTTTGACTTGTCAGATCCTGAGCTTTATTCTACCTTCCTTCTATACCTTCTGATTCCTTCTTTTGGGTGTGTTTTCCAACAAATTTCAGTGTACCAGAGCAAAGAAAAATCTTAATCTTGCTGAGAAACTTGGAACTCAGAGGTGCAGTCAGCTTTCTCTGTAAGAAGCAGAAGTTAATAGGACTTGGTGTGTCTTTTTGGACATTACTTTGGTTCTTGTGGCAAACAAGTGGCAAACAAGCTTTTATCATTAGCTTTTGCTTCATGGCAAGCAGGCAGAACTGAGGCAGCAAGGGATGTTATAGATGTAGGCTGATGCTGAGCTGAGTGTTTGGATGGCCATGCTCCACCAGGGAAAAGTCAGAAAGTAACATTTATGCTTTCTTAGCTCAAAAGGTGTTCTGGTGTTAATGATCTCTCTCAAAGACAGATTTAACAAAAAAAAAAAAAAAAAAAAAAAAAAAAAAAAAAAAAAAAAAAAAAAATTTTCCCGGGGCAATACACCCCCAAAAAAAAAAAATAAAAAAAAAAAAAAAAAAAAAAAAAAAAAAAAAAAAAGTTTCCCTGGGAACAAGACCTTGTATAACCTCTACAGAGGAGGATGGCAGGATGAGGGCTCTCATGCACAGCTTTGCCTGTACACTTTCTGCAGAAATATAAGGCTCTGTGACCTGGACAGTCATCAGAGTCTTGTCATGATAGCAAGGTTTTTACAATTTTTGAGCAGCATTTTGCACCACAAAAGATCCTTGGCATTGTACAAAGGTGACAGAGGGCAGAACATAGCCCAGTAAGATGAAGTCTGTGACTTTCCATTTTAAGGAGTTCATCCCCATGTGGTTCTGTAACTTTCCCGTTGTTTTGCCTTTTCTTCCCTAATGAGGATATGTTGCAAACAAAGCTCAATATTTCACTTTCTTTAAAATAAATTCTCAGAGTTAGAAACATGCAGTTTAAATTAAAGGCCATGGGCAGTTCTTTTTTTATTGTACAGCAGCTGGCTACATGGGCATCAAGGTTGTCCTGTGTCCTGCTGGAGCTGATCTGGTTTCACACTGCCTAGACCTCTATGGACCCCTCTCTCTGCAGGAAGTTGACAGCTCAACTGCCATAATGTTCTTTATATCTTCAGTCATGTTGCCAAAAGTTTCCATTAAAAGGTGATTTGCTCATGAAGCCAGCTTGCCTTTCATCTTGAGTGTTTTCCTAGCCATCCTAAAGTCAATAGCTCTTGGTTAAAAACCCTGAACAACAGATGTTTTTTAAAGCATGTGAAAAAGGAGATCTGAAAAAAAAAATATAGAATATGTTTTATGGTGATGTGATTTTTGATCTATGTCTCCTATTCACCTCTCCTCCCAGCATGAACCTATGACAAAAATAAATACTAGGCAACAAAGCTAGTAGTAATGCCAAAGCTTCAAAATAAATGTGATTGCTTGTGAAAGAGCAGTTGAGTGAGTTGGATGAAATGGCAGTGTAATTATATGGTAGCAAGTCAAAGTTTGATAGCTTGGAGCTTATCTTAGCACAGCATGCCACTTTCCCCCCACCTTGGTATGGCATGTTTCTTTTTCAACACTTCATTCCTAGTTTTTCCTTTTTAAAAGTCCTATCAAACCTTAAGTTTGTTGCTTCTAATGATTTTGGAAGGAAATTCAGATAGTAATTAAAATGGCACAGACCAAAACCGTTTAACCAAAATATCCCCAAAAGGAAAATTCTGGGTAAAGTGAACATTGCGAATTCCCAGCCCTGCAGGATTCTTTATTTTGTTAACACTTATTGGATTAGCTTCAGTTTTGCCAAGATAAAGGATAACAGAATGCAAGGCTCCCATGGAAAGTGTGCCTATGCCCTAAATGACCTGAAACAGGACTGCTTGTATGTGTGTATATGCAACACTAGTCCACTGTCACAAATATTTCCATTATTTGGAAGATTGAGCAGAACAAACTGGCTTAAGCTTTAGTATACAAATTTTATTTACTAGTATGCTTTTAAATAGTTCAGTAAAAATTGCTTCCTTTAGTAGTCAAGGTCTCTTATCTGATACCTGCTTCCTTCCCCCTCTATGGATGCTTCCTGTTTTCCATGTCAGTCCACACATCCCCCTATGTATTTCCATGTGCCTTTTCCTGTTGTCCTCTGATCTGCTGCAGCCGCTCCTCAGATGCCTCTCCACCAAGGAAAGGTTCAAAAACTGAGCTGGCTCCTATACAGTGCCGTGAAGAGACACTGTGAGGGCCCCTACCCTCACCTCTTGAGCACAGAGGTAGCAGCACTGAATTTCTGGGCATGCTGCTGCAAAGCAGCCTGTGTACCATTAACAGTGCACACCCCACTTTGGAAGACCCTCTTGTGTCTTCACCCTGTGCTGTTAGTATTGTGCAAGTGGGACAAGAAAAACAAGAGGAAAATAAGATGTGTCAGGTCTGTGATAGTACGCAGTTAAGTCATGTCTGTGCTTTCATGTATGACTCAGTTACCCTCTCTGAGATGGCTATTGCTGTGGAAATAAAGCGCTGACTGAAAACTGGGAGAAAACTACTTAAGGAAGGATCCTGCTCTTTACATGTGGAATTGCATATTCATGGATTTAGTAGGGTTTGGCTATAAGGCAGAAAGCCAGAGAGACACTGTACTGTCAAATACACCCCAGTTCATGGGTGTTTCCAACCCTTCTTTCTACTGCTGTACAAGAGAAATGTGACTATATTTCAGCTGCCTATGTTCCAACAACAGCAGAATGAGGTGGAGTACTACAAAATACTTATTTAAAAGGGAAAAGTGCATGAGACATGATTATGTAGCCAGTATTTTCTTACGTATTTTTAAATTGAGGAATACATTTTGTTTCTCTTCCTTTCTGTTCTCCTACTGCAGGGGATGGATGTGGGCACACAGTCATGTACCAAGACAGTGGGACACTGGCATCCAAGAACTATCCCGGGACATACCCAAACTACACTCTTTGTGAAAAGAAAATCCAAGTGCCTCCAGGAAAACGCCTGATCTTGAAAATTGGAGACCTGGATATTGAATCACAGAAATGCGAGTCCAGCTACCTTACTATCCAGAGCTCTTCAACGTTGCATGGTATGTAAGAGACAAGGCCATGGTCGATGCATGAGCTGGTGAAAGTGTGAGTAAAAGGCAGCTTAGCAAAATGCAAGAAATATCAGCCTTTTTCCTCTCTTCCTCCTTTCTGTATTGAGGTGTTTCGTTCTCTGTGTGGGAAGCCATTGTCCCCCCGGGTGTGGCGCTGCCATGCTGTGCTGCAGAGCGGCTGCTGGGGCTCGGGCACAGCGTTCCTGAGGGATCTGCCTTCACACCTGCACAGCTGGACCATCACAGTTTTGGTACAGCAAGTCTGTAGGTCTGTATCAGCCCTGTTCCCTTCTTGTGTAGTGGAAGAACTTCCTCACAAACTAGACAAAGATGAGAAATTGGAGTCAATGATCCTGTGTGTCTCCATTCCTAGGCAGTCCATGGCTCAGAGAGGAGATAACCTTTACTATTGCCAGCTGTTAGCCACCTTAGTAATGTACAGGCTTTAATACTTGCTGATATTAAATGCATACAGTCAGACTGTGCTCTTGTAAGAGATTTGTACTGGAAGATAAGCAAATAATCTGCTACAGCTGTGCACTTAAAACAATCATAACAGCAACAGGATTCTCCCCAGGGACAACAAGAGGCCTTCCTCAAAATGGTTTTCCCAACCAGTTGTCACAGAAACTTTTGATCTGCACTTTCTAGAAGAGTCAAACTGATTTTCAAGTCATGCACCCTTTTTCAGAAATCTGATTTGAATTCAAAGCTGCAAGGGTTCTGCACTGTAGGAATGAACTCATGAATTGACAGTTCATAAAATTTTGCCTGCTGGGAGTGGGCTGTGTAGCCCTTCAGTCAGCTGAGGCTAAATGTACTGTCCTGGACCTAATAAACAAAATTAATTCAAGGGAAAAATGTGATGAAGATATGAGCTGCACAGAGCCTCTGCAGGTTTTCCACCTCGCTGCTTGGCTCAGAAAAGTATGTGGTTCTCCAAAGATGAGATCTCATGATATATCTTAGTAGTAAGGAAGGTTGATTGCCTTTCATTTATCAGCATGATGGGCTTATCACTCATCTGGTAAGACAAGATCAAGTGAGGTATTAAAGGCTTGCTCACAAAGGAAGGTAAAGGTAATTATTGTTCTCATGGGGGAGGTATTACATTTTGAAACAACTTTCAGTAAGAGTGGGCAGTGACATGCTGATATCTAAGCCTGCACAGAGCTTGATTTGAGGCATAAGGAACATCTCTGTTCATGTGTGCTGGAATTTTTTAGTGTTATTTATTTCTTTCTTCACTGAGAAGTGAGAAGTGGTGACAGGTTGCCCAGAAAAGTTGTGGACGCTCCGTCCTTGGAAGTGTTCAAGGCCAGGTTGGATGGGGACCTGACCAACCTAGTCTAGTGGAAGGTCCCTGTTCTTGTCAGGGAGGGTTGAAATTAGAGGCTCTTTAAGATCCCTTACAACCCAAGCCATTCTATGGTTCTGTGATCCATTTCAGAACTAAGAAATGAGTGGTGTTCACCTGAAGTAGTCTGTCTGTACTTGGCAGTAAGAAATAGGTGGCTATTATTGCATTAGCATATCTTTGAATAATTTTTATTGATACTCTCTTGACATTTCTAATCTAAATCTTCTCGGAAACAGGGATAAATCAACATACTGTTTTTTGAAGTGAAAAATGAAGCTTGGATGTTGATTGAAATTCTGGCTCCTTACAGATCAGCCTGAAGGCATCTTCACATCATTTATACTGCAGTTATTCAGCCTATAAGCACAGAATAGCTGTGTATTATGCAATCAAGTTCACATAATTAATTTTTTTAAAGCATTCCCACACCCATTTTCAGATCTGATTAGTAATGTCTGATGCATGTGGACTGTAATTTGCATTCTCAGTAGTGAACTGCACAATTAGCAGATTTTGGTCATATCTGATTAAACCAGTTTTACAGTTTAGACAGGCTTACCATCTGTAATGGTTTTTGTGGTCTGCAGCTCACTGTAGACTTTCCCACCAGCATACCTACAGAGTCTGTTCTGCATTCAGGCAAATCCATGCAGAATGGATGTGGCAATAGTTCTATAGGCATAAATTCATTATGTTGCTTATGTTTTAAAAGACATGTGAATTCTTAGATGAGATTAGAGCTTCTCTAAGTCATTTTTTTCAACAGTCTTACTATAGCTTTGGGCTTCAATAAGCATTTGTACAAGTGAAAGAAACCCTGTGAAAAAGCCCTGCTACATCCATTCAGTCTGTTAAATGTCCTTTTAGACAGCTGTTTCTGAACTCAGATCTCCTCTTTGCAACCCTTCCCTCTTCATGAACATCTACAGGCAGGTCAATATCTTCCCTTTAGCTGAGGAGATACTGACCTTAGACATCGAAATTCTTTCATGGGATGATGGAGACTTGAAAATATTTTGTAAGCACTGAAAACATCTGAGCAATTAAAAACTAATCTTTGTGTGTTTTCTGTATTTGACCTGGGTTTAAAAAGGAAAACCTAAAAAGCAAAGTATGAAAGATGATCACGTGAATAGTGCTCATGTTTCAAATTAGTCTGAGCAGACTTTGCTCTTTATTTAGGAGGTTTGCAATTATGAGACAATAAGGTCCAAAGGGAAATATGTTTTAAATATCATGCTGATTTCTTCAGCTCTACAGAAGACAACAGTATGAATGTCAGTATGAATGAAAACATCTGTTGAGGAGTATATCTGAAGCTTGGAAAATTGGTCAGAGGCAAAATACCAGATTATGCGTACAAATATAAAATTAGTGTGGAGAAGGCTCCAGATGATAAAGTATTGTTTTCCTTTCAGATTTCTTCCAGTCTTTACATATAACTGTGATTCATTCATCATTATAACCATCTGCAGGGATTCTTGCAATACAGCAAGGAGTAACTCAATTTGTCTTTGGGGTATTTATGTTCCATGCAGCAAAGGGAATCTGTTAAATACAAATGAAGGGATTAATTGATTTATGTTAGTGGGAACATTGATGCTACTTTAGTAAGTTGCTGACTGCAGATTAGAGCACCTACATGCAGATTTTATAAAAGTTCAGGACATTCCTTGAATTCTGCAGATGGATGGAACAGTATGATTCATTCCTGGAAAAACATGCAGTTGTTGTGTATGCTGATCTACTGAAGCCTTTCCCGTTCTCAACTAAAACACAAATGTGACACTACAGTTCTTCTCACCTTTGGTACTTCTCAGCTTTGATGGACCTTTGATGAAAGCAGCTATTGAATTTATATTTCTCCAATATTGCAATTAAAAATGATAGTTAAATAATCTTAATGAAGCTCTAAAACTGGAGTCATGCAGGGTCTTGGTGCTGTATCTCTGAGTTATTATTCTGCAAATTATTTTCTTTAGTGTTCACTGGAGAAAGGAACCTGCAGCAAGCCTTTTCTTTCAAGCTGTTAGCTCTGTATCCAGACGTAGCTGTGAAAATATTAATCATCAGTCAGCAAAGGGAGTCTAACACCCGTTTTGGTGAAACTGAGTCACCTTTGTCTGACAAACATTTAAATATTAGCACAGCTTTGCACAGGTTGTCTCTAAGAGAAATAAATAGATGATCATGGTCTGTTTCAAAGGCACAGTTTTTGACTGGATTAAAATATAGTGTTTTTTGTCCCACAGAAAATTAATATGAGCATAATCTCACAGTGCAGACAAGAAGCAGCCTTTACCGAAATGCTTTTCTTCTCAAGTTAATTGCATTATCTGAGCATATTAAAAATACTGAGCTCTGAAGTAGAGCTTCTGATTTTTTAATTAGTTAAAGGGATATGTGAAAACAAGATTAACCATGTCAGCCCTGTGGTTCTCAGGACAAAATTTGCACTACTTATGAAGGTGGATCATAAATGTTTTAAAAGTTTGACAGGTACTGCTTTTAGTCTGCTTCTTTTCATGTCTCTATCAAATTTCTGTACCTCTTTTGACCCCCTTTTTTTTGCTTTTTTCTATCTCTTCCCCATCTAATGGCTTGATATTTTTTCCCTTAATTTTGTGAGATGATCATCAGTCTTGACTGGAGAGAAAGCCAAAAGAAGAGATAAGTGCCTACTTACTTCCTCATTCACTTGCAGTCAGTAGGAGGTTGATGTGTTCCTCTGGGGTGGATGTCAGAGCTGCTGAGTGACTAGTAATAATTTGGAGAGTTAGTGCAGTTGACTTGTTCTTGCATAATTTACAGCTGGTAACTAACGTGAAATAGAGAATTTACTGGAAATGCTTTCTTCTCCCCACACCCCCTCACTAAAGGTACAGAGTGCCTTTGGATGCCTCCTACCTGTCATTATGATTTGAAGGGATTCATCAAACCAGTTGCCCCTTATTATGTATTGTAATAAATATCTTGTTTGAATAGAGGGTGTGTCCAGATTTCTTTTTCATTCCTCAAAGGAAACTTGTTATTACTGTATTGTTTCTGGTATTTCAGGAAACCCAGAGAAATGCCCAGACAAGTTCTTGCTGAAGATCAAGTTGAGCAGTTTCTTAACAGTCAAAACACTTTTAACAGTTGGGTTTCACCTGAGTGGTTGCAGTTTCCTGAGTTTTCATCTTTGGAAAGATTGATGCAACAAAGAATTGTCAGCATTTTGTTTTATCAAATTGGCCTTTTTTCCTGTTAGCTGCATACAGTGTGTTAGTCTCTGTTTTTTGTTAAATTACAGTTCTTCACTCATGATTCCTAGTTGTTGCTGTGTTTCTGTCTTTGGCTAAAACCACAACCATGTTAAAAGAGGGAATCTCACCTGAGGTCAAGCAGGCAGACCAGCCTGTGCAGGTGGCCCAGATGCTCCATTTTAAAGTTGTGATTACTTCCCCAACCTAACTCAGATGCCTTTTTCTTTCCTTTATTGCAGTCTTTGGCAACCCTTTGTAAACGTTAACCGAAAGTTGTATTTGTTTTTCCTGAAACAAGAAATGCTTACCACTCAGCCTGAGGTCAGACTGTGTTGCACAAAGTTAAATGTTGAATAACCAGGCTGTCCCATCCTGACTGCTCTGTCATCTCGTATCTGCAGAGTTAAACACCACCGTCCCTGCATCCTGCAAAGAAGGACATAGAGCAGCACTTTCTGTGTCCTTGCAGGGTCCTGCTGGTTCCCACTGCACCATGTGCATGTCAGGGTTGGAGCAAAGAGGACCTCTCTTGGTAAGGGGGAGAGGAAGAGTTACTGCTTGTCAAAGTATTTGTGTGAATGTGGGACGGAGATGGATTTTGAGACTGAAGGTGTTTTCATACAGCAGATCCTTGCTGGTTTTGTGAACTACTTGTGAAAGACTTGCACTCTGGATGGGTTTTTAGGTCTGAAGTGAAACAAGTGTAATCTCTGTTCATCTCATCCCCTATTCTTCCCCAGCTACTGAGGTAATTCCAAATTGATTTATTTGAGAAAAGGCTACAATTTAAAACATAGTTTTCCCCAAACAAATGCACTAAGACCTGATAATCCTTTAGAAGGACATCCCTGGATTGTTGCCTCTTGCTTGCCAACCACATCTTATTCTGCAAGTAAAGACTGAAAAAAGGGAGAAGATTCTCTGTTGAACAGAAGACATAATTATTTAATATCCAAACCAAGTTTCTTAAAGCCCTCTGCAAATGTCAAGCTGCAGATTTCAAATGAAGTTGAGGAATATGAAAACAGAATGAGCATAGTGAACTGGCCATTCAAGAGCTGAAGAGGGAATTATTGCTTCTAAAAGGAAGCAAAACCTTACAGAAGAGGCAGAAAGTATTAAGAACTAGAGAAACAAACAGCATGTAGGCATTGCCAGCTGGTGTGAAAGAAAAGAGTCCTCTGGGCACAGTACTTCTTAAGGAAAGTAGAAAAAATAAAGGAACATAATTCAACAAGGAAAGCTCAGGAGCTGTGCCAGAGCCTGGTTGACTGTAGAAGTAAACTAGACCTCATAAAATCAGACAATGCTGTAAAGATCATCAGATTTGCAAAACAACACTATTATGAAAAAGACAAAAGCAGCAGGCTATTGCTAACATTGAAAAAATAAACAATGTGTAAAATAGTCTCTTCAGTCTCCAGAGGGGCCAGCCAAAGGATATCCATGAGACAATTTACCCTGTATCTTGCAGGATGTTAATACTGCTTGGAGACAAAAGTGTTTTATTTAAGTCACCTAAACTATGCCAGCAGATCAAATGTTCTGCATGAAAGGCATTAAAAATTAGTTTAATTATGGAGAATATTAAAATTAGTATGCTTGAAATCCTTAGACCTCTAATATCTGTCCTGCAGAATTTTTATAAATATGTATAAAAGTAATCTGGATTGAGCAGACGGAACCACAGTTGGGTCAACTTCTTAATGAGACACAGAAAGAAGGAAAGGCCCTGTTGCTATCCAGATATAGTAATATGGAAGTATGGAGAACACCTACTCAGCTTCATCACATGTAACACATCTGTTTATTAAATCAAACTCTTTCCTTTGTTCTTATAAACAAACCAAATAATCCTGCCTACTTACCCCAGCAGAGCTCCAGCCAAGGCACTTTAACAGGAAGCTGAGAGAGATCAGCATTCATGACTCGTTTTTCAAGCCGAATATGCAAAACAGCCCACCTCACAACTAGCATTAGAAGATGAAAAACTGATAACGTGATCTGGCAGTTCTCAAAAGGGATCTTAAAAAACTTCTGGCTAAGTCCCAGGTTTAGGAATTAAATATTTATCCAGAGTCAAGTCCAAATGCTGCAGTAAAAATTAACAGGACCCTATAAGCAAGTTTCTCATTTTCATACCAGGGCTTTCTCCATCATCTCTCATCTTCACTGTGGCTGTACAGTAGTTATACAGACAGCTCAGGCAAGTCTGAGGACCTGACAGTGTAGTGCTGATAAGGTATTACCTGGATTGTTGACAAGAAATATATTGAAATGTTTTGCAAGGTTTCCTCAGTTTGAAACAAAAGAACAAGTGAATGTTTTTTTTTCTTACAAATTTTTGCAGAAAACTTATAAATCTTTGGAAAATATTCCTCGCTTGAACAGATACTCTTTCTTGCTTCTATATCCTTTAAGGAATTCATCCTAGGCTCCCTTTTTTTTGAGCTACCTTTGGGAACCTCTTGGTATGCCAGAACTGCTCTTGGCAGAAGATAACCATAGCTTGGTAACATTTTTAGATTTATTACTCAATACTGGAAACTTGTCTTTAGACACTGAATGTTGGTTTCTTCAGCTGATTGCTTCTGAATTTCTTGCTTTAATTTGGATTATAAGCTCTGTGTGTCTAGACTATTTTGTCTTTTATTTTATTTTATTGGTTTTGCTCATGATGTACGATTTGTTTGTATAATTATCTGGAATGTATGTAGACTTGCCACTGGAGGAGACACTCATCCCTGATCCAGCTGATGTGTGGTTGCATGAATCAGCCATCTAAATTATACCTCCAGAGCAGATAGGTCACTGCCAATCGCTGCGAGGGAGAAAGCCAAAGAACACTTGTGAGAAAACGAGTAGAGACAGTCCTTGAGAGAAGAAAAGGACTAAAGCTTTCTCAGGTGTTTTATTTTGAAGACATGCAATGCTCCCTATCTTTTTCTCATTTCTCTCTCAAAAAATAATATCTAAGTTAGCACTTCTCCCACTACAACCTGACACAAAAGACCTTCTCAAATAAATCACTCGTGCAGTTGGCTGCTATGACACAGTGTCAGATGCTGTCTTTTTGATAAGTTCATTTCCTAAGCAATTTGTTTAACCCTTTTTATAGACATTGTTTTCTCTGACTAAGTTGTGAGTCATTTTTCAACACATGAGTACTCCAGGGAAATGTCACACTCGTCGCTTGTTTCTCTGCCTGCCTGCCTTCACCATATGATTTTTAAGCCAAAAGGACAAGAGTTCCTTCTTTTGTTTGTGCCATTCTGTTGACAGCTGGCTCTCGTTGGCTCTGATTGGGCTACTCTATAGGCTGACCTTATAGTTGTTATAAGGCAAATGAAGTATTTGGAAAAGAGCCCCTTCCCTAACCCAGGGCATCAAGCAAAATGAAGAAGATTTTAGGAGCCTGTTATGATGGGTATCACTCATAATAAAATTTGTGTCATGATGTGAATGTAATTTCTTGTGTCTCAGATGTCAGTTCCAAGTTGCCCTAAAGTAACCACCACCACCAAGATGAGGTTGTCTAGGAAAAATCAAAGCAGTTGTTTTTCATCCCAAAGGCTCGCTTTAGGACACAAAAGCTGTCATTCACCTCAGCAGAACAGATGGGCTGAGGGCTTGTAAAGGGTCATTTGGATTTTTTTTTTCCTTTGGGGAAAAAAGTCTGTTTGCAATCTTACAAAAACCTCTTCTTTGCAGTTTATATTGTACATAGACTCATAAATTTGAACAAGTATATCCAAACTGCTTTGAATTTTCTGTATTATCTGTGCCTGAGGGCAGCTAGGGACAAGTGTTTGCACCCAGGTACGGTGACAGAAGGCAATGGCAAAGACTGTGGCAGTCTCAAAGGAACACTCCCCTTGGGAACTGACTTTCTGAGGAAGCAAATGTAATTACTAGGAGTCCTGGGCACGCCTGCTGTCACAAGAAAGGAGTGTCCCAAAGACTGTTCCAAGATACTGCAGCTGGTAGCTATAAAACCCTTATCTAATTCAATATAAGCACAAGGCTGTTGTCTTCCTGTCCCACTCCCTTCACCTTCCCTTTTCTCTCCCTCTCTTTTTTTGTTTAAAACTCTAGAGACTTGAACTATATTCTTCCACGTGTTTTTAAGTGGAAAAAGCTTAGGAAATGTTCTAAGGGAAGTATACAATTGTGTACTGTCTTGTATACAATTTGGCTTGTGGCATGCAGGTCCTTGAAAACCAGGTGCTCTGTTTCTGATCCTAATCCTTTCTGACTGGCTGCCGTGCCACAATGGCATGAGCTGTGTGTATTTGGAGGGTTTATCTCGGGGACCCTGCCTAGATCCCTGGGATTGCTTTTGAATGTAGTGTCATTTTCTCTAATGAGTTACTGCTGGCTGTAAGCACGCTGTACTTCAAAGGTCGAAGGGCATTAATCCTTCTCTCAAGGCTTATGTGATGAAAAATGTGGATGCTGGAATTGCTGCCATGCAGAGACTACTGGATCCTGGCCACTGCTTGTCAGGGCAGCTTTAGAGCTCATACTCATAAAGGACTGAAGCCAAAACCCTTTTGTCAACATTTGGGTTGATACTGAAAGAGAATGAGTGTGTTATGAAATTCTCTGCTAATCATGAGACTTTTCCAGCCTAATTACGTCATCTAAACTTTTGAAATCTTCTTTGTTCTGTCTGTAGGGCCGTACTGTGGTAATGTGATGCCTGTTCCCAAAGAAATCATTCTGGATAGCAATGAGGCAACTATTCACTTTGAGAGTGGATCCCACGTGTCAGGACGAGGCTTTTTGTTGTCCTATGCCAGCAGTGATCATCCAGGTAAGGTGATATCGAAAAGTAGTAAAAGATTAGTGGCATAGCTCCCCCTATTTAATTATCATCTTTACAGACATAGAGATTTAGCCTAAATGTTTGTTCCTAAGTATTTCCAGATTAGCATGAGCCATGGTATTTTTAATAGCATGTGTGCAAGAAATAGCTGTAACATTAACCAGGTATAATAGCTGCTGAAATCCTACTTAGACTATTTGGAATACAGGGCCAGTGGAGGGGAAAACAGTGACTTCTCCTTGAAGCTCCACTGTGTTTTGAGCTCCAGCATCCATCATACTGTGATAGAATGGAGGGGTAGGAGGGATTAAAGTTTTCATTCCTGCATTTAATGTTCTGGAGGTCTGTTCAACTTTGAAGAAAGTGTAAAGCATAAGAAGAGTAGAAGAGGGAGTTGAAAAGAATGACAGAAAACCACAGCTATTGCTTCCAGTCTAATAGCATTGCTAAAGTATTATACAGAGAGGTCTTTAAATGTAATTTCACGTTCTGGCAAATATTTGTCTGTATTTTTACATCCTACAATGGGAATTGTCATTTGTAAATTTTCACAGATCTGATCACCTGCTTGGAACGAGCCAACCACTACACAAAGGCTGAATTCAGGTAAAGAGGGTTTGCAGCTCTGCATTCTGGCTTGCTTTACAGTATCTGTCAACTGATTCAATTGTCAGGAAATGTTAGAGTCTTGGTTTTCTGGAGAAGTGAATTTTTTTGAGTAAAAATTCTTGGTTGTGAGAAGCAGTAGTGCAGAATGGAAGACTGTGGCCCAGAAAAATGATGAAATGGAGTTGCAGAGCTCTCAGCAATTCTCATTAAATGCATACATATACATGGTGTATGTAAAAAGAATTTCCACTTTGAAATTCAAAGTAGCCTCAAATTCCAGTGCTTCCTCTGGGAGCAGATCACGTCCCAGCTGATACAAGATTATCTGAGGACAAGCTATAATTTCTCGGTTCCTTGAACTTTGTGATAGGTTTGAAATGGTAATAAAATGTGCTCTTTTGGCTGCTGTCTGGATGTGCATATAGGCTTCTTATCTTACCCTGAAAACTTGTGTGGTAGCATTTCTAGAACAAGAGAATTAAATAGAAATAAATGCCCTTGCTAAACTGCTTTTCTGGTTCTTTGTGTGCTACTGAGTTCAGTCCACCTATGAATTCAAGGGCCCATTTATTTGGCTCCTAGACTCCCTAACAGAGCATCAGTAATTTAGAGAAATTACTGCTAAAATATTTATTGGTTTGAGAGCATTTCTTTTACAGGAGCTTGTTTGTGTGTGTTGTCACTACAGTTCATGCCTTTAAAAAGCCTTTCTTCTCTCACTACAGCAGATACTGTCCTGCTGGCTGCAGAGACATAGCGGGTGACATTTCTGGGAATATTGGAGAAGGATACAGAGATGTAAGTACACAGGATAATGGGGCAAATTTATAAAGACAAAAGAAACAACAATAGAACAACTTGGTTTCAACTTTTGCTGCTTGATTTTTGTTAGTAATTCTTCTGGGCTGCTTTGCTATACCTTTTATTATCAGTATATAAGTAAGTTATCAGTATATAAGCACACAGAGACGCTTTTCAAACAAACAAATCAATTGTGTGAGAACAAAGTCCACTGATTGTCAAATATACCTACTGACTTGTGGGTTTTGGCTTTCTGGAAAAGGCTTGCCTAGTGTTTGTCCTTCTGAGGCAGTGCTCACCCATGGACGAAATATTTCTATGATTTTAGCTTTTACTTGTTTGGTGTCCACATGTGAAAAATATACATTTCAGTAACACGTGGGCTTTCTCTAAGGTTATGCCTGTACTATTCCTAGCATATGCTCTGAGATGAAATAAATATTAAACACTGCCTAACCACATCCCACTGGTAACTATCGACCTCCTGGGTTGTTTTAACTTCTTGTTCTTCAAACTGAAAAAGTTGAAGTGGTTGCATTTATCCACAGTTCATATGACTCAGAGCCCTGCCCTCTCTGTGCCCCTCTCCCTGGACTCTTCTCTTGTCATGTCTGTGAAATCTTTACCTCTCTCACAGAGGAGTAAGCCTAATCATACCACTGAAGAAAAATCCAACCCTATCACAGTCACTGAGTTTCCAAAAAGTCAGCACTCATGTTTAACCTGTTCATCCAGTTATTCAAGAGTGCTGGCTCCAGCCTGAAAAGTGGCAGAGCTGAAGAAACAAAGAAATGCCACATTACATTCTCATTAGCTGGAGTTTTTCTGCCCTTGGTTCCAATGATTAGGGCAGAAAAGCAGCACATGGCATGACCTCATGCAGATTTTATCTGCACTGAGGAATTTGCAAAAGAAATATTCCCTCCACCATTAAGGAGGATTTTGTGATGGGAAGAAACTGCAGGGCTCCCCTGGAGATGTGCTGCATTTGTGCCTCCACTCTCCCCACCCCTCCCTGGAGGGGACAGCTCAGCACCCCAGCTTGTCCAGTAGCACAGCCCAAATTGGGCCAGTGTGAACCTGCCTGCAGCCTCTAGGAAAGTCTCCTCTCTGCCTTTCTCTGTCCCTTTCCTGCTTCGCCCTAGCCTTGTTATTACCATCTAGTTGGCACATGAGCTGTCCTGCCTGCATTTTTCAGCACTATCCCACCTGAGATAATGGGAAATGGGCTACACTTAAAACTCAGAAGCAGCTACTCAACACATAGCCCACCCCTAATGTACACCATAATTCAAATCCTAAAGTGCAGTAATAGATAGGTCTGTCTTCAGGCAAGAACACCAAGGAATTGTTGATTTATCTTCCCAAGGAAGTATTTGCCTTGCCTTTGACTTTTTTTTTCCTGAGGAGTGACAATCTTGCAGCACCTTCTCCAAAGCAGATAATTTGTTTTTGAAAAGAAAAATCACTTTGGGAGACGTATATTTTTCAAAGATTACTCCTCTTTCTCCCTCCCCTGCCTCTTATTTCTCTCGAGTTTTTGCTGGATTTTATGAACTGTAACACCTGTATAGTGGTAGCTTGGCAGGGAAGGCATTAGCAGTTTGTCAGATCGATTTCCTGAGCCTTGGCTCCTGCCTTTCAGACGTCTCTGCTGTGCAAATCTGCGATCCACGCCGGCGTGGTGGCGGACGAGCTGGGTGGGCAGATCAGCGTCACGCAGCACAAGGGCATCAGCCGCTACCAGGGCGTCGTCGCCAACGGCGTCCCCTCCCTTGAGTGAGTACCACGGCTGGCCACAGGGCACTGCCACCACCTGCACAAGCAGATGGGGACACCGTTTTGGGGACAAAAAGATGTTAGGAGTGTTTCTAGGGCTTTATTAAAATGGTGTTGTCAATGGAGATGGGAAGAGGTTCCAGGTTTTCAGTGACTCTATACCACGTAGAGTGGTATTTTCTTTTTTTTTTTTCCTTCTGTTCCTTCCAAAACATATTTACAAATTACTTTGTTAGCAGATACATGAGAGTATGATGTTCTGCAACAAACAGCTTTAGTCGATGCGCTAATAAATCATGATAAGTTCATGTTGAAGTTTAAAAAAGGCTAGGAAAAATGAGTAGGTAAAAAGTGCCATTGAGCCATAGGGGATTTAATGAACAACTTCTTAAACACTGTGCTTTTGACATGTTCAGAGTTTTTCTCTTTTAGAATATTTATAGTAAGGGTGTTATATTTACTGCTTATCTTCTGACTTTTAATTGTACTGTTGTTGAAGTAGAAATAATTCCTCTAATCTCTATCCAGCACAGTCAGACCTTCCAGCAACTGCTTCTGTCATTCCTGTTGGTTTATAGTTTTTAATTTTCAAATGTTATCTGGATTTTACATGGGGCCTTTTTTTTTTCTTTTTTAAGAATTGAAATTTCCATTCCATAACCTATGAGAGCTAAAGCAATATGTAATTTTTATACTATTTTCCTGATTTCTCACACCCTCCTGACAATTTTACAATAATGGTTTCATTCTTTAAAAAAAAGGCATTCATGTGCTTTGTTGCTGTGCTTAAACTTCAGCAGAGACTGAAATGCTTTAAATACAATGGCACTGGAGTATACAAAGCTGGGTAGTATGTAGATCATAGCCAAAGAACTGTGCAGCCTAAATATTTTCTATTTTTCTTGAAAGTTAGTTGCCAAAGAAAATGAATGTAAAGTTGTCTCAAGCAAAGCAGGACTGAAAGCTCTGGTCAGGCACCAAGCCCCTCCATAAAACAAATAATGCAAATTCTTTCCATCACACGTGCTGGCTTAGTGAAACCCTAAATTAAATATTTTGTACCTTATATAAAGATGTTACAGAACTGTTCACATACATTCATATGCTTGTGACCCTTGATAATCCCAGTGCAGCAATTTGGACAGTAGCACATAAAATTTTATAATGAAAGGCAGTTGTGATTCCCATTTGTATTTTTTTTTCCTAGTACAAGAGCCAGTGGGCAAAGAATGAAGTGTGTAATTCTGCAAGTGTGCATGTGCTGGGGGCTTTATCCCATTTAATGTGAGGCCCCTGAGCTAGCACCCTAAGGAGGAGCAGAGCCCCTGTAGCTCTCCTGCCTCTCGGGGCAGACAGAGGCACTCCTCCAGCATGATGCACATCTCCAAGGGACAGAATTGCCCCGAGGAGACAACAGTAGCTTTCTGCAGGAAGCCACAGGCTCACTGCCTACAAACTAGAGGGCACAGAGTTTGAGAAATGGGAGTGTCAGCACAGAGCTTCCTAGGATGTTTCTGCCACACCTGGCAGCTGGGACAGTCTCTAGAACAGATGAAATGTTGGTGTGAGCCCAGGAGAGGGAAATTGGAGGATGTTGAGAAATGCTGTTGTTTCAAAACATGAAAAAGGGCTCCTAGAAGCAGTAGGCCTGTTTATTAAGAAAATAGAGCAATGCATTTTGTACTTTAAAAAATCTTTTATAAGAGGTATCTACAGAGCTGCATGGCGTCCCTATTCTGCAGTACCTACACACTGAAAGAAAATCCTGGAGATGAGCCAGTGCCAGCAAGAAAAAATTGGTGCTTGAGCAGCAGTGCCTTAAGAGCTTTTTGGATGCCCTTAAATAAGAGCTTGCTCAAGCTTTTAAAATCTCATTTATAATGGATTTCAGTATTAAGGGTTCAAATTATTTAGGGACTTTAGCCGAAATTGACCTCATCAAAAGCTGCTGCTGGAGTGCATCGAGCTGTTTAGTGTTGTGTTGTTAACATGGAGTTATGTCTTGCTCACCCAGCACTCTGCAAGGGCTGACCTTGGCCTCCCCGCTCCATCTCTCAGTGTGTTTGTTGGGCTCCAGCATGTGTGAGGTTTTCACTTCCCATGACCCATGTGCAGACCTGCACCCCCAGATGCTGTAATGGAGCCCGAGTGGCTGGATTTATTGGGCAGATCTGATAGCCCAGTGCAAATACACAGGGAGGGTGCTGTAACATGGCCTGGCCTGTGACTATACGTCTGCACATGTGGAATCGTTTGCCTTTGAAAATGCAGGAGACCGTGTGCTTGTCAACAGTGAAAGATGAAATCTGGGGTTAACCTGCACTGCTTAGGAGAAGCTTGCTTGAGACCAGCTCTGGCAAAAAAAATGAAAGGCGGGATCCTGAAGTTTGTCAGGCAAATGAGGAACATGGAGTGATACCCTCCCTTAGAGGACAAAGTGGTACCTGTGTGACAAAATTCCAGCAGACACATTAGGAAACTGATGAATTACCACTTACTGAATTGGCTTGTTCTCTTTAGTGAATTACAGTAGAAATTTATCAGCTTGATTTCATAGCTTTGTGGACCTTAGAAATGCTAACCTCCTCTATTTGCTAAATTTGCAGTCCTCTATTTGAAAGGGTTCTGGTTGACTTTTTTTCATTATAAGTATGCAAGGAGCACTGTGATGCTGTTTTGGGTAGGTTTTACTGATTACCTAGGTATTTATTTTCTTCTTTTCTCTTGAAATGAATTGCTTTGCATTCACTAAAAAATCAACAACTATTTTGGCTGTGATGTGAACTGGTTTGAAGTGAGCAGAGTGCATCTGATTGCCCCTAAGGATTGCCTGTGGGGAAGATGTGGGAGGGAGGGCTTGTGTTTCCCCTTCTAGCTACTCAGCTGCCTACATGCCCAAATAAATCAGCTCCCACCTAGAGCTCTGAAGGGCTTCTTTTGCCTGTAGTCATTAGTTTTCCCTCGGTGACAAAAAAAGGCAGTGTTTTTATTGACCTTGACATGGGTCTACTTCCTTGTTCCCCATTTGCAGTGCATTCAAAACATATAGCCCTGCAAAATATATAACACCCTGGTAAGGCTGGAGACAGTAGCTTGGGGGAAATTTTCCTGGCCAAAACCAAAGAAAGGGGAGCCTAAAAGGGAACTGTCTCCATGCTTAGTGCAGAAGTTGTTTTACTGCTTAGTCACGCTAGCCAAGGCTTTTCAAAAGGGACCAGTGATGCATGGAGCTAATTGAAGTGACAGTGGAGGGGGCAGATTTTCAAGAAATCCAAACTAATTTCATATTAAAACCCTGGCTTTTCTTTTTATAAGGCAGCCAGTTGGAGTCATTGCTTCTGGAATGAAACCTCAGGGGCATCTCTTTGGCAATTAGAAAGCAGCTCCCTGAGAGGCCAAGGAAAACTCAGCTTTCCCTCAGAGTGGTGATTTTATCTTGTACTGCATTGTGCAGGGCTGTGTGGAGTGGCCCAAGGAATGGCTTTTCCCCTGAAGCAAAACAGTCCATGTCAAAAGGAGGAAGAAAAAGGGATCCATAGATGTGGTTAATGGAGCATAAAGAACCATTCCTGATGGGAGATGCTGGCCATGGTTATAACAGAGCTAGTTTCCACCCAGATTAAAACAAAGAGTTTTCATCCCACTTTCATCCTATGACACACCTGTAGCCCAAGCAGGAATGGCCAGAGCTAGTGTGGTTTAGTCTTCATCAAGTGTAACTCTTTCACAAGCAGCCAGAGTAACAGGGTGATGCAATGGGAAATCACTCTAAAGCTTTAAAAAATGCTCAAAACCATTTAAAAATTACCTGAACGAAGTCACAGTGAGAGACGCACTTGAGTGCTCTTAAGGGGGTCAGTATCCAGCTGGCAGAGAAAGTGGCTGTCTGGCCAGAGATATTTTACTGGATAAACAGTGATTCTGCAGCTCTACCTCAGCACTCCTGTGACCACCTCATGAGAGGCTGAATTACCTTTTTCTTTTCTTACAGTGGTTCTCTGTCAGATAAGCGATTTACATTTACTTCCAATGGTAAGAAAAATTGTTTTGTTTTTAGCTATTTAAATATTTTCTGTAAAAGTTTTAAAAAATAATCAGGAGAATGTCAGGCTGTGTCTAGGAGGATATTTTAGGATAACAGTTTTTTAAAATTGGCAAGTGAATAAAAAAATTGAAGGGATCTGAAGTGAGCTAGAAAAAAACCCCACAGAATATGTGCGGTCATACGCACATAGATGAGAAACAGAAATAGTATTCTGCTGTTACATTTCTGGTGCCAGCATATGAAAAATGACAATCAGATAATCCCATTTTTATGTACTTTAGGCCACAGAAAATGAAAGCAGTTTTTCTTCAGACATTTGTAATTTCCATCTTCATCATACAAGCAGAGAAAGAAAACATAGGAGAAATGAAAATGTATTTATATTGCACTGATACAGAAGGCATTTTTGTTTATGGCTTTCCACGATGCAAAACCCTCTTTTAATCTGTCAAGCCATTCATTTCCATAAAACACAGCAAAGAGGGGGGAAAGTTTGCATTCGTTCATTTGAATTATATTTCACTCATTTGAGATAAAATCATTTACTATTCTACTGAAAACTGTAGAGCATGTATAGGCCTTTGACTCTGCCAAGGAATTATTTTTAACTTCATTGAACCATATTCCACTGGCCTGTTTTCTCTGAAGAACCTTGATGTGCAGAGATTTTGTGGGTTCTTTGGTGGAGTTTGTAGTGCTTACCCACAGATATGATCTTCATGATATCACATCTTGGCAGCAGTATCAAGGAGCTTCTCTAATGAGTAACTTTCCTAGCCCTAATTGCAGGTGGGAATCATGAAATATTTACAGTAAAGTATTCCTCTCAGTACAGTGCCTTCATCTGTGATATGTTTTGTACAGCAGAATTAGTTAATGCCAATCTCAAAACATAAATATTATGTTTCAGAAGGAAAAATTTAAAAATAAAAAATGTCTTCACAGGAATGAGACAAAAGTGCAGAGATTAAAAAACTAAATGGCAAAAATAGCAGACGTAGTCAGAAGGTGTCATGTATGTAGGAGTTAGACTGGTAAAGGATTGGGACTGCAGCACACTGGTACTGGATCATACACTACAAATTGACTGGTAAACACCACAGCTAATGGAGAGCATCAGGCTAGCACTAGATTCAGCAATGTCTGACTTTGCTGTTGTGGGTGGTCTTCAAATGTTGCTAGCCTAATATAAAAATATCCTGTGAAAATGCAAAATAACTCCTTCTGCCTGTCTGTGTGGGGACTCCTAGGCTGCAACAAATCTCTCAGTCTGGAAGAGGGATTCCTCTCCAAGAGCCAGGTTACTGCATCTTCCTACTGGGAGGAGACCAATGAGTTTGGGCAACTACTCCTGTGGTCCCCAGACAAGGCTTGGCTACAAGTCCCGGGATGGTCTTGGGCCTCTAACCACAGCAGCACCCGCGAATGGCTGGAGATAGACCTGGGAGAGAAGAAGAGAATAACGGGTACGTTGCTCTCTGGTTTTTAGACTCTTTCAGCTGGAGAGGAAACTGAATGCAGCTGAAGAGCTGTAGTGCACTGATGCAACGTTTCTTTTGTTAAATGTAATGAAATGTTCTGCACTCAGGAATATTATTTTCCTGTTTAAAACAAGAAACTGTTTACAAGACTGGTCTTCCTACAAGGATACAGGATTGAACTCAGCTGTGCATATCTGATCGGTAAAGATGCAGACAGAACAAAATACACAGGGAGCAGTAGAGTCTAGGTAGATGACCTGGAATCAGTAAGAAACATGAAAGTCACAGCCTTTGAAACAAGGCCTAGGTGAAAGATATTCCTGTTTCCATCTCCTGGTTTAGTTGCAAAAATGTAAATTACAGTTGCTGCTAAAGATGTAAAGATGGCCGATACAGACCATAATATCAAAAAGCACTATTCATTTTGGAGTCACAGAATCACAGAATGAGTAAAACTGGAAGGCACCACAGTGGGTCATGTGGTCCAGCCTCAAGCAGGGCAATCCTAGAGCACACAGCCCAGGATTGCATCCAGGTATTTCTTGGATATCTCCAGTGAGAGAGCCTCCACAACCACTTTGGGCACCCTGTTCCAGTGCTTGGCCACCTGCACAGTAAAGAAGTTCTTCCTCGTGTTCAGGTGGGCCTTTCCATTCTGCCCATTCCCAGATTCTGCCCATGACCTCTTGTCCAGTTGCTTGGCACCACTGAGCAGAGCCTGGCTCCATCCTCTTGGCACCCTCCCTACTTTCAGGTACTGATGGTCATTGATGAGGACTCCTCAGTCATCTCTCCTCAGGGCTGAACTGCCCCAGCTCCCTGAGCCTTTTGTGCTCTGTTAAAAATATCCATTGGTCTAAGTTCACAATTTAAAACAGATTTCTATTCTTCACCCAAATTTTAAACTCAATTTCAACACAGTTTGAAAAATAAACTAACACCTTGAAGACCAAGTTTTCCAAATTGTTTTGGCTTCTGTGTTGGCATTTGGAAATGTTCCCTTGAAACAGGCACATAGCAAATGAAAATATTTCTTGCATTTTCTTAAAAGGGATTAAGACCACTGGTTCTGGATCCGTGAATTTCAACTTTTATGTGAAGACATTTACAATGAACTATAAAAATAACAATTCAAAATGGAGAACTTACAAAGGGATTCTGAGCAATGAAGAAAAGGTAAGGGAAAGTGGGAAGGGTAGGAAAACACAAAACAATAATGCCTATGCTGTCTTGACATTGAAGGGCAGGCTTTCACTGTCAAGAATGATTAGGAGTTTCAAACTTGTCTAGACTTGGGCTGTCTTCACCTGTGTAATTTATGGCTATGGAGTAGATAGTGAGCTTGTCGAAACAAGGAAGTTATCCAGGGATTGGTGAAGCTGTGGGACACACACAGGGAGGCATGTGTATGTCTGCACCCTTTTTTAAAAAAAGTGTTGTAATTGGAGCTGTACAGCAGCTGTTGGGACAAGTCCTTAGCTCAGCTCAGTGTTTGCCCCTGCCAGGGATGCTGTTGTTGGTATGGCACCAGCAAAGCTGAGGGTCAGCTCCAAAAGCATTCAGATGGTCAGTCCACCTCCCCCCGCCAAATGAAACAACCCCTCGGGTGAAGGGCAGAGCTGCTGGTGGAGTTTGTCTGGAAACATTTTCCCCTGAAAACTTCGTGGTTTCTTTCAAACAAAAGAAATCCCAAAAGCCTTCCTCCCTGTCCCTACAGTGTTCAAAGTCAGACCTCCACTCATCAGTCCTGAGGGATCTCAGCTTGCCTCAGGAGAAGGCTCTACCATCCTCAGGGCTGATGGCAATTTTTGAAAACTTGGCAGAGCTGAAGAGAGTTTTCCTGCTAGCTCTGCTTTTCTTGGCTTGCGTGGCAAGGAATTTCCAACATTAATGGTGTTAATATTTTTTTAAATGTTAAACTGAGGGGATGCTGGCCCAAAGAGTGACAAATCAGCCTAGGAGTGGGTGAACTGCAAAGGTTTAGCTATTTAAAATATGCAGGCTTGCAGTTTCCCACAGTGACTTGTTATATACAAATATCCTTTGAAAGTATTACATACAATCTTAGTTTCAGCTAAGGTGCATAACAGAACCTGTCCCATCAGAACCCTATATGGCCTGGCATTTTATCTAAGACATACTGAGCTCACTTCTCTGTCTCATCAGGGTTTTAAGTTTTCCTAGGTCAGGCTGAAGCATCTCCAAGAACTAATACTGCAAGGATGATTGTTCTGCACAAGGGGTTGAGCTGATTCTGGGTAATAATATATAAATGCAGTAACAACTATGTAGTTAATAGTCATTCTTCAAGCTTGATATAGAAAACTGACCATTTTACTAAAATGTCTAGAAATGATTCACTTCAAGTTTTTCCTTTTTATGTTTCTATTCACTATTTCCAAGAAAGGGTGCTGCAATGCTCTTAAATAAAAAAATGATAGCATTATATCAGCATACATTAAGTGGGAATTACACAGTATTGAAACGGTGATAATCTTTGTCCTCTGAGCTAACAGAAAAATGTGATCATCTGGCACAACTAAAAAGATTATTTCTTTCCAGAACTCTCAATTCCTAAAATCTTGTGGCTGAATCCCAGGTTATCAGTGTGTTAGTCTTAGGATGAAAATCTTTGAAGTTGGATGTCAGGAACACGTTGAAGAAAGAGAGTTTAAAGCAGGGCAGACAACGTGTGCACCTTTCGTTGCAGGTGTTCCAAGGCAACTCCAACTTCGGTGACGTAGTGCGCAATAACTTCATCCCTCCGATCGTGGCCCGTTACGTGCGGATTGTCCCTCAGACCTGGAACCAAAGAATAGCACTGAAGCTGGAGCTGATGGGCTGCCGGATAATGCCAGGTATGGGCACGCAGTGCACGGTGCCTCTAAAGCCCCCTGTGGTGCCCAGTGCCACTGATGCCCCCTTCTCTCTTGCAGCCAACAGTTCATTCACGCATTCCATGTGGCAGAAACCGAGTCAGAGCACAGAAACCTCCCTTGGAAAAGAAGACAGGACTGTTACAGAGCCCATCCCCTCCGAAGAAACTAGCTTGGGTAACACTACCTAGCACTGCATTTTCTCTAGGATTCATCATGTCTTCAGCCCAGTCTGAGTGAACTTTAAACTTTCTCACAAATCAAAACTTTTATTTTTCCTTCAGACTTTAATAATGACAGAGAGAAGAGGGAGGAGCAATAGGTTCTTTTTGTTTTAAGGCACAGAAAGAGATTGAAAGCCTTAATTTTCCTTGATGTGTTAAACATTGGGCTTTGGTTTCCCTGTCATATTGGTTGATTTGCCATGCTTGGTGGGTGGCTCAAGGGAATACAGTGAGCACTCAGTAGCAATTTTTGGGAGAGTTCTTCATCGCTCATCCTGTATTTTAGAATTTTTTAGCATGTGAAGCAGTTGTCTCTCTAAAGTGTTATCTTCTCTCCACACAACCATGACTCCTTCCAGAGCAAGTTTCCAGCTGAAAGCACATACAGTTGTGCCTGATTGTGTAATTAAAACACTCTTCCATAATGCCTATATTTATGGGGGCTCAGACAAGCTTAATTTGTGTGATTCTCCCTGAATTTGCAGCCTTCATCCTTTAATGTTGCAGAGCTAACTTCTTAGACTTTAAAAAGCAAACAAACAAAATTTGGTGCTTATACTGACTGTTTGGTGGGCTCCTAGCCAGGCAGAAATTGCCAGACCCACTGTACCAAATGCTACTACCCATTAGGTAGCTGAGAGTTGTAGAAATACCTCTGTGAAAAAACTAGTTGTAAGAAGCAATCAGTGAAAAAAAAAAAACCCTCTGAAACTGCTTGCCAAGAGCAAGCAAGCTCAGTTCATCTGTGCAGCAGTATGAGTAAACCATATCCACATTCACTGAAAATGAAATCTACTGAGATTTCATCTGCTAAATTGTAAATACCCTGTGGACACTTCTAGTGCCTTATTCTCACAGCTGGGAAGTGTCTGTAGAAACAGGGAATGGCACTCTCCTGACACAAGAGCCACTCCACTGCTAATTTTCAAATCCCTGCTCTAAAGCATGTTGTGTTAGGATTTAACAGTGGCTAAACAGGTTTTTCCCTAGGTTCCCTCATGGAAATCTTTGAACCGTTTTGACTGAAATGTTTCATCCAGTTCAGCATGAGCCAGCTACTTGGCATGTAAAATTGCAGTATCCTTTGGCAGATTTATAAGCAACTGGAAACAGAGTGTGTATGAGTGACTTTTTAAAAGTCATCTAGTGTGTAATAAGAAAGAACTGCTCTTTGTAAGGATGCATATAGATGCCAAGTCAAGCGTAACCCTTGAGAAAGTATATTCAACTATTTTGTTTCAACATTGTTCCACACAGCTACATGGCATCTTACCATGGCTGAGGATTGTCTTTTAGTTTTACAGTTATACATTTTCATGCTCTCTTCAAGAAGCATTCCTGCAGCATTACCCACCTTTCGCTGTAGTAAAAATTGCCAACTTTAGAGTAATTTACCTTTTAAACTTTTATCCCTTCTTTTTTCTCATACAGGTTTAAAGCTTACAGCTATAATTGTCCCCATCTTCATTGTGCTGTTTCTGTTCTTGTTCTCTGGAATTTGTATCTGCGCAGCCCTACGCAAGTAAGATACTGATTTTTGTCAAAGGAGGCATTTGTGGGTACCTAGATAGCATGTCCAACTCTGCCCTCTTTCCAGAGCCTCCTTACCAGGGAGCTGGGAATTGATCCTGTTTGTCAGTCTTTCTTCTAAGTAGAACTCAGTTGTCTCTGTAAATTGTATTTCTTGCTGTATGCCTCCCCTAGTCAGAGAAAAATGAAGGTAAAGCAGGTCAGAACTGTGCATAACCAACTGTTCACCCTACGTATACCCACAAGCACTGAGGTGTAAAGCAGTCAAAGACAGGATAATTGCCACACCAAAGCCAAATAAAAATTCAGTGAAGGGAAGGAAGATTTGAGCTATCTATCTGGATAATTTTCTTTATTTTCCTTCTGTTGTGTTTCTGCTTCCCAGTCCCTTAAGTTAGAGCACTTAACCTAGCAGGCTGGAAGCAGAGTTCAGCTCTGTGGAATCACACACATGCACTGGTGTAAGCAGCTAAGTCTTAAGCTATTTCATCTCACAAGACTGAGGACTGGAAGAATCACTGCCAGCTGTGCTTCCTGCTAGATGCCCATTCCTATGAACCTGCACTTGCATGTCGAACCAGGAAATGCTTCTGTCAGCAGATGGGGATTTGGAAGTGTAAGCAATACTCTGGTGGTGCTGCTTCGTCACCAGTGATACTCAGCTCTGCCCTGGATTCCCAGTAAATCTATAAAGTAGCCAAGGAATTCAGAAGAGCAGACCCAAACACAGCCCAGAGTGACACATCTAGACATAGACACATCAAACTGATGAGTGCCAGCCCTGGAAATTTGAACACCAGCACTCATAACTTGTGCATAGATGGAGAAAAAGAAAATGTCAAAGTGCTGGTTTGCATGCCTGATGTTCCAGTAAACAACAGCCTCCAGGAACTTGAAGTGAAGCCTTGTCCCCAGCAACTAAATAAAAAGGCTCTGCTGGAGCTAAGGCATGAAGGTGAAATGCTGTTAGTACTGATGTTTGTGAACCCTTTCCTCTCCTCGCAGGCGAGAAGCCAAAGGACTTTCCTATGGATTATCCAGTACTCAGAAATCAGGTTAGTGGAGAATCCTGCACTTTGTCCTGTCCTGGCCACTGGGCCAGCAGGAAGGGGTTTATGCAACTAAGCATTTAATGCTTCTGAAATAGCATCCACATTTCCTCATTCAAATTCACCTCTTCATACAAGGGAAACAGCAAATGATAGTCCCACTTGTGTCATCCTAGCACAGTGCCCTGAGAAACAATATAATTTGGTTTCTATGACAGAAAGGCAATTAACAAAAGATCTATTATACAGAGTGTAGTATAAATTAGCATGTAAGAGTGCTCCCAGGTGCCCTCCTTTTCCTTCCCACTTCCAAAATACCTATTTTGCAGAAAATTACTGCTTTTCTTTTCTTTTCCTCACAGCAGAGGGGATTGCCTTTCTCTAAGAGAGCAAGGGATAATAATTTTTTATGGCTTTAATATTTTCTTCTCACTGCCCTCCCTAGCTGAAACTGTATTTATAAAGCCTAACAACAGTGAACTGTATTGAATGAGGGATTGGCTTGAGCTCACTGCTTTAGGAGATGACTACAAAATCCCGATGAAGTAGTTTCTTTGTCTTGCTTGATAATGTTTTCTAGAGTGGAGTTCCCATCAACCTGGCAGTTGGGGTGTTTTTCCTGTCCAGCCAGGTCTGTAGAGGAATATCCTTCTGAAACTCGGCTTTCCATAAAAAACCCAAACCACTGAGCACTTCATATGTCTCTTGACAAGTCTCTTGCAATAGCTCAGCTCCAAAATTTCATCCCTCGGTAGGTGCTGACGTCAGTGAAAGGAATGCTGTTACCCACTGCAGCTCGCCCTCATTAGAAAATTAATTTGTACTTAACATCATATTTGCTAATATGATTTTTCAAGGTCACATCATAATCCTTTCTCACTTGCTAATGAGGACAAATCCCAAGAAATTGGAGATAGCCTCTTACCCAGTCAGTTCATTTGTTGTATGTCTGCTTCATAAATCAAGCTTCTAAGCCTTTGTGAACCAGGCTTGGGGCTTACAAAGCTGTGAGTCAAACTCACCTCTCCCCAGACCTCCTGGTGCAGGCTCCAGCAAGTCCCTGACACTGGGGATCTTTTCTTTTCTGTCTTACAAGAATGTTGTGAGAACAAGCTAATTGATGAGTGCAGGTGCTCAGATACCAATGAATCTGAAGCCACACTACTGAAAGCCACAATCTACTGAAGCCACAATCTACTGCAAAAGGAGAAATTTTAAGTATTATTTTTACCACATATTCAATGCCAAAACATAACTGACTTAAAGTTGGTATTTTATCAATATACTTTGTTAAGGCATCACTGTAGGAACCTACAGAGTTTGAGCCCTTCTTGCCAAAAAATCTTATATAAACTTGGAAATCCCTGTTGATGATTCACTTCTTCCTTCACCCTCCATATTTAGGGGGCTTTTTTTAAACAAACAGCCCATTTTAGTCATGTTTTTCAACTATTTCAATATATTGACAGCAATGAGTATACTGAAAATTAAACTTACTGGTAAGTCTTCTGATTCTAAGCATTTAACTGGCTGATAAGCCTTCTATTTTAATTTCTTTTTCACAGGTTGTTGGAAACAAATCAAGCAGCCCTTTACCAGACATCAGTCAACTGAATTTACCATCAGCTACAATAACGAGAAGGAGACACCACAAAAGCTGGATCTGGTCACCAGTGACATGGCAGGTAAGAGCTGCTCCCCTTCAGATGCCTCCCTTTTGCTCTGAGTGCACAGCCAGTAACAGGGAGAGGGATGGCCCAGCAATGTGACAAGCTTCAGCTCTTATGAAAACTGAGGCCCAGGAATAGATTTATTTATGTTCATCCCAAATGTATAGTGAAGCAGCTAAATATATTAGGGAGGGAAAGACCCACTGTTTTGAAATTTTGTTTTTGTGGAGTTGTTGGAAAACTTTCCTGACTCTGAAATAGTTGCAGCTGAAGGTAATGATGGAAGGCACTCAGGCATGGATGAAGTGCAAGAATGTGCCTAGGGTAGGATTGCTTCCCTTTGCTGACTAATTTTTGTGTTTCTATTTAAACACGAGTGTCTCTGGAAATGGAACAAAATATTATGCCCCTTGCTGCTGATCAAATAAAAAAATTACTTAGTTGGTTTAAGGTGGGATTTCATGCCTAGATGGAAGTTGTGCTCAGATCCCTGTGCAGCTTTCCTGAACTATCTGGGAGATGAGGCTTCCTGAAGAGGAGGCAGGGAGGAAGTAAGCTGACCATAGCACTTCCTCCTGTGCTACCTTGGCTCCAGGTTTAGATAGAGCAAATCCCAATAAAAGAGCATCAGTACTATTTGCATCCCAAAGGGATGATTTTTTAAGTCCTCTTAGCACATCTTATCCCTGCCTAGTCCAGTCTGTCTGGTAAGGCTAGTGAGACCAGCCATTTCATGGGATCAGTGATCAGCAATCTTGAAGGAAGATTAGTTTCCTGTCTTTAGCCTCCAGACCTTAGAAATTCCTTAGAATTTCTTCATTGTGTTTGGCAGAGAAATACATTTTAAAAACAAATGGATGGTTACTGCAATTCCATATGGTGCTTCTCTCAATATCTTTCAAAGACAGTTTCAATCCTTTATAGAAACTTTCAATATAAATATGCAGAGACCTATAAAGCAGCTTTAAGGAAAGAGAATGAATAAAGGTTGCTCACAAAATATGTTTTTTTGTTACCCTGGCCATGTCTGGGGAATCTTTGCTCTCTCCACCATCCCCTCCTGCTGTGTTTGTGGGAAGTTTGAACTCTCAGCCTGGCTCAGGCATATTCCCAGCCTTAGCATTTCACCTGCAGTCTCCTTAAAATTAAAAAACCATGAAATAAGAATGCAACCTAGAAATGTGCCATTTAATAATTTAATTGCAGGGAGCACTCAGTTTGCATATAGGTTATCATGCTACATGGAATTCCCTCACTTCAGACCCCCAGCTGCCTGCTGGTTCCCAAAGGCAGCCAGGAGGAAGCCGCGATGCTCCATCCTGAGCGAGATTTCTGAGGATGGCGGCAGCGATGCTGGGGAGCGCTGCACTACTTACTTAGAGAAATATCATAACACCTTCACCCTACATGCTGAAGTTTGGGACACAGCCAGAAACTGCCAAAAAGATTCACAGGACATATGGGATCGAATTCGACGCTCATGTCAGATGAACCGCGATGCCAGAACAGAAACCGAGCTAACTTCTTCACGCCTGCCTGAAAACACGATACTTTAGCAGTGTCATTTACTAGAGCTGTTCAGGCCACCCTTGGTATCTGTAAGAGATTGTCACCAGCGCCAAAGCGAGAAAGTTAGAACATTCACTTTCCTCATAATAGTACTGCTTGTTTTTTTCAGAAAACCTTCTCGTTCAGATCTCCTCACACGGCAGCCTGGCACCTACCTTAGCTGGAGGTGCAAACATGTGCTTCTTGAGGCCGTGTTTCCTCCATCCTGCTCCTTGCTCCTGCTCAGGCCGTTTGCCTTAGGCCAGCTGTATCCCTGCCATCCCCCTTGACTGGGTGACTGCCCAGTCCCTCCAGCAGCACCATTCCTGCTTCTCCCCCCAAGCTCGTCCCCCTTGGCATGCCTGCAGCCGTGCTGAGCTGGCTTAGCACATTTCACACTTCCATTGACTCTCTTGGCTGCCGTTTTGCCTAACTTCATCCTTCTTGTCAGTCAGCTGCTGTGAGATGCCTTTTAAATAAAGCCGGCTCGTTAAGAATCCTCTGGGCATTTTAATTGTTCCAAAAGTGGAACACTCATTTTGGAGAACTTCTTGCTTGTGGATCTTCATGCAATGTCCTTTGTCCAGTTTGGTGCTAATATTTTGTTGACCTCACTCTTTTTTAGGGCTTTCAAGTATACTTCAGACATGTTAATTTATTTGGGGAGGGTAGGTAGGAAAAGGGAGGGAGGGAGTAGAAAAAGAGGTGGCAGATTGGAGCTTCTCTGTGGAAGATCTTCTGCGATCTTCTGCAACTCTTGCTCGCTGAAGGAAGTTACAGGATCACTCCTGGGAAAAGGTTTCCTCACATCCCCAGTAACCACACTTTCGATACAATCACAGAGTAGTTTTTCAACAAAAAATACCTATCTATGCATAAGTACTATATACATAAGATAACCAATCTATGCCTTATTGAGCATTTCATGCTTCCTTTTAGATTATCAGCAGCCTCTCATGATCGGAACTGGGACGGTAACACGTAAAGGATCTACTTTTCGCCCCATGGACACCAAAGAGGAGGGAAGAAGGGGGAGTTCTGAGTTTGAAAATCACTATCACTGCCCTCACAGAGCTAACAGGCATGAATATGCTCTGCCCCTGACCAGCCAAGAGCCCGAGTACGCCACCCCCATCATAGAGCGGCACATAGCAAGAGAAAATAATTTCCCCCCTGAGAACGGCTACAACATTCCTGTCGCCTCATCTCAGATACATTCCCTTACCACTGGCAGCTTCTCCAGCTCCTGTAAAACCGACACCAGGAACGGAGACTATCAGACACCCCAGAGTGTCATAAACTACGACAAACCCAAAGTTAATGGTGTTCTGACCTCCGTGAGCTACAGCACAGACTACCAGAAGCCCCAGCAAACTGCTCTGGGGGGCGAGGGTTACTCCACGCCCAGAGACTGCCTAAAGCCCATAAGCCAGACAGCAATGACAGCTCTCTTGTGATTTGCCGAGCAGGAGCGGCACGGTGCGCCGGAACATCACCGCACAGCTTTCTGAAGTGAAAACAGAGTTTGGAGGACTCTGCTGTGGGAGGCAGAAGGCAAACAAGCCCTGTGTACATAATATTGCTGTCTTGCTGGGTTCTGACATCTGAAGAAAGCATATGCTGTTTATCACTGTTTATAGCAAGAGAGATGTTATCAGTGAAGACTGTACATCTTATTTTCTGTAACTGATCTCAGTGCTCCATTTGCAATGTGTGCAATTTGTACATAGCTTTTATTTAAGGAGAATTTCTTAGGTTTCCTTTTCACCTGGGGGTTTGAAAGGATTGCAGGAATGACTATTTAAGAAAAACAGCCCTCTTTTTCTGTCTTTATCTTACCTGCTGCTGTACTGGCAGCTGTAAATGGTGTATCTTATGGTTGTGTTGATTCATCTCCTTTCCTGTGATAGCTGAAGATAGGGCTGTAGTTCTATCTGGAAGGATAGAAGTTAAACTTCTTGCTGCATAATGTGCATGAGAGAAGGCAGCTGAGTATTTAAATACTGTGCTCAAACACAACTTCCCAGCTGCTTTTTTAGCAGCAATTCTCACAGGCTTGAATTTGATCTAGCATACAAGCTGAGCCCATTGAACTTGCAATTCATGTTAGAAAACAGGTAGAAAGGCTGAAACTGGTTTTGGGTTCAAGCCATGGTTATCACTCCACAACAGGAAAAAAAAAAAAAAAAAAAAAAAAAAAAAAAAAAAAAAAAAAGAAAAGAAAAAAGGAAAAAAAAAAGAAATCAAGCCAAAAAATCAGAACCAAACACCATATCCAATACCAGTTAATCTGGAGAAGTTATTTTAATTTTTTTATTTATTTATTTAGGAAGTGTGTGTGTAACCAAAATGTGAATTTACAGAATTTACAGCTGAGAATTCAATGCTGTTCAAGCCCTAGCTCATTCTTTTGCTGCTAAAACTGTAAGGAAATTTGTTCTTTGGCACAAAGCAGCAAACTTCCTGAACTCTTCATTTCTCCACTAGGTATTTTTCTGTCTTACAAATTTAGTGTAACATTTCTGTTAGAAGTATGTCAACGAACTGAAACACAGTGTGTGTATGGGTTACTGTTGCAGTTAAATCTGAAAGACAGCACATCAGCACTGTTGGTTTTGAATAGTTTTTCTTTTGCAGCTAATGTTTCCCTTAGTTCCGTTTTCAGAAAAACTTGAAAAAGCTTGGGATTGGGTGCAATGTATCGCACAGCAGCTGGCTCCTCTTTCAGCAGGGGCAGCTTTGGAGCAGAGCAGCTTCTGGTCATGACTGGGACCGTCCACTGCCCTTCTACCTCCAGTGCTTGGGGCATTTCTTTGAATTCAAAAGCGTGCCCTAAAATGTCAAGAAGCAATAAACTTCTGTGAAGAAAGAATGGTGCTATACTTAAAGCACAAGGTTGGGAAACGAGACCAGCAAAACCTGAGCTCTGGGAAAGCCACTCTTTGAAGGCCCTCCCTTTATTTCCTTGTTTATAAACGGGATGATTTGCAAAGGAGGCAACGAAGATTGATCGGTCTGTTCACAGAGTGCTTTCAGATCTCTGGGTGGAAAGTGCTGTCAGAGGACAGACTGGTTGCAGTGGTACTGCTCACAAATACTGCTGACTCTGGCCAGACGCGAACTTAAGGCGAGCTCTGAGTGGGTTCTTTGCATACCCTTGTTTTGCAGCCTCAGGTGGTGCCATTCCCCCATGCTGCCGCACCGTGCATGCGATTCCCGTGCAGAGGAGAAAGAGTCAAGGTAACCTCGTAGCCTTCCTGTGTTTGCTGTCAATACAGTTTCTGTGAAATGTCTAAAACACCTCAGGTCCTGAAGTGAAACAGCAGCAGCCTGTTTGTTAGACCGAGCTGGGCGGTGTTGTTTACCTTCTGTTGTTTACATGTCTGTGTAAATAAAGAACACTGGTATTTGTAAATCAGCCACACAGGCCTGCCACTTCACTCGGTGACTCGATTATCACTGCACGCCCACTCCCGCCACATACCCTGCAGGGTGACAAGGAAGCGTTCCTTACGCCCTGCAAAAGTGCCAGTTGCGCTGCTGCAATTCACGGCTCCAGTGTGACAGGCTAAAAAAAGATTCTCTCTGTGCCCCATTTAGCCCAAATTTTCTGTCCATAAGCTCTAGAAAAGAAGAACCCACTAACAAACTCCTGTGCCAAACCCCGCTGCAGGATGCATATGATTGAGGAAAGGATGAGGATGCCCTCCTGATGAGCTTGAAACCAATCCTCTGCCCACACAACTAATTAGCCTGACTTGTCACTTGACAAACAAGTCAGTAATCAGGCCTACTCCCCACCTAATGAGGCAGCTAAGGAACACAGCAATGCAAGGGCACCAGGCAGCAGATGACACCACTTGTATTATAATGAACTTTTTGCATATTTCTGCCACATGCTTGGCACATTTGCAGCATGGTACGAGTGTCAAAATCTTCTTGGCAGGATCTGCCCATTTCTGCTGTCATTCAAATCCATTTTAACACAGCTGATTTAGCCTAATGGAAAGTTTGGTCTCAATTTACACCTTGCCTTCATCCCCACCCCTGTAAAAAGTAACCAATAAACCTGCAAAGCTGGGTTAAAATGCATCCTCAAACATCTTCAGCTTCCCTTCACAGCGGCTTTGTGCTGACAGGGACAGAGGCAGCACATCTGGTCATTGCCGTGGTGCTTCATGGTTCACATCTGAGTGCTGAGCATGGTTAACACTAAAAGCCTTGGGCCTCTCCACGTTGCCCTAGGAAATTTTTAGCAACCCTAGCAGCAGATAGGCAAAGGAACTTCCTACCCTACATCTTTCTATCCCAATAGTGGTAGAGATACAAAATCCTGGTATAGGCATGAAAGAGGATTGCCTGAATCTTACCAGTGCCAGTGCCCATCCTCATGTGCATCCTCTGAATGGCTTTTTACATGCTGATACATCAAACTCCAGCTTGTCTGCATCAGCCTGTCCTCACTGCCAAAGCCAGATGCAGGTATAGCACAGGCAGCCTTATAAAAAGTCACAGGTTGAAAAACCTTTATTCCACAGTGAAGGTTAGAGTACGTGCCATTTTGGGATATTTCCACACTCAGAAGTCCTGTCAGCTCTGGATGTCTCTCCAGCATCTACAGAGATTGTGCGAGAAAAGAGTCAGATCCTCTGGTGAGGGGAGACTTTCAGTGGTGTTTTGATACCAAATTTCTTCCCCGAGCAGGCACTCCCAGTGGGTTGGAACAGAAAAGCCAAGCCAGAGTCCACAAGAAGGTTAAATATTAACTGCTCCTGGCACTTAGGACCTGCCTGTGCTATTGGTATTGACAGCAGGTCACTGACTTTGCTGGGAACAGGGGCAGCCCTGTAACTGCATGTCTGACCGAGGGAACCGAAGGAGGTGGCTCTTGAGGTAAGAAAGTGTAAAAAATGGTGTCAGCTACCTACAACTCATGCCAAAAAAATGTTAGCATGCATTTCCAGCTGGTGCCTTATATTTAAAACACAAAAAAATTTCCAAATAAAACACAGGAGGTTGGATTCTAATAATTAGAAGCACCTTGTGAATCCCATGGCTGATCTGCATCATTGGCATGGTTAAAACTGGGAAGATTAAGTTTTTAAAATAGACTTCCTTCAGATTTTTCCCACTGACTACCAGAGAGCTGGCAGTCCTTCACTCCATGGGCAGATTTTGGTGGAACCCTCTCTGAAGCACAGAATATTCCCTACACAGGATGGGAATATCAGGCTCTAGGTCCCAATACAGGAGAAGATACCTAACTGTACTTACCTGTTTGGCCAATCACTATCATTAAAACAAAAAGTAAAAAAATGAAGAGAGTTCAGAGAAGGGAGTCTGTTTTCTCAAAGCAGTCCTGCAGGATCAGATGCTCACTGAAAAGCAACCTTGTAGAAATCCATCTGTATTATTCTGTTCACCCTCTCCAAAATCAGGTAAGCTTTGCTCAGCAAGTGGGCCTCTTAAAGGCTCCCCAGCCTGTAATCAGGCCAGACCAAAGGAATGACAAGGTTATGTTGTGGCATTCCTTTTTCCTTAATATTTTCCATAATAAAAAATTGTGTACTGCCCTTTTCTTTCCAGTGTCAGCTATGATGTAAGTTTGTACTGACCTCCAGTCTACGCTGTGATTAGTACAGTGTGAAAGCACAATTTACCATTTCATTTGAAACTTATCAGTGTTGTTGATACCTATCCTGAAAATTACCCTGCCATAGCTTTGTGGGGTTAACAAGACTACCAGTGCAATGCCTGTGAATTATTGAAGATAGAGTGAGTTTCACAGAACATACTTATTTAAAAGGAAGGTGCCATTTCTGCACAATCAGTTTCAAACTTAAAATAGAAACCTCTCCTGAGGGCTTCCTTTTTTTGAAGCCCCCTTCCTCCCCCCGGTACAGTCCTACAATCCATTAAGGACACACGACAAGGAGTCAGATAAAGTATTTCTAAACTAGATAAAGACAAGAGGGAAGCCATCCTTAGTTGGAGAAAATTCCTGCTACCCATGATAAGGAGGATGCCTCACATCTAACTTTCTGTGCTATCTCATTGTATAGTCTGGACATGAGAATTTGGAGACTTTCATTCAAACATCACCAATTTCTTTAGGCTTTGGCTCACATTAAGTGGCTGTAAGTCCTGAGAAACCTTTGCCATCTACAGTAGGCAAAGGTTATTTAGTAACCTCTTGTCCTGGGCTGAGTTAATTCATTACTTAGACAGTCACAGCACAGCTACTGCTCTGCCATGTGACATCTAAGAGATTATCATCCTGTTTATTTTTGTATAGTCACAAGCATAAAAAAGAGAAATCCAGGAAGGAGACAACTTAATCAAGTTAAAGCACAACATATTTTTTTGCCATGGTAAAAAATGAAAGTCAACAAAAATGACACTGTAGTGTTACTAAGGCATTTGTGCCCTGAATAATCACCCTGAATAGACCTCAAGAATCCATAATTTTGCTTAGACACAGAATTTTAATAGACTTTACTGGAAAAGTTCCCTTGTATTATTAATGTATTAATAATCTGCATTTTTGGCTAACTCGAAGAGGAACAGTACCCTGAATATCCAGCACTTCCTCCTACTAAATCTGAGCTACCAAAAAGAATGAGAAAACTTACAAACATAATAAATTATTCAAAGCTTGTAACAGTCTCTCAGCCAAATCAGATGACAACAGACAATAATAGACTTTGAAAACACATGTATGTTGCCTACTAGAAAGCAGGCAAAAAGGTAGGGAGGGAGCCAAAATTGTAGGCTGAAGAGAAACACCAAGACCAACTTAAAACAAACAATACAGAAACACACAAATGGGTGATGTCTGAGCAGCGACAGGGACGTCATCAGGAGTCTTCCTTAATGAGGAGTGGAAAATAGGAGAGAAGATGGTGATGTTTGCCATAAAACAAGGGGAGAAAAGACCCAGGCAGTAATATTACCCACCACCCTGCCCATGGTCAGAACAATTTAACCCACTGAGCATATACTAGAAACCAGTCTTTGCAAATGTGTTTTGTGCATCTTAATTTCTCTGGCCCAGGCAAACACCATTTTGCAGATGGGTGAACTGAGATAGACAGATAAGCTGCCACCTGTCCAGAGCTATAGCAACAAATCAAACCTACCCAAAAATTCAAAGGCCTCTGAAAACACCAACCACAAACCTGTGAAAAGTCCTCTGTCAAGCAGGGAAAGACAGGGGCGATAAAGACTAAGACGAGCTAGCAGACCTCACTTGAAGAGGCAGCTTTTCTTCACATCTATGGCTAAGCTTTTTATCCTTAAGTGACACCATCTGTTCTGACAGACAGTTTTATAAAATTTGAATAAGGTGACCTGGATAAAGCATGCCTGTTATATGGAAATGCCGGTGTCATACGTGGATGTGGAAAGGTTGTGGATGGTTCACGCATCAAGCACTTTCAGCATCTCGTCATAAAAGGCCACACAAACCTTTTCTGACAAGCCACAACACAAAGCGAGCCATGCTTTTGATAACAATGCTGCAATAAGTTTTCTACTATCTTACAAAGACCTTGCAGACGGCATTCACACTCCTTTAAGTATTCATGTATATAGGTAACTTTTTAACATATGAAGTCATGGTCCATCCTCCCCCCTTTATAATACAACCGCATCACTGTACAAAGACCACCACCAAGGACATAAATAAGTCTCTGCTGACATACTGATCACCTGGTTAATGGCAACAAGCAAGGCCTGCAGACTGGACTGTCATTTGGTGGTCTCTGGAAAGGAGCACCAGCAGAGAAAAGACAATGGGGGGTCAACGTGAACTGACCTTCCTCTTTCTCCAACGAAGAAGCTTCTGTCTGAACCTGGACTAGAGCAAAACACAATTGTCATCTCCTTTTTTCCTTGTTTCTCCTCACCTGTCATGACTATGGGCAGTGTCTGTTCCAGCAAAGATTCCAGGAATGTGACAAGGGCTGATTCTGTATCACGGTTGAAGGGCACTGGTGAAGTGCAGGTAGGAGTATTTATGAACCTACTTGGCATCTCACTTCATGTTTTGTCAGTGCATTTGGTCCCTTCTTTTGGAAAGCGTTAACCATCCACAAACAAGAGATAAAACATTTCACTGCTTGTCTCTGAGTTTGTAAGAGAGCAGAGCACTCATTTTTTTAAAGCAATTGATGGGGAAAATCAAGTGGTTTTTAGCAAGTCATGAATGCAGAGCTGTACGTAATTATACTTGTCTGTGTTTATGAGTGTTTGGACATATGCTTCACTGATATAGAGAGGACAATTTTTAAGTGTAGTATGTGCCATCTGCAAACTACTTGCTACAGGATGTCAATTAAACTGGATGTTAATTATTTTAAGATTACATGTTTCTAGAAATAGCTCTAATGAATAAAGTTTTTCTATTTTTTAAAATTAAAAAACCCACAACCAACCAACCAAACCACAAAAAAACCAACCCATGAAACAATAGGTTCTGTTTCTCAAAGGTTCGTTAATGCTGAAGAATGGAAGGAAGCTGCTGCCCCCTCTTGGCACCACACACAAATGCAGGTACTTGCCCGGGAAAAGAAGATTCTGGTCACAAATTGCAATTATTAAGTAATAGACAAGTTTGGAAGTGGAAAACAGCATAAAAACTGACACAGCCCCAAGTACACTTGCCTACTTACTCAGACCATTCAAGATAACCCCATTAACTTAGTAAGATGTGGGGGTCATAATACATAGAATTGCAACATCTTTCATTTTAAAATAAAAGTAAGTAATACATGACCTGGACTTAAAATACCACTTCAAATAATACTTAAAGGAGGACCTTAATTCTGCTGGTTTCCTGAATTGCCTTGTAACACCCCACATCTCTCACAAATTAGGAGAACACCTAAACTGCCACACTGGATAAAAAAGGAAGATCAAATAAACAGGAAAGCCTGCAGCAGCACTCATTTGACAGCTATACAGAAATCCCCCTTTATCAAATACAGAAAGTCAATTTCTCTGTTCCAAGCCCAAACCTTCCACCCTCAGAAGGTGAGGGCACCCACTGAGGGTTTAAATTGCAGCACACATGGGGAATCCCTTCTGACAGACCCACAGATTACCATGCAAATCAAAAATTAAACCAAGAGGAGCTGGTGCATTTATGGACATAACTCAAAGACTTCACTTCTCCAAGGGGATCAGCATGGGCAACCTAGAGCAACCTTATTCCCTGACCTTTAGCAGAAGAGTCAACAGTGGCAAACTCTCTACAGGTTGCTCCAGCAGGGATTGAATAGGGACACTCCATTTCTTATTGGAAGGAAAGCATTCAAGTCAAGGACATTTCCAGCAGTGTAAGCCCAGTGGACCAAATTTGTGACTATTCCAGTTCAGCAGTATGACTTTTAATGCTTCCATTCCCCTAAAGAAATTGATGACAGACAGAAACACTTGGACAACAGCAAGTAACATTAGAAAAAATATTTTCACGGGGATCTGACTTATTTCATTCGACACAAGTAATATCTATGCAAATATTTAGACAGTTCATAGGCAAATTAAGATTTAATCAACAGGATTTACAGAGATTTACAGATATATTTGAAGACTAGCAGTTTTAACAGAAAAGTTACCAGCTGTCTCCGAAGCACCCCTGACTTCCAGCACTACAGGCAATCAAAACACGTCTGCGAATGCCTGTACTTTCACTCTACTTGTATTTACATTTTCCCAACTTCCTCATTGAGACCCAGCCATTGAAAACCAGGCAGCAGAGAGCTAATGGCCCCACAACTGATGCACAAGAAGCTGGGGAGCCAGCTAAGGCTGCAGAGCTTTTGCATTTCAAAAAGGAAATTTGAAGAAACACAGAGTGCCAAAAACTCTGAAGGGAAATGTGATCACTCTCTCCAGTAGAAAGTTAGAAAGAAAAGCTGTAACCAGTTCTCCTGGTATCAATACATGGACTTTGAAAATACCTCTCATAAGGGACTGGAAGAACATACTCCTGCAAGGCCTTCAAAACATTGGCAGCTCCAACGCTTAACCTAGGTACAGCTGGAAAACACAAGCCTTAGAACGTCAGGCAAAAGGCTGACAAATAGACACCAAGTAATTTAGACAGTTGATTGAATCAAACACTTGTATAGAGTGCGGAAAATTTACCCAAGTGACTTAAAGTTTTTACCTAAGAATTTAAAATCCTTGAAAAAGACTACTTGGCCATTTTCAAACATTTAAATCAGAAGCATCAAGTCCTACACAGAAGCAGGCATCACAAGCAGATTCCAAAGTACATCTGTGGGTTAGGGTTAGGGTTTTGGGTTAGGGTGAACAGAGTAGCTAGGACAAGGCTACTCTGAAGCATTAAAAGCAATATGAGAAAAGAAAATCCAAAGAAATGGAGTATTTCTCTTTCAAAGTCAGCGTGTTTTCCACTTCTCAACTCCTCGGTTCCCTTACAACTATGAAACTTCTAAAGAATTGGGAACTGCGTCCTATGGGAAAAGACACACTAGATGAGGTGATAATATGTTCCAATTATTATAGTGTAAATTGAAGCTTACAAAGGCAAGCTTGAAATATGTTAGCCCATATTTTTTCAGGCCATTGAGCTGAGGTTTTAATCAGCAAAACCAGACTTCTTCCACATATACTAAGGACATGTTTCTCTTCCTGTCATGTGTGGGTCTCTGGGAAAAAAAAAATGCGGAGGATTCTTCAGTGACCACAGTCACTGGGAGCATCCTCTGAGGTTCTTCAGCAGGACACTGGAACACAAATTTTGAATGATCTTCTTTGATCTCAGGTAACATAAAGAAGTAATTTTGTTTCTCCTCTATCATCTTCATTCATAGGTGCCTCCATTGCTCTGCTTGTTTTACAACTCAAGCTAGATTTCTCTCCTTTCCCTCTTCTTTCCATCTGCTGAAGTCACCCATATCTAAACCCTCCTAAAAAATTTAGAGCTAAAAAATAAACAGTTAACAGTTTCAGCCCTCACCAATTGTACATTCTACATCTTTTCATCCAACATGACTCAGCCTTGTCTATTGAGACAGTTCCTACGCTCACAGTTTTCTGCCCTCTGCTTACACACTCCCAATAAATCCTTAAGCACTACCATAATTATACTACTACCAGTTACCACAGCACTGCCTTTCACTTAGCTCTCTGCTCATTCAGATGAACTTCATGCTTTAGGGTGAGATGACCACTCCAGTATAGGTATACAATTTAAAACACAAAACAGACACTCAATCTGAACAAAAGGACTTAAATATCAGGACTAAATGTTGTAACTTAAAGGGAAGTGTTTTATAACTGCAGTGGAGAACTTTGAATACTTCAAAATACATGGAAAACAACAAACACCAACCAAAACGAGATAAAGGGCAGTTTCCACAATTTTAGCCAAATTATGTAACCCTTTGACAGATCTAGGTCTTTATAGCTCTTCCTGGTCAAGGGCTTCAGAATATTTATGGTATTATTATACAGTCAAAATATTTATGGTATTATTATACAGGCTTCAGTCAGTTTTGGTATTATTATACAGTCATATGCATTATACTGCAAATATTTGTTGTCTTTTAACTGAAAAAGATTCAGCAGAAAATGCATCTCAATGAAATCTCGGACATGTACTGTAACTGTCTTTCAAAACAATGTCTTTTGCTCTTAATTATTGCCAGCCAAGACTAGATTAGAGTCAAACTTTACATTATGCTGTTCTGGTTTCCCCCATATTAGCTTTTTGGCCAGGTGTGGACTACACGCTTAACAGACAAAAAACACAGACATGGTTGGGTCTTTTTTATGTACAAAAAGAGAAGAAAATGAAATACAACTCTGAATTAGGTGCAGAAATTACTGCAATGCAGAAGAGTATATTTATTTACAGTCTAATAAAAATATATTATTTTCAGCTCAGCTAGGTGTATACATGTTTTGCAAAATGTTCTATCTGCTACAGAAATGAGAGTAACCCATAATGTAATTACGTTTGAACAAATACAATAAATAGCTGTATTTTTTTTGATACAACTGTGGATTAACATATATTGAGATGGATACAAACCTTCCTGACTGCCAAGAATACACTTCTACAAAGGAAATACTACATACAGCCTTTGATCAGAGTTAAATTTATTGCCGTAAAGCACTTTCCTTATCTTACATGCTTTTAATTAACATTGGTCCCAGATGCCAACAAACACTGTCCACCTTTAGCTTAAAATACAATTGTCTTACAATTGAAGATTTTAATAGGAAAGGAATTATATACCAAAAAAATTGAAAAATTATCTTTAGAATATTGTTTTATTTTTTTAAGTAAAAATATATATACACACGCAAGTAAACTGTTTTACACTTTAAAAAATAAAAATTAAGTCTGAACACTGACTTTCCTCAGAAATTCTTCCAAGTCTAACTCATTAAGCCTCTGGGAATCAACAGGACTGAGTCTTCCAGTTACCGACAAAGGGGAGAATACACATTTGTCCATTGAATCTGGAAATCTCAACTTGCAAAACTTTTCTCAGTTTAAATATTAATCTCTAAGCATTTCAGTACAATTGCAAATAAACCAGTATGTTAAATCAGGTGGTAACAAGTACAGCATAAGTGGAGACAGACTGTAGTGTCTGAGTGAAATCCTCCCATCCACAGCTTCCTGAACAAAGATTATAAAAACTGCTGGGAAGGAAATCTGGTGATAATTTACTGTTACCTGATATGTCTACTCCCAGTCATTTTCCTCAGCAATTGTTCCTTCTGTTGGTCTCATATAGAGATAAAAATAAAGAAGAGCAGAGAAAAGGTCTAGCAGATGAAGAAGAGAGCACAGCATCACGTGAAACTGGCAGATGAGGAACGTTAGGAAAGTAACTCTAGGAACATTCTTCCACTTCAGGCTAAAACTGATCAAATGCATTGAACAGAAAATACAGTGCACCATGAAGTAAGGAAGAAAAAATAAATTAAAAATTTCATCTTTCCCTCAAATAAAGGGAAACTGTACAGGAAAATTGAATGTCTTTTTAAAAAGTTACAAGAGTAGTTGGACAAGTCTAATTTCTAAGAACTGCAGGAAGATTCCACAGCAATGATTTTCAAAGACAAGATGACCACAACTGTCTCTTCCTGACAGAGAGGACATTGTGTGTTCCAGGCCACAGACAATTTCAGAGTGCACTCTGCTTGAGTAGCTGTGGGAAAAACACAAATCTGGATGCAAACGTTCTGGCAGTGGATTCATCTGCTAACACACAGCCAATGTGTCCTTAAGTTTTTGAAGCTTCAGAAAAAGAAACATGCCTGAGGACCTGTTTCTTCTTCACACAGCTTTATTTTTAAATACTAGTTTCTGTTCGGTGAAAACTGTACAGCCTTGACTATTTAAAAAACCTTCAACAGTATGCTGTACGACAAACACTAGTATAAAAAATGAACCAAATAATGTTACTCCACTGAGTAAGTGAAGCTCACGCACACGCACACACACACACAAAATGACCGTGTAAATAGCGAAGTTAAGGGATTTATAAATAGCAAAATCTTTGAATAAAGTATATACATTTTTAGGCATTTTCTATAAACATATAAATATATATAGTGCTCCTAGAAGAGACAAGGTAACTGTGTTCTACATCACAACTTAGAACATAAGATTAATTGATGTTACTCTAAAGGCCTTTGAGGTTTTTTCTTATGTATTTATATCCTACACAGTTAACACTTGCAAAGATATCTTTTCACATTAGTTCCACTTTCAATGTACAAAACCATTTTATGTTACAGTTCAACAGCCTGCAGAGCAGTGAACAGGAAAGATGGCACTGCATGCTGAAATACTAAGTGTGAAGAAAATGTAGAGCTTGTCTGTGGAGTGTGCTGCACTTCAGCAAGAGCTACAAACGAGCATGAGAAACTGCTCGAGACACCACCCTCAACCTCGCCACCTGCAGACACGCCAGGGGCCTTTAGATGCACACCAATAAAAAACTATTTTAAGATACACTGCTCTCACAAAGGGAGTAACATTTTGCTTCAACAGTAAGACAATTATAGGTTAATAGGACGGCCATAACATAACACAGATAGGGCCAGGCACCGTATGACTCTGAGAACCTCCTGTAAAGTACTGTGCACTCAACTTCTACTTCCTTAAGGATTATTTGAATGTGAAATGAGTATGTTCAGTACCCATCAAAAGCACTCATCATTTCATAAGGTCAAGCTAACGATGACCAATTCAAACAACTCTGTATTAGCAATAACCATATCCATTCAAAAACAAATGCTAAATTGATGATGCTCAGAAAAAAATACCAAAGGGCTCACATTAATTGTGAGTAAATTTTCAACTAATTTCACTTTTAAAACCCCATACTACTCTGTTTAACTACTTTTGGAGCAGGTTTCAAACGGAACAAATGGCGGTGAATTTAAATAAAAACAACAAATGCAAAAATCTCACTCATAAAATTACCATGGGTTGAACAATCATGATTAGCAAGCACTCCACTGCTTACATGGGTTTTGATAGTCTTTGCTCAAATACAAGCTTTCACCTTTACTAGTCTGAGAAAAAAAAAAGTGTTTTTTAAAGTTACACTTCAACAATCCTAAATACAAAACACATGGATGCAATGGAACAAGTGTCCCCCCCATCTGTCTAGGGTTAAAGAATGTTTCACACCAAACTGAACATCAGCTGTCCCTTTAAAACATCAGAGGGTCAAAATTAGGCCTGTCACTCATTATTCTGCTTCCTTAGGGACATCAATGAGATTAAAAGTGGAACGTACTGAGGTTATCCACTTTAAAAATCCCACTCTTTGGTGGGACTACTCTTTTATTATTAAAAGAAATTCATTTCACATGCTGGGTGTTCGATAACTACTGTATGTCACGCAAAAGACAGTTTTCCACATTTAGAATTGCTCACAATGAAGCCCTGAGGTAACTGCCTTTTTTCCAGGCAACAGTAATACAGTTCCTTTTGACATTTAATCATCCTTTTACAACCTATACTAGTATATGCAACTTTAAGCAGTCAATATTGATTATCAATTGCTCCCAAAGATGGGATCAGTCCAGGTTTTGCTTTTTTTTGGATAGTTTTTAGGATAATGACTCAGCAGAACGGGCTAACTTGGGTGCAGTGTCTTCTAAAGAAGCTTCAACTGAATTCCCCAGGTCTCCATTTTCATGTCCATCAATACTTGGCTTCTTATCAAACACTGCAAGTTAAAAAGAAAATTTATTTAAGGAAAGAAGCAATCTTGGGAAGGACAGATCAGTGATCCTTGTTTCAAAAGCTGCAATGTTTCCTGAAATGACTACTAAAATTAAAGCTGATAGGTTTTTAGCAGAACAGAGCATGGCAGGAAAATAGGAACTGTTTCTTTGCTTTTCTAATTTAAAAAATGTATCTGAAGAAGTCACCAGCATGAAGTGTTAAGGGGAATTAACGACTCCTAGTCAGAAGTAGGAAAAGATAAGAATAAAGTTGAATTTCAGCCTTTGGGAAAAGATGACCAAGAAAAAAGTTCATAAGTTAATTCAGTTAATTCAGTTGTATCTAAGTAAACCAGGCCAAACAGTGAGGGACCAACCAGACGAACTGACAATCTATTAGTAGGTTAATTGAATTGACAGCAGATTAATTTCACAATGTACATAAAAAAAGTATTTTCCAGAAATTGGTTTGCATATTGAGACTTCAGAATTAAACTGCATGCAACACATTTTAGAAGGTTTACCTTGTGAGGGTTTGACATCCACATTTTCATCTTTCCTATTAGAACTTGAATTTGCACCTCCTTCCAATTCATCAAGATACAAACGGTAACGGTGTCCACTCTCATCCTCATATTCTACATTTTCATCATCCGAATCAACTTCTGGAGCAACATACACTACTTCAAATTCGATTTCACCTCTCTAAAATGTAGCCAAAAATACAAAATTACTGACTACTGCAGAGCTACCCAGCAGGATTACCAAGATGAGGTAGGTTACTAAAAAAAATACATTTTACTGTTGTAAACATATTTCTGTAAATTCAATTCAGTTGACACTGATTCAACTGTGTTGAATATTTTGGATAGGTATCTGAGTTAAGTTTATACTGACTAAATTAGAACAGCTCTATAGCTAAGCTTTACCAAAACTACCCAAATTTCTTATATGCCAGTACATTTCAAACAGTGATTTTTAAAGAGGAAGTTTTCTGATAAATTAGGCACACGTGTTAATTGTCGGAAAATGGGATGCAAATCAGGCAGAAGATTCTGGACCACAAAGGATATGAGAAACATTGTTTGGCTGGAGCTGTTCAGTCATAAGAATAAAGCATATGTCAATAAGTATTTATTCTTGTGGGGAAATGTAATAAATTGATTTTCATCAGCCTTACTGAATAATGATTAGCCAATACATGTTTAACTGAACAACTTCTGACCCAGCATTTCTCTCCTTAAATTACAAAACATAAGAGGATTAAGTGTAAGGTGATAGAGCCTCAAGAATCACTGTAGCTTAGCATTACACTGTACTTAAGAGGAAACATTAAAATTCAAGGTTATTCAAAAGGCAGAACACAGGAAGCATCTAAATGTGCCTATGGATAACAGGTTCAAACTGACCTGTTGGGAAAGAATAGTTACAGCTTCTTTATGCTTGGCATCTCTTAGATTAACTCCATTTACTGCCAGAATAGCATCACCAACATGCAGTCCTCCACATCGATCGGCAGGCTGCCCAGGATGGATTTCAGAGATCAGTATTGGAACACCATGCTCCTTCCCACCCTATTTAAAAAAAAGACCAAATTTTAATTAACTGAGATGCCTTTTAACATAAAATTGACATTCTGATAGTAGCTCCTAAAGTGCTTATTTCAACTTCTATTTTAGAAAATTAGAAATCATTCTTCAAACAAAGAATGTCTAAGAATGCGTGAGCTGCCTCCCTTAATTCTTCTCCCCACAGAAGAATGGAAAATTTTGAATACGTACTCAAAGTCAAAGCACACAATTCTGAATACTAATAAAACTATAAAATCATATACAAACTCATGAAAAGCAGAAAACCTCACTAAAAAAACCAGGCACCATATTGACTTGCAAGAAACAGTATTCGTATTTTGAATAAAAATCTAATAGTCAAAATTTTCCAAATTTGTTGTAAAAAGTTTACACCGCTTTTGTTAGGTGGGAGATGCCAATACAGATATTTTTTAAAAAGTTATAATCACAACAGCTAAGCCTTGGAAGTCAGGTCTCTGATTGTCTCTGCTCTTCTAAATATTTACACCTGGAATTACCCTTGGCTAATCTGCTTAAGTGTCTATACCCTACACATAAATAAAAATCCTAAGTTTAACATAAAGTAGCAATTATCTATTTCCTAATCTATCAAAATGGGTCTTGAAGTTCTGTGACCATAGTGACCATAGTTATGGGTTTGTGTATGCTTTTTTCATTTGTTCTAACCACACATTTACTGATCCATGCATCTTACAGAAGTAGGAATACAAACTTGAATTGCTGCTTCTATGTCATAGAAAATAAATGCAAATATTTACTGTGATTGAAATTCCTAGTCCTTCATGGTCTTCTTTAACTAGCAAAACTTTTCTGATTGGACCAACACCTTGACTCTTCTTTAAGGCATCAGGATCCTGGTTTGATAAAAAACAAACATAGCACAAACATAAATGTGTGAACCAAAAACTGATGCATTTCAGCATTTTGGGTTTTTGTAATTATATACAGGCAGTGTTATGAGCAAGAGTTTTAAACTAGCTCCAAGCAGGACAAACTTACAGTGCCCCTTTACAAAAAGAGAGTGGTATCAGAAAAGATTCTTCATTATGCACCCCTGATGAGAATAATTATTCAGATTACTTCACTGCTGATTAGTGCACAACACAGAACTTAACTTCAAAAGAAGGAAATCAACCACATATTAAAAACACTAAGAGACCACATGAAGGAGTGCTGATCACTGCTGAAATGCTATATGATGTAAACTCATCTTAAAAGTAACCAAATCAGAGAAGATGATGTAATATACTCCCAAGGAAGAGATTGCTTGCTCGAGTTTATTTTTACTGTAATAAAAATAAACCACACCAAAAGCCATTGAACACAAATCTAAAAGAGAGACTAAATAAACCAAGATTTGTTTTTTCCTTTTGTTAAGTCACTGATGCCATTATGCATACCTTTAAAATCACAAATACATGTGTCCATCAATGTTTTATATGCAATTAGCAACATAAGCAGTAAGACCCATCTGACCAGCTAAGGTATTTAGAATAGCTCAAAGCAAAGCACTTTGCTGAAAATGTCTGGTTTTCTGTACTGAACACTGGGGTGATTGACAGGACATGCGCCATGTTGGATGAGTTTTACCAAAGATACCCATAGTGAAATGCTGTTTAAAGGTTTTATTTTTAAAAGAACATTTAAGAAGAAAAAAAACCCAAAAAACCACAAATGATTTTTTTACAGAGTGTCAATTTATCTGGCCTTTTAAGAAAAGAAATTAAAATACATTTCAGTTTAATCTAATGCTAAAAATTTTATTCTTGGTTTTTGTAAAAAAGTTAGATCCGTATTTTGAAACCTAGGTTACAAAATTCTGCTTTAAAGTTGTATTTATACACATAAATATATATATTTATATCAGAGGCTCAGTTTTCAAAAGGACTGAGTGCTCCCTGGTAAATCAAAGGAATTGTATCATCTTCCATGGTCATTTAGAGGGATGTTCAACACGGAACTGTCCTTTCCTCCAACATACAAAAGGACAACACATTTACAAGTGACATTTGAAAAAAACTCAACACTGAAGTGAAAACAATCACAAAGATGAAGAGGTAATTCATATCTGGAAATCATGGAGGAATGGCTGATCTTTTCAACTTACATGTCCTGGTGGGGCTTGCATTGGTCGTTTGAGATCGTTCCGACCTCGACAAGCTCTAATGACAGTTTTGTGGCGGTGAAGGTGTATTTCTGCTTCCAGCTGGTTCCACAGCTTGTCGTGAGCAGGTCCTTTCATATCCCGGCCCAGCAACTGAATCTGCTGGACTCTACACAGTGACAAAGAGAGTACAACAATGTTGCATTACAACAGGAAAAGCAATGCACAGTAGGACTCATACACCTCATCCGCCTACAGCACGTGATCACGCAACAACCGGCGCAAGAACCCTGGGGATTTTTGCTCTTCCTTTTGTTAATTAACTGGAAACATGAGGCTTTTCCTCCTTAGTCTTACCCTTGAACCTGCCTCTGGGGATGCAAAGGAAGGAAACAACAACAACAAACATGTTATGCTAGGGGACATGGATTGACTTCACATACCTTCCAGCTAGTTCCTTATCTAAATACTTGGCTGCCAATCTTGCTCCATAAACCTCAGCCTGAAGCACAGCTATGTGTCTACGGAGGGCTTCATTCTCCTTCCTCAGCAACTTCACCTCAGCTTCCAGTTGAGCTTCTTTGACTTTTTCCTTCTTGTTAGCTTCAAGTTCTCTCTCCTTCACAATGACAAAAAAAAAAAACCCAACCAAAAACAAAGAAAAGAATATTAAAAAGCTTTTATCCAAGTTAATAATAAAAGAACACTTACTGTTTCTACACACACAATCTGAAATTATTTTCCTGTGTACAAGACATGCACGCAGTAAAAGAAATTAAACAAAAAACAAAGCAGGGACTCTGGCACTACAGCTAGTGGTTTGCATACTATCCTACACAAAGGTGGCAGAAATTTAAATAGCCTGAATATCATCCTTACATTTTCTTGTCTTGCAAACAGGAGATGGAAAGTTAAGCAATACTATTTTCAAAATTAAAGAGTAACCATGAAGCTACTAAATATTTCAATTTAACTAAATTCTTTAACGATTCTTAGGATGATGATGACATGGAAACGTAAGTCTGCATGTCCTTAAAACGACAATTATTTTCATGCAAACAACCAAGAAATGTCCAGCCAGAGACATTTCCAGATAAGAGTCTGAAGACCACATAAATAAAGCCAAGGATTCTACACATGAAGATGCCCACCCTGACAAAACCAGAAGAAAATTAGTGCAAAATAGCTCTGTTAAAAAAACCCCAAACAACAACCAAACAAAACAAAAACAAAACACACATTAAAACCACACTTTAAGCAAGCTATCGCCCTGTGCTTCACCCCCTGAAAAACGAATTATGGAAATATAAATTAGTCCCACACTGCTCCATCCCAAATGTACACAAATTGCATAGTCATTACCTTTTCTAATACCCAGCATACTGGTGCAAAAGGAATTAGATTGCTAAACTACAAAATCTACTTTAAGGAGAGTGTGCTTGATAACTTGTGTCTTTTATATCTTGCTCTGCACACCTTTTACAAAGCAGGAGAAAATCCCCACCACAAACCAGGAAAATAGTAAAGATACAGGGCCTACTACTGTTTCCTTTCAAAACCAGCTGCCAACTGAAACAGCAATAAAAACTAAGTTCACCATAATGCATTTCTAAAGGCACCTGGAATACCCAAAAAACCCCGTTCTCTGTGCCTGTACCAATTACATTGTTAAAAAAATAAAACCAGGTAGTGCTACTAAAGAAGCAACAGGACAGATATAAAATTTTACAGAACTGGCAAGACAAATCTGTTATCAAATCGTGCATATGCTATTCACTATTCCAAGACTGGACATAAAACCATTAATATGGTCGATATCACCACATTTGAGAAACTACACAAAATTGGTCCTTCCAAATGGAATTATTTTCACAACAGATATATGGAAGCATTTACTGACTTTGCCAGAAAGTCACCTCTGAATTTGATAGACTCTACTGTCTCCCTCATCTGTTAAATACTTTTATCAGTTTAGAAGAACAGAGTACACACATATGTACGTGTTGGTCACGAACTACCCAGCACAGTGCTCAGGAGGAGCAGCTCAAAGATAGCTTGAAATCACTGGCATTTCACTTCCTGCAATTCCCATGATGCCCCATCTTCAGATCAAGTTTGGCTCCATAGGCATGTTAGAAAACATGCCACACAAAGGCACTTCTGGTCTCTGGCCTTTGGGCTGGGGTTGTCCTGTGCGAATGACTCTGCAGCAAATCTCTTTCTGAACTGCAGGATCACACCTAAGCCAGGAATTGTGACTAACCTACATTTCAAAACAGGAGTTTCTAAGATTATACCAGTCCTTTTAACTATTATGTTGGTCTTGGGCTATTTTCTTTACAAGAATTCAAGAGTGCCACCATGCTGTGCTGTCTCTGCCACGCACTTGAGGAGAAAGAAGGGTCACAGTTCAGACTTAACATCTGTTTTACAGTAGCTACAAAGTCCATATACAAATACAGTGTTCCTGTTAGCTCTGTTCCTGTTGTTCCTGTCAATATTGCATTAAGGTGATCTAAATAGTAGTATAGGCTCCCTGTTTGTCCACTTTTAGAACACCTATTATTTGACAAATACAAAAATACAAGATAGGTATTAAGATAGGCGTATTGCAACCTCCCTCAGAAAAGTGAATTGCTGAAGTGACCAAAGATTCTTGATTACACCAGCGAATTTCAAGCAGCACATTTTTACAGTATTTATATAAAATAGCCAGCTTAAACACCCTCATGCAGACTCAGATTTTCCATTGATTTTCTCTGAATTTGGTTTGTCATTTAAATTAAACAGGAAGCCAAATGTTACACTTCTACACAGAATCACTTTTATTCATGCATTTTAAATGTTACACCTAAAATACAAAAATACAAGGGAAATGCAATCCCATAATAGAAGTGTTCTCTTCCTATTTTCTCCATTATTATGACTACTCTTTTATGACACAGGTGAAAATTACACCCAGAAACCAATCTTCTATGGACTGTCTCCAACTGATCACCACATGAAATAAATAAAAAAAATATTAAAAGATTTGCAATACAGAATTTCTGAAGATGTCCTGAGAGAGCACGTCCTGTTTTGAATGACTGGCAAAAGATTTGATGAAAGTCTCAAAAATGTTTAAAGAAATCAAGAAAGTTAAGTTACAGAACAGTTTCATGCTTTCTAGTGTTCATAGTATGGCATGGGTTGTGAAAACAGAAAATGTATTTTCTGTTGGTAATATTAAAAAAAAAAGTTACAGCAAGGTTGAAGACTAAAGCTTACAGTTACCAGCTATTCTGTGGCTTTTCAAAAAACCAAATACTGAGTAATGATAACAAAGCATGTAACACAATAAAAGTAGAAAAGCTGTTTAAAAACCTTTCAAGTCTATCACTGTGAAAAGATAAAAGTCAATTTTGCTTCACTTTTTATTTATATCTGTGTAATTGAGTTCATATGCTTTTGGCTGTTAAATCAGTCAGTAAACCATATTAAATCATGCCCATGACAAAAATAAGGGGAAAAAAGGAGAAGTTGACATGATTTTTTAAAATACAACATGCAGAATACTTCATATTACATTCATAGATGCGTACAGTGTTTATGCTTTAGCAATTGTATAACCTTAACAGTATTTGAGAGACTGCCAGAACAATCTTTCAGAATGTCAAGTTGCCAGATATCACCCCAAACTATCTGTAGCAATAATAAACAGAATACATACGGAATTAGGAAAGAGGGCACCACATCTAGAAAAGAAAAATTAAAATGCAAAGGAAATTCTTTACACAGTATCTTTCCAACTGTTGAGATGAAGGAACAAGCCAGATCTGTTTTGCCAGTTTCTGAGGCCAACATATATATAAGTTGTTGCACAAAACAAAAGCACTGCTTAAACATTAAAAAAAAATGGCAATCAGCATACTTACCATTTCATCCACAGATAGGACAGACTTAAGACAGAAGAAAAGAGTTCCATAATTAGAGAAACAGGCAATAGGAACTTCAAGAAAATGCAACAACATAAATTACTTAGCCCAAAAGGACTTTACCAGCAGACTGCATATTTCATCAGATGGCACAAAGAACAAACACACTGCTACTTAGCAACTATTTTGGAATTTTGTAGTGAAATTTATTAAAAATCTTACTAAAAACTTAACTTTAGTGTAGTACTGAAAATAATACTTCCTAAAATACCAAGAATCTCTATAAATAGCAAAATAATGCAATATACATAAAAGAATCACAGAAAATCCAGTCTGTAATATAACATTATACAGGTAATAGATTTTTTTCCTTTCAGAAAGAACAACATAATAGAAGTTAGAAGAAGGACATAAAGGACAGGCAGAAGTATCAGAAAAGGCATCAAGTAAAAAACTACACAAAAAAAATTCAACCAGGCAACTTCATACTCTCACAAAGAGTTATTATGATTGCACTAAGAAGATTCCCCACTCCTAAAAATGGACTTGGCCTAAACTACACAATTATCAATTGCTTAGCAATCTAAACATTTTAAAATATCCTAGTTCACCACTGTGTACAGTTCTACAGATTACAGGGTATACATTTATGCTAAGAGTCTAAAGAGTCTACATACAAAATAAAGAGTAGTATCCCTCAAGAAAGCAGGAAGTCAATTAATTGAGCTTTATTTCCCCATTGCACATTCTGTTGACACAGTTCTTCTGTGCCCTCAGAGACCTTCTGATTGGCAGAAGGTCAGCACAACAGTTTCATTTACCCAAACATCAGAGGTCCCATTTTATTGTCATTTAAACAGCCTCAGTTTCGCTTGTTCTAGCTTTGCAAACTTTCATGGCTTTCTTTATCTAGAAGAGTTTAAAGTTGGGCTTCTGTCCATTAAAACTATGAATTCCCTAAAGGCAAAGTAAAATAAACTCAAAGCACTAGTCCTCGTATTTATAAAAAAGAAAAACTAAAGGAAATTAAACAGATAATATCAGTCTAAGCTGTTAATAAAGTTCAATTTCAACACAGATAAAACTGAACCAATGTATGTAAAATGCTTTTATTGTCACCTGTGGGAAGAAGACTGCTGTCAATAGCATGGAAATTTAATGTATCTTTAGAAATCATTTATTATAAGGTAACAAGAAACAAAATGCTTAAAAGTACTAGTCTGTGTGTGAGTCAGAAGCTAAGTCAAACTACGAAAATCTGGGGACCAAAACCACTCACAGTGATGTGTTAACTTAAAAAAATTTCTACATGTAAACCTGCAGTCTAACACTTACAAAATGCTGGTGATATTTAACTAATGCTTGTTTAAAAGCAACAAGAATTATTTACAGCTCTAAATAAACTTCACCATACTGTAGCCATAATTTAGTAGAGAAGAAATTATGTGTGGACAATCCAGAAAATGTTGCTCTTATACTGCATATACAACTATGTAGCCCTATGAAGACAGCTCTAATCAATTACAGCTTTTGAATCTGAAACACAAAGAATTTGGGTTACTCCTGTTGTTCAGTGATTAGCCTAGGCATCCTTTAAAACTTATAGTCTACTACTGTGTTTTATTGTACATTAATTAACGGGACAAAATAGCAAAAGAGACTAATCTAATATTCCAAGTATGTTGGGAGTAGGTATTTGCAACCAAACACAGACTTGGATTCACACCAACAGTTAGAAACCACATGTATACAATACTACTCTCCTGTATTTTTTAATTTACCAAATCTTAGTATTAGAGCCTGAATTTGTGGAGTGGCTAGTAACAAGGCAGTCTATACTTGGGCTATCAGTCAATGCCAACTAACTGCACAGATTAATTGCTGTTATCTTTTGGTGGGCTTTGTAAAGGTCTGAGTTTTAAAAAAAACATGCAGTCTACTGAGTGCTTCTATCAAAACCTTCTTCTGTTATCTTTTGCTTAATAAATCACAAAAACATTTTATTTTTTTTTACTTTCAGAAACCACTAAAAATTGATTATTTAAAAAAAAAAAACTTCTTAAATCCTTACTCTTTATCCTGATATTATTAATCTTATTTTTAATGGTTGCTAACAACCAACTACAAATGTTACTTAAAAGCAAAAAAGTTAATATTTTTAACATGAGAATTTGTAATCAGCTTATTCACACCTTCCAAGGAAGAACTTCAGCCAGGAGAGGAAGAAGAGTAACATAATCCCACATTCAAGCTGCCGTACTCACCAGTTTTGCCTTAATAGCCCCAGAGTCAACATTCTGACCGGTCTTGGCATGTAGCTGAAGCTGAACAGCGTGGAGCTGCAAAAGCTGATCGTGCACTTCCTTTTCCAATACTGCTTTCTCTGCCTGTGTTTCTGTCAGCTCAGACTTCAGATCAACCAGCTGTGCCTGTGGAGATACAATCCATCATAGTAATGAGAGCAAGGATTAAATGGGGTCACCAGAACTGTGACACATAACAGCACTTGCTGGTACAGGGATGCTGCACCTGGTGGAATACAGGTTAAGAATACCTGCTGTCACACATTCCCAGTAGCCCAGCTTTAACACTGGATCATTTGCAGAACTTTCTCCCCAGCTTGCCACAAAATTCATGCAGCCACAGACCAGCATCAAATGACCATATATCCAAGAGTAAAAACAGCTGAGCTTTCCTCATGCAGACAAATGCATGTGATGCTGGTGTTCACTCCAAACCAAGGCAACAGCATTAAACCTATGTAGGATTTACACCCATAGCAATGTAAACAGAATTTTAAATTGTAAAATGATCAAATCTTACTGAAAAAAAATTGCTCAAAGTAAAATGACAATTATTTATCCAATGCTGAAGTCAAATAATCCTACTTACAGCTGGTCTATTTTCAACTGAAAATATTTCAGAGTTTAACTGAAATAGCAAATTAGTTGGATAAACCAGAAGTCATGAAATGCCCCTAAAATGCATATGCAGAAAACAAGAAATAGTTATTAACTCTTGAAAAAAGTGGTTTTGAAACATTTTAAAAACAGTTTTCATGTAAGGTTTATTTACAAAGCAGAAATCTGTAATGAAAGAACAAACATTAACATGTTTACAAAGTTACTTATTATCTAAGTTCAAGTAACATTTTGTAAGATAAGCTACATTTAGATAAGCTTTAAAGCTACTATTTGCCAAAAAAAAAAAAAAAAACCACGGAGTATGATTTCAGGGGATTTTTAGGTAAATTCCTAGAGTACATTTTTGCATCCAAAAGATTTGGAACTAAAGACCAAAATGAAAAAGTGACTAATTCTTAAAAAATGCCCTCTCATTATTAAACCAGGGTATTTTAGGCATTTTAACAACATTATACTAACATTCAAATTTACATTGAAACTCAAGTTGCAAGGCAACTTGTATAAAACGTCTGTCTCTGTTAATGAAAAAAAAGCAGAAAGGATTTGACTATCAAATCAAATCAAAGGGGAGGATTTACTGTGTCTAACTTCAGGTACACAGTTTAGATGGAGAGCCTCCTCAAGCTTCCAGAGTAATTCAGACACCAGCAGGCACTTCCAGAGGTGATTCAGAGCACCCAGGGTGCAATTGATGAAACGGATCAAGCCAACCTCCAGCATGTGGCTGCCAAGAACAATCTCCCCTCCTGCCTCTTGGCTATGCTCTTTAGTCCCACATCTCTGGAACTGAACACAACAGAACAACCTCCCTTGAGGCAGAGCCTCAGCAGATCAGGCCAGCACTTAGTTTTTGCCAAAAAAAAAAAAAATGGAGCTGCATGCATTTTCACCTTCCAACTGCCAGAATAGCAAAAAAATAAAAAAAAAACTTCAAAAAGTTGCAAACCCTTGCAAGAACTCTAAAGCAGAAATTGCCTTTTACAGTAAGATGATATTTAAAACACTACAAAGCCAAATAATTTCAGAGAAATGAGTTACTTACAAAGCTGCATTGCTGTCCCCAGTGACCAGCCACAGTTAAAGTCTCTGCTGTGGTTTACCCACCTTCTAACAAAAGCAGACACACACCTGAACTAACACAGCAAATGAAAATATCAGCAGCATAAAAGCTGATGATACAGTACAGAGCAGATAACAAAGACCTTAATAATGAAGGCACAGTTGGACCCAGTCACAATTTCACATAATAACAATATTTTGTTATTATTACATACTGCATATATTAAGCCTATTTAAAAAAATAAAAAATAAGACCACTACTGACCTACTCCTTTCTAACAGCTGACATGCTGAATTTATCTACTCTAATTCAAAAGACCTGCAGAATGGCAAAGTGGCAGAACAGCTAAATTAGACCAATTTAATATTTTCCAGCCTCACCTAATAAGTAATGGCAATTGGAGTTCTGGTGGGAAAAAAACCCCAAATTTATTTCCCTGTGCAAATAACGAAGCAGCAAGAATGATGGCTACCAGCTTTGTTGGGTGAATGAAGCCCCAAACGTATCAAAAAAGACTGTCAAACATGTACTAAAAATTAAAAGCAGTACTCTGCATACAACCTGACATTCAAATTCATATCCTGCTGTTTTAATCACAGAATGGCCTGGGTTGAGAGGGACCTTAAAGACTTGGTTCCAACCCCCCTGCTATGGACAGGGACACCTTGCACTAGACCAGGTTGCTCAAAGCTCCATCCAACCTGGCCTTGAACACTTCCAGGAATGGGGCACTCCAGACAACCTGTTCCAGTGCATCACCACCCTCACAATACAGAATTTTTTCCTATTATCTAATCTAAATGTACTCTCAGTTTGAAACCTCCCCCTTGCTTTGTCACTACATGCTCTTGTAAAAAGTCCCTTTCCCATCTTTCTTGTCCCTTCCCTCCAGTTACTGTAAGGATTGAATAAAGAGCACAAAATAAAAAAAAAAACCAGCAAAATGAGTAATGATAAGAGCATATATAATGGAATTAACCTGTTTACACATTATGAAAAGTCATAAATCTATCCCCAGGAACCGATGCAGGCACAGGAGTCACACCAAAATGCAAACACAACAAGCTACTCTCACATCCTGTGATTTACTCCTATGAAGGTTGACAAACCTTTACATTACTTCACAGAAGTCCTGCCATTCTCAGCTCAGCCAGCTCACTTAATTTTCCTTGATATTGCTCTTACTAGCACCAAATTCCCCAATTAGTTATAAAGAAAACATATGAAAAGACTGTTGGAAATTCAACCTCTCTATCTTCAATTTTGGAAGCTACTCAGTAAAAGCCAGGGATGGGGCAGAGATAGCAGATGAAATCATGAGCACAAACAAGGACTATCAGTAAAGCCATTCCTTCCCAGAGCACCATTCACTGCATGAGGCAAGGGCACTGCAGAAAAAGATGGTGCCAGATAATATTATATTTCTATAAACATAATAGGATAAACACAAGGATAAACTAATGCTGCACAAGCAAATGTACTAATCCTTTAATCTGGATGCACTGTCCAACAAGACTGTCAGAGAGAGATGGCCATGTATTCTGGTGGTCACCTGCAACTACCCTAGAATTTGCAGAGAAGTCAGCTGCGGGCAGAAGTTACAAATATCCAGCCACAGGAGACCATTGAGCTTCATGGTTAGGTGAGTGCAGAAAGAGCCACCAAACAAAAACAGAACAGAAACTTTGAACGGGGAACAGTGAGGGGCAGAGGTTGAAGAGAAGCTAACGTGTTGACTTGCATAACCTCCTCTTAACTGTAACTTGCTGATTCAGCCCAAAAAGGAACCCTTCTGGGCAGAACACAACTGTGCAGATCAGCAATTACCACTCATCAGCAAGCACCACACTGCAAGGTTACACCTCAGCTTCTCTCCTGTGTGCCTCTGCTCCAGTCAATGCACAGCAAACAGCACCACCAGACTGTGGTCATGGAAGTAGGATTTAATCATGAAAACCTACACCTACACGAATCAAGCAGATAGGACATGAAACTACTGCTTCAGATTATCACCACAGGCTATTTCTAAATTCTAAATAGAAGTCTACAATTCAAATAAACTAGAGATCTTGGCCAAATTCATCAAATAGCAAAATTCAACATTAATCTTCCACACAATCTAACATCCAGATGATACCAGAAAAATAGTTTTTAAAGGCTAACAAAACATTTAAGCAATGTTGGGACATACTTTGTCATTTATCAGGTGGTTTGTATTTCTCAAAGGTCTTACAGCTATGAAAATTAAATGCCAATTTCAACTGAAATAACTCAAGAATTTATAAACTACTCTTTTTATTCACATAGGAGATAAAAGAAATCATGGCATTAAGCAATTAATATTTCTTCCACAGAACATGTCAAAAATTTTAAAAGAATAAAAAATCTCTAGACAAAAGAGCCCATACATTGCCCTATTTTTAATCCACAGTTCTTATTTCTGGTTCAAGCAGTTACAAATTATAAAAAAAAAATTAGTTTGTTACATTATCTTACACTCAGTATGTATTTTAAGCTGGCAATAAAATAAATGTCATCTTAAATGCTAGGGTTAATTGCATTTATAGTCATGGAGTTCCTGAAGTCTTAACTAGTGTTTTGCATCAGGAATCTTAGAACAAAATATTAGTATTTAACTCTCTTACAATCAATTTATATAATATTTTTCATATGATGGTCTGAACTCTCATTGGTACATTTTTCACAGAAAAGTGACCATTAGTTATTCTAACAGAATACTTAGAATAACTAACCAAAAATAATTTAATTCTATTAGATCTCAGAGACATACTCTAAGTTTATACACTGTAAAAAACAAGAACATAGATCTTGCCCTGGGCAGCTTACAATGTAAAGACACCAAGGAAGGGATGAATAAATGTAACAGAGAAGTACAAATACAGCTGGGTATTTTTGTACAGAAGTGCACAACAGGAAGCAGCCAGATGCTAAAACCACAAGTTACATATGACTGCTCAGAAGCATCACTGCTTGAATGAGGCACTAGAAGATGGCAATATTGCAACCCCTGAAGATCTAAAGCATGAGGGGAAACACACAGAAACTGAGAAAACTTCACAAAGTGGGATGAAGGTAACTTATGGTTACATACTATGGTATGCATACCTACAGGAAACAACCTCTGCCACTGATAGGGAAAGCAGCTGCAGGGCGGTGAGGGGCAAACTGAGAGATGGCATCATTAGACAAAGTAACAACAATGGGTTTGGCTTTGGGAAAAGCTTCTTCATTTTCTGAGCTATCATTGCAGTAACTTCTGCAATATGGACAAGAGTTGCATTTGAGCAAATAGATACAAAAGATATCTATGACTTACACATTGCCCAAAGTGAAGCCAAGCTGAATGGGGAAGCTGGGTCACAGCCTGCATACTACTAGGGCAAGACAGCAGCATTATTCACCACAGCAAATAAAAATGAGACCAAGACCTCAATCAACTCAAAGTATAATGAATGCACTTCTTGATATAGGAATTTCTAGCTCAAAAAAAAAAAAAAAAGTCTAGACATAATTCAAACATAATAGAAAACTCACAGATTTTTCAGCAAAGGGAAGCTAGACACATACAAAAGGATCCATTAGCAGCCTCAAGTGACTAGAAGTCATAAGGCAAGAACTCATCAAATACCTTTAGTTTTTGTTTAATTTCAGGCCTTTAGCATACACCTTATTCATTCTTATGCCAAGCCTTCTAAACTCATAAAAACTGAAAACTGCCTAGTTTCTAAAGATTTTTTTTCCCACCATATAACCTCTGATTGCCAGAAGCTAAAAGTTCATTCAGAATTTTTTAGTTACCTAAATAAGGCCATCTAGAGCCATCTTTTTATCTGTATGTACACATTTCTCCCTATTTCATCCTTCTTCCCTGTTGACTTGAACAGAATTAATTTTCAAAATACAAATGAATCTATTAAAGTGGTAAAGGTGTGTATGATTAAAGTTCCTGCAGCAAACAACGTTTACACTAAACAGCTGCTAGTAGGAAAGAGTGACAGATTAGTGCCCTTTCAGAGGGAGAAGTGGGAAGAGTCAAATCTTTAGCTAATTTATTTGTTTAATCCTCACAGAGACCGAAGCCGACAGCCTAGTGTATAGGCAGCACACGTGCAGTTCTGAGCTAAAGACTGAGCTGCTGTCTCGTGTCCAGCCAACTAACCAAAAACTGTAGGGATGAAAAGGCAAAGGAAAGGATGCTGCGATGTGGAAACTCCTATATCATGCAAGAGAACAGGAACTGCTTGAATCAGAAGGTCTTAGTGACTTGGAAAAGTGCTCAACACTTCCATTCCCAACAAATCACTATATTACCAAGCTCCATTGATTCTGTCACTAATAAAACACCTCTGGTGTACAGATATATATATTTAATAGCTAATTTTGAAGGACAGGTCCTTATGTATCTTGCTTTGGGATCAAACCAAAATTCACAGCCAAATCAAGTTTATGAGGTGCTTTATTTCCTCAGCAGCATGTCCTTATGTAATTTAGACTAGACTCCATCAAGTTCACCAACATATGCATTTATGTATTTCAACATTTCACTCCTGATCAGGACTATTAATCTTCTGATTTAAAGGCTGCAGGACCCAGGATCAAGAAACACAACAGAGCGCACTACAATGCTCCAGTTACTCTGTGGCTCCTGTACCAGCACATGCACAAAAAAGCAGTACAAATATCAAGATATGACGCTAGCATATTTGCTTATCATTTCATTCTGGAGGCATTTTTTTTAAAGACAGAAACGTCATTTAAAGGCAAACGCAGGTAGAAAATAAAAAACTTATAATTATGCTTTACAAACAATGAAATCATTATTCCTTAGTGTTCCCATAACATTACACAAGTGCAGGACACAAAAGTTTTTCAGAACATGACAGCTGCAGCTCCTACAGCCTGCAGATACACACTCAGACACCAGATAAGCAACAAGGACAGAGCCTGGCCTGCACAGCCCACATACTGCCACGTTTTCATGGGGTCCCCTTGCATCAGCCCCTTGATGTGAAGTAGCCAGAGCTCTTAATTATCACATTTCTCTAATTCCTTGAGGAAAGGATTGTCTCCATAATCTGACCAGTATCACTTCACCACTTTGCCTACAGCTCTCCAAAAGACAAGAACACTCTACTCTTCCTCAGTCTTGACTATTCAATTCTTCCTGCCTACTGAGCAGCATTTGCTGCAATTTGTCACACAACCCCATTAAGTTTAATGGACTGCTTTGAATGAGAAGCCATGGAACAGAGCAGAGCCTGTTTAATCTCATGCTGCTCCCTGCAAAGCTAAACAATGTGACAGCACTGCACAAAATGAGTTTCTGAATAGATGATACACTTGGAAACCACATTTTTTATGACAACCCTCCCCCAATTTCACCACGGCCAAAGATGAAAATGTTTCAAGATATTATTGGAAAAGGCTGTACTGACAGATTATTAGATTATATTAAAAGCCTTTACTTCATTATTATTGTACCCCAAAAAGAACCTTTGTGACTTCAATTTTTAGCTAATGCTAAATTTAATAAAACAGTCTTTATCATGTGGCTAATAAGAACTTGAACAACACAATTTATGACTAATGACTCCCTAAATAAATAATGGTAATCAATAGTAGTGCAACTATGTAAGTAGTCTTGGTAAAAATGCAGTGTACGATACTGAAGACACAAATGAATCATAAATTAATTTAATCCACTTTTATTATGTCCCATACAGAAGATAAAGGACATAAGACAAATGAGATGCTGCATTTCTCAGATTCTACTGTAGTCCTGACAAAACATTCAGGGTCACCAAATTAAAATGATGTAAAGCAAGACTCCTACTTTTCTGCCTTCTCTGCAGAAGACCATTCTTGACATGTAATTATCTGTACACTTTTCCTCCCAACAATTAAAGGACAAATAATAATACCCCTTCTTAAATAAAGCATCTTAAAAATCTGGTTTCCATTCATATAAATGGATACATCCACCTACATTTTACCTACATGACTGATCTTTTTCACCTCTATTATTAAAATACTGGCTACTGTTTCTTGCTACTGTTTTATTATGCACTTGACTGTTTTATTCTGTTTACACCTACTTACAGAAGAACAAATCACTTTTTTTTAAAAATCACTTTGCTGACAGGGACGAATTTCTGACTGCTTCACAATGACTATTTTTGTCAGGCTGCTCATGCTTCTTGTCACTTATGAGGAAGACACAAATCAGTTCTTAGAAGTTGTATTGATAGTTTTAGTGTTGTCATTATTTTGAAACCCATACTACCTACGCAAATTAAATCAGTAAAAAATTTAAGAAATATAAACTAATACACTGGTCTCTTCTTACTTTCTTTTTGGTAATTCCCAACAAATGAGACAGAAAAGGAAAACACCTTACCACATACAGACTGAAAATTAATTAGGCGAGTTAAATTTGTACAGAAGTATATAGGCTTCTGAAACAGGAAAATATTAATTAAGTATAGGCATAAATGTAATTAGACAGGGCATAATGATTCTGAGAGAAGTTCTATATATCACACCAATGACAACTGAGTACATAAGCTGACTGGGAAAATGCTTGTAATCTATATTTCCTGAATATGTGAAAAATGCTCAGATTTTAGGATATCAAATTAGCTGGACCAAATCTCACTCCACTGATATTTAAAAAAAAAAACATACTCTATCTAGTACCAACAAATTTCTAATCCAAAAGAGAAAAAGTATTAAAAGTCCAATTAATAAAATAACTACAGGAAATATTAATGACATTTGAAAAAAGTAAATAAGCTACTGCAAATATTCTATATGTATGTATATACATACCTCATATGGACAAAAAATATCTTGGTCTTCAACAAGTGCATTTCTCAACCACAGAATAAAGGAGAGAGGCAAAAAAAAAATCCAGACAAACCTTCCTAAGAAGGTGTATGGTCCTACGTTGACTAAAGTAGTGCCAAACAACAGAGCAAGACTGTACCTCTGCAGTGTGTCCCCCAAGATGGACTTGCATGCTTATGGAAAGTCACCATACACATAAAGCCACCTACATTTAGCTTTTCCAGTTTGCAGTTGGGGTTTTTTACATATGCATCTTCACATTACTCACATCATTCCAGATGTGCTTTAACTGAATAGGTTACAAGTCACTCACAGAAGAATTCCGCTTATAGAACCATGTTCCTCTAAACATGCTGATCCAACTTAATCACGGACATTAAACTACATTTAACTTCTTAGACATACATGGTTTCCTCAGCTTTAGCATATACACAGGCCTAATACATCTGCCAAGATACAGGGTGTGCTCCACCAAACATTCCTTTCTAGCTTGTTCATTTAAAATTGCAGAATCAGATTGGCAGTTGAAGTGCCAGAGTTAAAGTCGAGCTCAGTTTTCACTGGCACATTGACCTACTTCTTTTATTCCTATAAAAGTGCAGATACACAGAACTTTTATTTTTTGAAATGGACATTTAGACAATGCCATAGTCAAATGACAGTTAAACAGGAAAAAAACCCTATGAACTGCTTCAGTTAAACATTTTCTAAAATCTCACATACTGACCACCAGCATGCATTTGCTGATTTATATGGCTTTCCAACAGAGAATCACAAAAAAATATCCTTCAAAATGTCTGTCACCAGTTCTAAAAGACCCAGATCCTTGCTATCCTACTAACAAGATACACTTCTCCATTTGTTCACAATTAAATGAGGCTGATCTTAGAAAAGACAGTGGCTTGTATTTCCAAACACCTTTTTTTTCCTCCTCTTTGACAAGCTACTTAATTCAACTCTGTCCTACTGTGACCAGCAGCAAATTTATGAAAACAAATCCTCCCCCCAACATACCATTACTTTAATTTAAGACTGAAAATATTATTAGCACAGTAGTAGACTTATAAATTTTCACCATCCTAAGCACAATTAAATTTATTTGCATACATCCCCTGTGCATCTGAAATACCTTCAGGCTCCTTCTAAAAATAACCCGGCCCAGAACTGCCAACATATAGCTGCCTCTTGGGAAACTACTGTCTTCCTGGAACACTTCTTTCATTATCCAGAAACATCCTTCATATAATATTTTACCTAGAGTCCTCTCTCTAGCAGTAGATATACAGCAAGATGGCAACATTTTTTTTGGCAAGCCCTACAGCAGGATCATCTATCCAGCAGACCTCAAGCTGTGTCTCTTAAAAGTGATTGTACCAGTCAGAGAATGCGTATTAAGCTGCTAAAGTGGATAAACCAAAGTCTGAACTGCATGCATTTCTTTATTCTTGCCTGCAATGTTATAAGACTCAACAATTTTGATCAAGGAAATGGTATCCACAAACAACAGAATGATATTCATAACTTTTTGTTGTTTTCCTTTATGAAATAATATCATTTATTCAGTAAGACAAGTCCAGTCAAATGCAGCTGCAGGAGTAAACTTAGACAAACTTAGATTCAGCCCAAGTGTTATTTTAATCCAAATAAAGGATTTATTTGTAGTATTTTAGTATTTCTCAACATGGATCTAATTTATTGGCTTAATAAGTGTACCTAACTAAACTATTACAGAGGACATTTTTGTGACTGCAACAAAAGCTTTGTATCAAAATGTACAAACAGTATGAAGTTACAATGGTGAGTTATTAAGAAATGCTTGCCACCTTAGAAGTTACATGAAGTACAGTAACTCACATTATAAAAATGAAGTAAAACCACCAATCACATCCTAAATGCCAGACTGATGTTAGTGATTTCTTTCAAAATACATACCTGTACTCCTCATATTGGTCACTGGGGCTTCTGACTAGAAATCTGTGCACGTAAGAAGACAACACACTCATTTTCAACAGAGCAGCTCCATCTTTTGGAGATTTTAAATGGCAGCTTTCATTTCATGTTTATGAGTCCAATAAACATGAGGTCCTAAAATCAACAACCTTCAAGGCAATACTAAAGTCTTCTAAAGGTCTATTTGAAAGATAAAAACTCCTCTGCATGTGTGAGGCCTAATACTACTCACAGTAATAAAAATACTTTACAAAGTAACACTTTTTATTCACTGCCAAAGCACTCACTCTAGATTATCAGTACCATTTTTATCAAACAATTACCTCAAGCATACACAAAAATAATGCTAATTATTAACGACTGCTAACTGGGCTCCATTGCTCTCCAACTCTTACGAGATTTCAGGCATAGATCTTCAGTTCTTTAGGTGCTCCTGATGATTTTAATTCGATACAAAAAACCCTTCAGGATCTGAGCTGTATCATTTCCTTTCAAAATATTTAAGCTTGAAACAACCTTTCAAAGAAATCCACTCTCTTAAAATAAAGAAAACTCATGTGGTTTACAGGCCTGCACACAACAAACCCCCATGCCTGTGCAATATGCAATAAACTCTGATTGTCTACCATAAACTCACAAATCTCATTTTACTACACTTATACTTCATGAAGCCCACTTTATAGGTTGGTACTGTATATGTGTGTGTAAACATATATATGTATCTCACCCCAATACTGAAACATGTAAGACAGTATATCAACATAAACATCACTACAAGTTTGTGGCGAAATAAAGAATGAGATGAAAAAAAATCCTAGTTTAACGAGATCTTTGTTCTACTCTGAAAAATCCTGCTCCTCTGTAAAGTTCTTGAGCATTACAATGTCTTCGTACCAGGAAGAAACCTGATTAAAACCAAAGAAAATCAACTTACTTCCTACTGAAAGACACACCTCCACAAGAGCAGGTTACTGCTTGAAGACTCTAAGATTCTTTTATTATAATAAGTGTAATACAAAAGACTGAAAGAAGGGAATTCTGTCTATTGAAGCTCTAACAAAGCCCATATTTTCACGGTGTCTCAGAATTTCCCCTCTTACTGCTATACCCTTACAAGTTAAAAGAACAAGCAATAGAAGTCTAAAAAGTATGCCCTGAAAGAGAATGAAGAAAATGGAAGGCTTTAGTCCAGGGAAAAGGTCACTGAGGAAGAAACATCAAAAGCCCTCTAATTGTAATTAAAAGACAAGAGGGCAGATCACATTCACACCTGCTGAGGACACCACAAATAATACCAAAGACACTCAGGTTGGACAGATATAACATGACCATGAAGTTCTCCAGAATCTCCTCCCAGAGCATTCCAGTTCTTTCACAGGTGAAAGGACCTGCAGCCCTGCCTCCCAGCAGCATCAGGACCAGATACCTTGGCTCTGGCTTATTTTCTCCCAGCCTGACTGAAACTGTATGAGGCATGAAGAAAACCTTCCAACAGGAAGGCTAGTTATTATTCTCCTCACAGAATGTGCAACCCCTGCTATTATTTTCAGTTACTAGGCTTAGCAGAGAGCTATTTGATCTGCTTTGAAGTGTGAAGGAACAAGAGGATCTGTCAAAGGCCATCCCAAATCCACTTTTCTGTTTCCTTTACTTGTAAGGAGGAACAATGTCCTCATTTTGACTACTGACTCTAAGCTTTAAGCACCTCAGTCGTGCCTTTGACCCTTCTTTACAAGCTTTTCCAAATTCACAGAATCTAGGAATAAATCAGGCTGGAAAAGAACTCTGGGATCATCAAGCCCAACCTGTGAGCAATCACCACCTTGGTAACCACACTAAGACTCTCCTTAAACACCTCCAGGGACGGTGACTCCATCACCACCCTCGAGAGCCCATTTCAATGTCCAACCAGCCTTTCTGTGAAGAACTTCTTCCTAATGTCCAACCTAATCCTCCCCTGGCGCAGCTTAAGACTCTGTGCTCTCGTCCTGACTCACTGCAGAGACCAGCCAGCCGCATCTTTTGCCAAAGATTCCCGTTTTCAACATCACACAGAACTCCTCAGGCACGCACCGCTCCATGTCGGGAGCCGGAATTATCAAACCCAGAGGGAGGATGGCCGCGGCCAGGCCCGAATCCTAAAACGCGGGGCCTGGCGAACCTTCCTCAGCAGCTTCGGGCAGGGAAGGAGCAGGAAGAAACCCGGGGGAGCTCCCGCTGCCCCCCGGGCAGGGCCCGGCCGCCGCGGCACGTCCGGGGATGCGCGCCCGGCCCGGCCCGGCCCGGCAGCCCCCTCACCTCCAGCTTGTGGTTGATCTGGGACACGGTCTGAGCCTTGTGGCAGAGCTGGGCGAAGCACGAGCTCAGGCTCGTCATCTTCTGCCGCCCCTCGTACGTGATGTCGGCCTGGTCGGGGTCGATCTCGCCCAGCAGCAGGTCCACGTCCACAAACGCCTTGTCGAACTCCTTCTCCAGCACCTCCAGCCAGCGGAACATGGACACGCCGCCGCCCGCCGAGGCCGGGCCGGCCGCGCCCGGACCGCAGGGACCACCGCCCGCCGCCGACATGCTGCTGCCCTTTCCCCTCACAGCGCACTATCCGCACTGCCCGCGCCGCCGCCCCGCAGGACGCGCCCCCGACCCCGCTCCCGGCGCCGCTCCCGGGGCAGCCACGCAGGGAGCGCGGG